>NC_056743.1:1165286905-1165564405 GCF_019279795.1 Protopterus annectens
AGCCATGGAACAAATTATCATGGGAATGATCATCCTAAAGACACTGGACCCATCCCAGTCTGGCTGTGTCAAGGGACGATTGTGCCTACTCAACCTGGTAGACGTCTTTGAGAGGGTCACCAAGGCATTGAATTAGGGAAAAAATGTGCACGCTGTCTATCTCAACCTGACCAGTACATTTAGTACAATACCCGACTCACGTATTGTTGACAAACTCTCAGAACTAAGCATAAATCCCTACATAACTGGTGGAATTGCTGGCTAGCTCACATATAGGACCCAAGAAGGCAGAATTTGTGAGACCACTTTCACCAGGAGACCAGTCACCAGTGGAGTACCCCAGGACTCTGTGTTGGCCTCACTCCTGTTTGGTATTTACTTCTCACAAATCAAGACTAATGTTGAAAGCCTCTGGCACACCAAGTTCTCAGATGACTGTAAATTGGGAGCTATCATAGATTTCTCCCAACAACACAAACATCCAGACAAGAGGGTCTGTCACAAGCAAATGATTTGTGGTAGAGCCACGGATTAAAACTCAATGCATAGAAATACATTATAGTGTCCTTTGGGGTGTCCTCCACCCAAGCTAATTACTCTATTGACAAAGCACCTCTAAGAGATGACCCAGTAGTTAGTGATTTGGACATACGTTGATATTAATTTGGCCTTCGACAAATGTGTAGCCATGATAGCAAGAAAATCATTCTGTGTTTTTCAACTCATAAGCAAGGGTATGGCATCCAGGTCCAAATACATTATAGTACCAGTCTACTCAGCTCTTATCAGACAAGTCATTTTATAAAATTCCCATTTTGGATCGTACCTAACCAAGCAGCTACAACAGTTGGAATGCCCTCAAAGGTTTCTGTTTATGAGAATCCAAGGTATGGATGATGCAAACATCACCTAAAAGCCCTATCTTTTTACTCAGTCTCCTACAAGCTACTGACAGGTGATATCTGCCTGGCATATAAGGCATCCTCAGACCCAGCTCTGATGGAACTCTTGCACAACCACAAAACAAACAGCACCAGGAACACTAGATCCAAGGACCTCAACATTGCCTGTTACATAAATATAACATGCTGGAGTGACTTATATGTGTCTCAATGGATCCCCTCACTATGGAACAGACTCCCCATCCACATGAAGTGTAGTTCATCTCTGACTCCTTTCAAGTGAAACATTGATCACTAGATGGGAAATCATAAATTCACCCCCAGTCTGACCCCCATGTCTCTGATGGATAGAGACCGACAGTAAGTTAACTAATCCCAAACAAACATACCCCTGACATAACCCATACTTACCTCCTTACTAACATACCCCGCCATATAGGCATTTATTGCACTGTAAGGACAAAACTGCATTGGATTGCATGGCTAGACTTATAAAGACTGGTGGTCAATAGCCTTGTACAAACCTCGCAACCTGTTAATCTATGAAAGTGCAGTTAGCCTTTCTGCTAAAAGCTATGCATCAGTTAAACTGAATAACTTTGAACAAGACTGGAAGCAGTGAATAAATTTTGACAGAATGTTCAAAGTCAGTAAAAGACAAACTGAAACAGCCTAATGTCACACAACACGGTGAGCTTATATTTTATAGTTTGTCCTGTGTTCTTCCACTATGAGGTGAATTTATAACTTAGCAATAATTGGTACTACTCACTTTTTAGTTAGAAAAATGGATTGGCACAACCAGAGGGCAGACAGTATTTTTTTAAATCATTACTTGTTCAACAACTTTAATTCAGATTCCTGACACACGTGTATATTTTCTCTACATTTCATTACCAACATACTTGGCACAATTTTAAGTACATTATTTTATTGTTAAACTGAAAAAACCTGTGGCAGGAGGATTATTAAAGTGAATAAAGATAACCATGCAAAGCTGGTGAAATATACATAACTGCTGGCATCCTACCCTAGGAGAGAAACTGCTTTTTACTACAGTTACCATAATTAATATTGCACAGATGGTTAATTTAAAAGCTTTCAGTAATTATTACCTTGAAGTACCAGTTTTGTCTGACTGATTTCAGCATGGTACCACTGAAGCAGGAAGGGGTGGTAGTACTGAAAATATATTGTTAGCGCTTACTGGAAATTACTGTGTGTGTGTGTGTGTGTGTGTGTGTGTGTGTGTGTGTGTGTGTGTGTGTGTGTGTGTGTGTGTGTGTGTGTGTGAATGCAATATAGTGTATTTCATGACATTTGCAGTTGGTAGCATTATACTTTAAAACCTAATCTGAGAGTGAATAGGGTACAACCCATTGAAGCCAGCCATCATAACTCTACTCTCCAGTTGTACAGTGTGAAGCTTATTTGGGTGTGGCTGGAAATGGCCATAACCCAAGGTGGGTGGGCTGATTTGCCATACACTCTCAATTTAATTCCTGACACTGACACTGTCCTCTACTTTCTTGAGAGTATTCATCTTTCCTGTTTCCTCAGCCTTCCCTCCTCTTCTTTCTAGCCCACCTTCTATTAAATTCTATTACTCTGAATAATATAGTAATCCTTCATGAGTATTTCATCTTAGCATTTGTACTCCTTCATATGCAAGACAGAGAAAATTATAATGAGAAGGACAATGCCATGAATAAGGAAAGTGGCTACTGGAGTCTCACAGATGATGAGCTTCAGTTTGTTACTAAAAACATATCTGAGGAAACATAGAACAGGATCATCCTCTTCACTATTGACACATGTTAGGGGCCACAGTTGTGGATGCCAAAAATACTCTGAGCAAGGATTTGGAAAGGCTGACCTCAGTACACTGAATGGTGTAACTTCATGTGTATTGCAAGCAAATACAAATTCCTGCTCTTGGACCACAACAGTCCTGGTGTAAAGTGCCATCAAGGGGAAAAGAGCCAATGACAACAGAATGCGAAACATATCTAAGGTTTCTGATTGCAGCAGGGCTGAATCAAGCACACAGGGAGAGGTAGAACAACAGCAAACAGAATGTTAGGGTGCACCCTCAGTAAAGTAATTTAAGAGAGCATGGAAAGAGAAGGAGAAGGGCTGCAGACAAGACGTGGATGAAAGAGAGTTGCAGGGCTGAAGGTACTTCAAGGTAGAGTAGCTGGGTTTGTTGTCACCTTTTGTCATCAAGTAGATGTAATTTGATGTAATATACCAGATGTTAACCATTTGCATGTTTTATCATGATTCCTAGGTGAGATGAGTTAATAAAGCTGATGCTTTTATTTTAAAGATACCAGAACTGAGAACTTCTGGTAAATAAATGCATACACAAATCTATATCCACAGGTGCTATATTACTAAACCTTGGGGACTGCAATACCTATAATTCCCTTGTCTTACAAGATTGCTGCCCATTCCTCTGAGCTATGTGATACTTGATGGCATATATTTGTTTCATGGCTATACACAGCAGTTTTTTTTTAATTAAAAAAAAAATAAGGTTCACTTTCTGCCAAGAGCTTCAACTTCTAAAACATAAAAAATACATAAAATCAGAGAGCTTATATACCCACCAGTGTATACATTTGATAACTCCAGAAATAGGTTAGCATTACTGAAATGGCCAGGACCTAACACAAATAGGTAATGCTAGCTGCCAGCAGAAATCCACAGCTCAAACTATTTTTAAAAATTGAATTTATTAAAATAATATATGATTTAAAAAGATTAAGCACTTTCATCCAAATAACATCAGGACTTCATCAGAAACAACTTCTAGACCCCAACACAAGCCTTATATAGTAAAACGTCACTCAATCAATTCAAATCAATTAAATAATTAAACTTCATAAAATTTGAAGGGAAGGGTACATACTCCTAAAACACAACCTAAAAGGTTTTAAAATAAGGACATTGCATCAATATCTGTGTTCATTTGAAAAAACATATAAGTGGTCAAAAAATGGTATACCAAGTTATTTTTTTTGTATCTCTATCCCATCAGTGCATGTTTGTTAATGACATTTAAAATTTGTTGGATCGCAAAACAAGTAGGGGATGGATGAAACTATTTTCATTTATGCCTGGATACTTAATTACATTCAACTTTAATAGTCATTTGACCTCTTTGGCTTCTAATAAGGTCTTGTAATCACCACCATTCAAATTAACCTGAACGCGTTCAAAGATGGGAAATAAAAACTTTTTGTAAGTATGGCAAATCCTTGAGTGTTTGCATAGACCGTTATTTTCATTACCTTTTAATATATCATAATTATGTTCATAAATCCTTCTACAGAGCTGTCTCTCCATTTTGCCCACATAAAACCCTGGACATCCTGAACATTTAGCAAGATAAACAACAAATGTTGTTGAACAATTCCCCTTTTCAAAAAAATATATGTGAAAAAATCGATTTGCGTAAAAGAATAATCCTCTCGAGTAAAGCACCTTATGGACAAAAAGACCACTGTATATACGTCGTCTCTAGTAAAGGTTGGCTGACGGAGCCATTGTCCATATTTTTGGACAAACAGTTCAAACCTATTGTTAACAGTGTAGACCACATATTAAAAGACACGCAACAATTTTTGGAGAATTTAGCACTATCCAATAGCCACACACCTATTGGAGTAAAAGACATCTTTGTAACGCTTGACGTTAAATCACTGTTCACTTCCATACCAAATACCATAGGCATAGAATATGTGAGACTCTATTTATTAGAAAAGGGGATTACCAATAACAAGGTCATACAATGGATGTTATTGTTAGAAATGGTATTGGAAAACAACGTTTTGTTATATGAGAACAGTTATTTTTTACAGAAAAAGGGAGTAGCGATGGGTACTCCCTGTGCAAATTCCTATGCCAATTTGGTGTTGGCTTATTGGAAAGATGCGTATGTTTTTAACAATGTGATTTTTGTCGAGTGTATCAAGTATTATGGCCGGTTCGTAGACGATGTGTTTTTTGTATGGGGAGGCACTGAGAGAGAGTTATGTGAATTTGTGACATATCTTAATGGGACTACAGACTTCCTTGCTTTTGAAAGTACATATTCTTTAACTGTGATTGAGTTTCTTGATGTTAAGTTAACCAAAGGGCCAAATGGAATAGACACTGAAATTTTTAGGAAGCCTAGCTGGAGAAATAATCTCCTGCACCGTAACAGCATGCATCCTAAACACATATATTCCAATATTGTGAAGAATCAGACACTCAGAGCATCGAAATTGACCACTCAAGACATGGCTTTTAGAGAACAGCAAGTTGGATTAGTCAATAAATTCACATCAAGAGGTTATAAAAAAAGATGAAGTAAAAGCAATTATAACATCATGTGGCGAATTAAGAGCACACAAAGGCAAGCCATTTTTTCATAGAAAAGCCAATGATAACACTCATACAATATATGCACCAAAAGAAGGGAAGAATAGATTGATTATTCCATTCACAAATAGGAATGGACAGGTAAAGAGAATAATAGAGAACAATTGGAAATTATTATTGATGGATGACAAGATAAAGATGTTACTGGATGAGAAACCTAATATAACTTATAAAAACATGAAGTCTTTAAAAAGGCTATTGTGCTATGAACAAACAGGAAAAGAGTCCGCACAGTCACAAAGGAAAGGGACCTTTGCTTGCCGCACATGTAATCAGTGCAAATACATAGCAGGAAATGATGCTTTTATACATCCACACACAGGTCATGCTTACACGTTCAGAGGTTACGCAGATTGTAGAACAAAGGATTTAGTATATCTAGCTCAATGTCAATCCTGTGATAAGTATTACGTAGGGAAGACCAACAGAACCCTCCGTGAATGCATAAGAGAACACATATATGCAGTGAACAAAGAAAATGCCACTAATGCCCTAGCACATCATATTATGGAGTATGGATCTTCACACAGTTTTAGGTTTAGAGTATTAGAACTAGTGAGAAAAACCAATAGGTTGGGCGATGTGAAGAATTACACAGAGGAAATAGAAAGCAAATGGATTCTTAGGTTACAGTCACATAAATATGGGCTAAATGAAAAAATAACACTAAAGCCCTTTTTAGCAGCTAGGTCACTCAAACATTGACATACATATATTTTAGATAAATACATGCTTGATTAAATGTATTAATGTTCTAACGTTCTAATATATTACAATGTTTTAACATATTAGTATGTTTAATTTATGCTAGTAAGATAGACTCTTTCATATGTTCATGTTTTTCATACATTTTTTATATACTGTGATTTCAGAGCTGTACTAGATTTTATATGTTATTTTATCTTACTCACATAAGCCCTCGTGACATTATGAATATGGTCTCTAGGGTTGTTTTTATCTGTTTTACTGATTAGAGTTTTTACAAGTTTGAGTAAATATGCACTAGCACTTTATTTGACAAACATTATAGAATCAATGATGTAAACATGTTAATTGCACTTGTATTTAAGAGGTGATTTGCATGTAACATTATTGAGGTCTGAAGAAGCGTCGGAAGGACGTGAAAGCGCTTACCATCATTGATTGTCCATTTCAATAAAGAATTAAACTATTACAGCTTTGTTGGACTGTTCACAGCATTTTGGTGCACCGTTGGAATTGCTATTTCGTATATGTGAAAAAATGTCAAAAATGTCATTTTCCAGTATTAAGGATTCACCCTCTAAAATATAAGAACATTGTAAGTGTGAACCACATTTCGTGGTCCTCCTATATTGGGGCATTGAGTAACCTGCATCATAATTTCCTACTTTAAACCATTTCTTCAAGTTCCTTCTTGTCTTTTAAGTAAAAATTGCAACACCTTATTAATATAAGTGCATATAAATAAATAACCTGGTATACCATTTTTTGATCACTTATATGTTTTTTTCAAATGAACATGGATATTGATACAATGTACTTATTTTAAAACATTTTAGGTTGAGTTTTAGGAGTATGTACCCTTTCTTTTACATTTTAAGGAGTTTAATTATTTAATTTATTTTAATTGATTGAGTGAAGTTGATTTACTGTATAAAGCATGTGTTGGGGTATAGAAGTTGATTCTGATGAAGTCCTGATGTTATTTGGATGAAAGCGTTTATTCTAGTCTATTTTAATAAATTCAGTAAGTAGAGCTATGGATTTCTGCTGGCAGCTAGCATTACCTATTTGTGTTGGTTCCTTACTTATACATTTGTTTAGCCCTACAAACTGATCCTTTTGGACCATTTTCAGGTTCAGCCCAAGGGCATACAAATTGCAAGAGCACAGACATCAAGAAAACAATTAACATTTCAATTTACCACAGATAATATGTGCAATAACACAAAATGTGTATAACAGAAATAACACAATGCTGTCAGTACATATTGATAAATATACTAAGTGAGAAAGACTTCTAAGCACCATGTGATTGCTGTAGGTACATCATAATTCATATACACTATTTATAACAATTGTGGATGAAAACAGAAAGGAAGAGGGAGTGGATGTGTATAAGTACAGGGAAACTGGATGAACAGAAGTATATTTTACTACTTAGTTAATAGATAAAGGAGAGGCTATAAGGAATGAAAAGTATGAAGATTGAGGAAATGTAGCTTGAAGCAAGACTTATGAATTACAATCAGGTAGTATTGCAGCTATATAATTGCATATTTTCTGTAACATTTGCATTAAACTCATTTGATTTTTATTTAATTTTTAGTGCTATTTCAAAAATGGATTGTTGGGATTTTTGAGTTTAGAGAAAGATTCCCAAATTTTGGCAGCAAGGACTGAGGAGTGTTCAATACATCCCAATTTTGTTTCTCAGTTTAGAGTTGACTCCAAAAGGAGAAGAACGCTTCTAGAATAACAAGTTTAAAGACCAGGGATCTTAGCAGGAGGGTTATCCTCTGAGACATAGGAATCCACTTCCCTTTTGCTGATGTAGAAGAGATGATTTAGTAAGGTTATCCTCTGAAGTCTGGGTAGCCTTTGCTAATGGTGATCTCTTCTTGATGAAAAGGTCTGAAAGGATTATGAATGCAAGCATTGTTTGAAGTGAACTGAAGTGCTGGTAAATTTATTAAAGCAGAAGCAATTATCTAAAGTCTATATTCAAGTTATAGAAGAAGGACACCTTTATCTATGGATACCTTGTTTCTGTAAGATACAAAATAACATATTTTGTTAGCCAGGAAAAGGAGCTTGACAACGTTTGATTCTTTAACTTGAATATGGTGCTGAATGTTGAGTGAAGGGCCTAACCAAATCTTTTGGTATCATGTACAGTTTCTAAGGTCTCACTGTAGCTTTGAACAATGATGACGTTTGAAGAGATTTTGGAGAGAATATTATGCTACCATTTTTTATACTGAGTATAACGTTAAGTTGCACCAGACAGCTACTGAGTTGAGTACAATCGTTGTTCATGTTTGTCTTTTATGTGGGCTCGGCAGGTATCTTCTCTATTAATTACCATGTTGTCTGTAAATAGGATGATGAGGCCTGCAGATAACATTTTTATGAATAAGGAGAAAAATATGGGAGATAACACCCCCTTGTGCCATATTGCCATCATAAACCAAACCCTGGAATGTCTTATTCTGCTTATAAAATGCATTGCATATTTCAATGGTAGTTTTGGTTTTTGTGCGTTTATGTTTTCATTTATGTTTAATTTTAAAGCTATTTGTAGACAAAATAATTCCTGTTGGATTTTAATATGTATGTGCATTTAATTTATTTACTAGTGTATATAATACTTGTAGATTACATCATGAATCACATTCTAGTCTCAGCTCCATCCTTTTTCCATACTCATTGAACTTTTAGTTAGACTAGATGTATTTATCATTGAACTTTTTATGCATAACATTGAAAATATAACAGTGGGCTTGTCATCTACTAGTCTACACTTTGTAAACACTTAGTAAATGTTAGTGAACTCAGTTATGTAGCATACAGTCTGGTGTTAAGATGTTACTCATTGTTTGTAGAATGATATTTTATTTATACATGTACACTGTTTTAGTTATATATTTGCATTGGTAGTAAATGTATACATATATTTATATACATTTGTTTACATATACATACTTTCTTATATTTTATATAGTTTTATACTTCCCGTATCCATTACTTACCTGAAGTCTGTAGAAATGTAGCACATTTAGCTGAGGTTTAAACTAGGTGTTTGTTTTTTTGTAAAACAATACCCACAGTGATTTTTAAAGGTAATTGATTTTAAACACATGTCTAATTAAGCTTAATGAGCAGTGTTTTATAAGCATGTAATTTTAGGTAATGTGTATCTGAAGAAGTTTAGCCAAAGTGTTAAACGAAAAGCGCTTAATTTTATTCAGTTTTCAGTATGTTTGTGCTCTACAATAAAGTGGATATCTGGTCAGTTGAGAATACTTTTGTGTTCCAAGTTTGTGTTCGTGTTTCCAGTTCTAGTTTAGCAGTTATGAAAATTAAAAGTGTAATAACCACATATGCCCCACCCCACCCCCACATAACCTACAGTAACTGTCTGTACATACACACATCAGAGCAGGGCTGCTTTTAGAATGGATGTGATTGAGAGCAGAGGTCATTATCAGCATTATCCTAACAGGGTCACATTATAGCCCTGTTCATATTAAAGAGCATAATCATAAAGTTAATATGCTTATTTCACCTAATGATTTCCTCAACCAGCAACAACGTTTGTGCGGCCTGCACACAGTCAATGATAATTAGGCACCCCCATCCATATATACAGTCTGGAGAGTGGAGGACACCAGCTTCCTAGAAGATCTAAGTGTCTGAATATTCTGTGATATATTTTATGCCTTACTTTTGAAATGTAATGACGTGTTAGCAAAATTTTTTACTGTTACCAGAAGAATGATGTATGTGTCCTGCCATCATTGGGAGTGTGCACATATAAAAAATCTGTGATATTTTACACAACACACACACACACACACACACACACACACACACACACCATAACAATACGAGTTTTGTACTTATTTCAGCAAAAAGCAGTGCACTGTGCAACACTGGTGCTGCCACACCAGATCAGTGACTATTGTTTAGCAGTCGTCAAACAGCAGCAAGGATAACTCATTTTTATTTACCTCTTTGAGGAGTAATGCACACCTCTCACTGTCCCTGATTTCAAAGACCTTCCCTGATTTTGTCTCATAATTTTGGTCTGTCCATCATAAAAAAAGTTTGATTTGTTGGTAAATCAGTCAAGATTACAGACAGTCAATAAATCCAGGCATCAGAGTTTTATACTTCTTGTTTCCCAAAAATGCATGTTGATGCAAAAGGTATTAGCTTTTTAAGTGAATTAGAGTAATATTTAAAATGTATTCCTGAATTTGAACCTTTATTTTTCTATTATTTTTAGCAACTACATATATTTTTTTCAGCAAAGACTTTGAGAGTTATAGTATGTGGTGTTCTGCCAGTATTTATAAAACTCACTGAAGAGAAACTATCCCTTAAGATCTGATTCATCAGCTCTGATTAAAATCCAAGGTGTGTACTGAGATCAATCACTCTGGGCTGCAGATTTCACTAGTGCTTACCATTCTCATGTTCATTATTAGCTTTATCCTAACAGAGTCATATCACAGTCCTGTTCAGGTTAATTAGTAAAATCAGGAAATTAATACATTTTTTCCTTGTTTTTCCTCAACCAGGAACAGCTTTTGTGGGGCCCCCACACTGTCAAGGATGATTAAGCCCCCCCCCCCCCCCCCGAAGCCACAGGTATTGCTGGTATCAAAAGCTGGCTTTGTTAATTTTAGTGGAGAGAATGTCCACAAGAGGGGTTTAACTAAGTCAGGGGCAGTATGTCAGTGGTAAAATATTTAATGGAACTGTGAAGCCTTTTACTTGATAAAACACTGTTACTATAACCAGAGATATGTTAGAATTTTAGAGGAGATGTAAATAAGAGTTATTATTACCCACCTGGTTTGTAAAGTATACAAGATTGCTGTATTAGCTTTTGTTGGTTTGACAGGCATGTTGCAAAATATCAAGATAAGATAACTTGCTGTGGTTGGGGGTTCCCTGGAACATGGGGTCCCCAGCAATCACAGGGTTCACTGGTACCTAAAGCTGGCTATGTTCAGCACCATAACGGGCTGATTCAGAGGCAGCGCTACATGCAAATGAGGCAGTTCAAGTGAGATGTGTATGCTAATTAGCCATGTGCTCTTTTCCTGGAACTGTCTCCAGGAAGGCATCTAAGATCCAGGTGATTCATAGATTTGCTTGGCTGTATAAATTAGAATGGACAGTCCTACCACTTCCCTGTAGTGAACATGGCCAAAGTGGAAGTGGTAAGTACTGGGGATTTTGTGGTAAGATAGGAGCATGAAGTATGTGAGGGAGTATATGTGGTGAGTAGGGTGTTGTGTGTGTGTGTGTGTGTGTATGTGTGTCTGTGTGTGAGTGTGAGTTGGGGTGCCTATCATACCTCCACATACCCCTAGACTAATGAGCATAATATACAATTATATATATTGGGTGGGGGACCACTTGGCACCAGGGATTACATCATAAGGCTTGTGCCTTAATGGCACTTAAACCAGTACACTAGATACCAGGGATTCTACTCTTGAGTTTTAACAGCATCTAAACTACTATAGAGATTGGGGTGGAAGGAGCCACTAGAGACTAGGAACACTATTTTGTGCCCTAAGGGCACTTCTCACAGTATATGGACAAAAAGGGTGAGGGGGACCACTAGAATCAAGAATGAGATGTGCAGCATAGGACTGCAACCTTCCATGACAGCCAGAGGCTGTGAAACAGAATATCATGGACATGCAGAAAACCCAGGAACAAGGTTTAAGGACTGGTGTGTGTGTGTGTGTGTGTGTGTGTGTGTGTGTGTGTGTGTGTGTGTGTGTGTGTGTGTGTGTGTGTGTACATATGTGAGTGGGAAAATGACTGAGAGAAAGGAATCATTTGCCTATATGATGCAGCCACCACAGTTAATTACCATGGAAAGTCTGTTCTGCACTTTGCAGTAGTTAACTGAGATTCATAGGCATGCAAATTAGCCGATTATGAGGTCTTTCCTTATTGTAGTTAACATCTCTGAATCACAAAATTAAACACTCTGAGAGCAGGGCCTTCTTAGCACAAGACATACAGGGCTGTTAATAAATCTCCTGGAAAGGCAAAAATTAATGGGGGAACACATGCCAAAAATGAAGGACAATTTTTAAATTTTCCTGTAATTCATTTAAAAAGTTAATAGCTTAACAGGTTTTCCATCAACATGCATTTTTCTGAGCAATATGAAGTATGAAACTCTAATGTCTGGCATTACTACTTGACTGTGATCCACAATAATTTCACAAAGAAATCAAAAATTCTAGGGTGGGAAACTGGCATAGAGGTTAAGGTGTTTACCTTATAAACACAAGGTCCATGGTTTGATTCTCACAGTGGGTAACTAGCTATGCTTAAAATGGCCCACAAGGGCAGTTAGCCTAGTATGAACTTATGAGAAACAGGGTAAAAATATGATATACAATCAATTAAGAATAGTCTGTAAAAAAAGACACAGTGTGTGGTAATTTAACTGTAGCAGGCTGCTTATTACAATTGTATCAAGTAGCTTGCTGCAGTCTGGGAGTAGTGTTTTTTTTTCCCACCTTTGGTCTTCAAGGTGAAGACCTCTTGTTTTTTTTTTCCTTGCTACTGATGCTGTCAGGCATCAAGATCAGCAGGTGTCAATGGTATGGGAATGCAGTGCTGACCTTTGTTAATGAAAGGCTGGTATTGCACTTGCAGACATAGCTGAACCACTGACATGCACAATGTGTGACAGTTTAACTGTAGAAAGATGACTGTTTTTTTTAACAAAAAATATCTTTATTGAATTATTACTTATGGCATAGATAATCATGCATTTATATAAATGAAAACAAAGCATATCAACATATTTCCAGTTTCTAATACACTACAGCACATAAAATCACATGCAGTCTTCTGTATAGTCATTGTCAATTGAACATTGCATAGCTCATTCAATTCCCATCTTCCCTTAAACCTCATTCCTCCTCCAAAACATTATTCTGTATGTATTGTTCCACAATTCCAATGATTTCTATCATAATTGCTACTACACTTTTCTAAAGATCCCACTTACAGTTCTTTTATCTCTACTACAGTATTCAATTTTTATACTGTTGGTTTAGACTCTGATTTCTATTTTCTAGCAGGTGTTTTTTTTTTTTTTTGCAGCCATCTAACGTAAACTCAGCAAGGCCTTACTATGTCAAGGTAATTCAGATCCCATATCACAGTTTACAAAAACATTTCCTTAGTTACACCAATTTGCTCACCCAGAATTTCTGACAGAATAATCTTCAATGATTTTTTAAAGTCTGCCAACTCATTACACTCCCAAAAAGTATGTCCCCAGTTATATCTTTCTACCCCATCATACCTCCAACATTTACAATCTACCTCAGGAAAAATTCTGTGGAGTCAGGTACAAAGCTAACTATGCAAACACTTCCATGCAAAAATCCTAAATCTTCTAGACTGTGTTGCATATTTGGGAGGCATACAAATATGGTCTCATTGTTTCTTTGTGAATTACTTAGCCAGCCTCTCTTCACAATCCTTTCTAACCTCCCCTGATTGATTCCTATAGTTATCGCGTAATATTGTATATGTCCTACTAATTATCTCTTTTTTAACAGCAGCTTCTGTTGTAGATTCTACTAAAACTCTACAAGTGCTGGTCTTTCACTTAGAATGTCCCTATTCCCTTCTCTTTGCCTATACACTGATGCCAATCCATGATAGCGAAGACCTTGGTAGTGAAGACAGTCTCTAGACTGCAGTCCAAATGTATGCTTGGCTTCTTTCCATTTTATTACCTTTCCCACTCTAATTATTTGCTTTTAATACCTTGGTTCCTTTGCCAGTTCTCTCCAGCTAATTCCAGCCTCCTCTTGCCTATTCTCTGTACCCCTAATTGCAGTCATCCCAATCAGCAGAATCTCCTTTCTCCATCCCCAAGTTGGCTTAGTTCTTAAAATAATTGCTTCTACTTTATGACTATAATGTTCTGTATTCTCCTTAAAGATATGCATCCAAAATCCCTGTCTCTTATCATTTCTTAAGCTTCCTCCCTGTTTCATCATCATCCCTTTCCATAAAGCTTTCTGCTTGGGCTATGTATAGGAGCCTTAACAATGTAGCTCTGAGATATCCCTTCAAATGAGGTAATCCCAATCCCCCTTCTTCTATTGAAAGTGTGAAGATATGTGAAGGCTGTCAGCCTAGCCAGATAGATTTTTTTAGATAATTCTGTCATTTGTAAATATTAATATAAGCCATAGGCTTGTTCTCTTAAATGGAAGAAAATTGTGTTAAATATGAAACTGCAAAAATGTAACAACAATGCACTCTGCAGTAGGAAAGCTGATAAGTCAAGCATTGTGTAATTGTTTGATCACAAAACCCAGAGCCAAGATGTGTGGATGAAGGAATTCTTGCTTTTGTTTTGCGACTAGAGTTAATTGCTAGAATTTGCATGTATAATGTCTTTTATTGCTGCAGCTTCCTGATCAGGTGCAAGATCAAAGCAATGTAAATGCAGAGTTACTGTTAGCCTGGAAACCAGGGAGAAATGATGTAATCTGAAATGAGTCAGTGGTACTGTGTTATCAATTTAAGGACAGAGAGACTCAGAGCATTTTGGCATTTGTCTTGAGAACATCAAACTCACCAGCACTCTGCGTATGCTCTATATGTAAGTTTATTTTAGAACCGTGTTTTCTCTTAGATATAGCTAGAAAATAGGAAGATTAAACTAATTGTTTTTTCTGTATTTATGCCAGAACTATTCTACTGTATTATTTTAAGTATTTCTCTGTGATCTCTAAACTCTTGATTAGCACTGTGTAGTAAGAAGTATTGCCTGGTGTTTTTATTATTTATTATTAGATATTTTAAACCTTTCAACTGTGGCTTTTTTGTGTAGAGATAATTTAAGCTCTAGAGTACATTGAATATATATATATATATATATATATATATATATATATATATATATATATATATATATAGTGATACTATACAAAGCTATTCCAAATAAGCCTTGATTGTTCAGTTGCACTTACCATTTGGATAATAATATTGCACAGTATAATTGGACACCCTTTCATAAGGGCCTTTAGTAGTTGATTAATATTAGTGAGTGGTGGCAGTGACTTCTACCGTAAAGTCTGGGTAAAAGGGGCGCAGCTGAAGAACCTGTGCCAACCTTCCCCGGGAGTGTCTGTTGGTTGTATATGACTCTTATCTCAAAGTGTGTGTGTGTGTGCCAGCTACTTGGGCAGGGACACGAAGCACTGGTTGGACAGAGAGGGTGCTGGAGGCTTTAGCTTGCCCACTAGGCTGAGATCTGGACCCAAAGGCTGTGCCAGTGGGGAGTCTTATTGGGGTTCTGGAGAGAAAGGGAGAAACCAGCCCCAGACTGACTGTGATCTCTGTGTGCTCTTAAGGGAAGTTGTACTTTACTGTGTGTAGATTTGTTATCCTCCCCTATGTGGACACCCCTCACTGGTGCTAGTGGTGAGAATTGAGGCTCCTTGATTGCTGGGCCAGTGCACAAGCATCACATACTAATTGTCTGACAGTGGTGGGATATCCACATCACATATTAATTGGTTGGCAAATACTAATTGGCTTGTAGTGGTGTGGGTAGTGTGAATTCCTGTAGCTTTTGTACAGTGAACTCTGAAGCTGTTTTTGTACTCTAAATCAGCCATGCAGTGAATACTCAGATTTCAGATCACAATTGTTTTATTTCTTTTGTTAGCTTAGTTAGTCAGTGAAAGCAGGCCAGCGTGTCAGCAGAGGAGTATGGTAAGCTGACAAGGAGCCAGCTGGCTAAGATGCGCCAGACTAGGGGACTAGTGCATGGAAACCTGACTAATGCCGATATGATTGCAGCTTTGGTCGCAGCTGCATCAGAAAACAGCAATCAGAAGGGTGATTACACTGGCCATGGAGATGTACAACACTCAGAGAATGGACAGTTCAACCTTTCTGCAGAGGACTTAAAAATCCATCTAGAGCTAAAGAGATTTGAGTTGGATGCCAGGCATTTGGAAACAGAAGCAGCAGAGAGACTGAGACATCTACAGTCTGAGGAGAATGAGAAACTGCTACACCTGGAAGCTGAGGAGAAGGAAAGGCAGAAGCAGCATGAAAAGGAGATGCTGAGTCTTTGCCTGAGTCATGGAGGTAATGAGGAAGGTAGTAACTGGACCCCAGAAGCACAAAATGTCAGTAAATTTCTTCCGCAGTTTACAGAGGGGATAATTTTGATAGTTCCATTAATACGTTTGAGAGGGTATGTAAACAGTATGACGTTGACCAAAGGCTCTGGGTACAGTTCCAGACCCCCTTACTCCATGGTAAAGCTGTAACTGCGTTGTCTAAACTTGCTGATTGTGAATATTTTGATTATACTGCTGTTAAGAACTGTCTGTTAGAATTTTTTAAGCTAACACCTGAAACATATAGGAAAATGTTTTGTGAGCATAGACGCAAGGCAGATGAAAATGTGTGTCAATATGTTGCTGAACTGAGCACTTATTTTCATAGGTGGGTGAGTGGATGTCAGGTCACCACTTTTGAAGGGCTGGCAGACCTTTTGGTCAGGGAACAAGCCCTTAGAACTTTGCCTGAAGACATGAGGATCTGGTTAGCTGATAGACAATGTGCTATGTCAGATGAGTTGTGGAAGAAAGGAGACCTATACCTAGCAAGCAGGATATCCCTGCACAGGAAAGGGACCCCCAGTACTGTTCATGGGTTTAAAGAAACCCATGATGGGCAGCCCAGACTGCCCCAAGAGAATCTGCCAGTAGCAGGGGAAGCCACTAGTCCAGGTAAATGTCCAGGATCTAGGGTTAAATGTTTTGAATGCAGCCAGTGGGGCCATGTGGTGTACAGATGCCCATGGAGGCAAGGTGGGGAACAAAAGGTTAGAAAGCCAGTAAGTGGGACAGACAAAATGCCAATAGTAGGTTGTCTTGAGACAAAAGGGGAACTGAACTACCATCCTGCAGATGTCCTGATAAAGAAGGATTTTGATGAGGCAGTACTATGTGTTAATGCAGTTACATGCAGCCAGGCTTTGAGACAAGCATGTGGGTCTGGTAGCCTGGAGGAGACCCAGACAGACCGCATACTTGCATCCAGGACTGGTGAGATGGTTGCTTCAGGGTGGAAGCTACACTGTAGCAGTGAGACTGAAGGTGAGCCATAGCTGCTTGTGGGTACTGATGTACCCTTGGACAGAGTGGCTGCAAAGGTAGAGGTGAGTAGTAGTACCCAGGCTGACAGTGAGGCACTGCTGTCAGAGGATACCAGACTTCCTGTGGAAGGGGAGCTGGGGAGGGTTACAAAGAGAGAGTTGAGACAGGCTGAGCTCTCAGACCCTACATTGCAAGGCCAGAGGCAGGTATCTAGGGAGGCACCTGATTCTCAAGGGAAGGTGGAATCTGTATACTGGGACAAAGGATTACTGTATAGAGAGTGGACCCCTGAGGGAGGGCTAGAAGGTAAGAGGGCACAGCAGTTGGTAATGCCTAGAGCCTACCATCTGGCACTTCTAGCCATATTCCCTTTGCAGGTCATATGGGCATAAAATGTACAAAGAGACATATTATGCAGAACTTCTATTGGCCTGGAATTTCCAGAGATGTAACTGGGTACTGCAGGACCTGTGAGCAGTTCCAAAAGGTAGGCAAGGTAGGAGACAAGGTGAGAGCTCCTTTGATGCCTTTGCTATGATTGAGGAGTCATTTCAGAGGGTAGCTATGGATATTGTGGCATCTCTGAGTACCCCAAGTTCCACAAAGAAAACATATATCCTAGTGGTAGTAGATTATGCTACGAGATTCCCTGAGGCAGTGGCTTTGTCCTCCATTGAGACAGAAAAGGTAACAAATGCTTTGTTAGAGATTTTCAGCAAGGTAGGTTTCCCAAAAGAAATACTGACTGTCAGAGGTGCCAATTTCATGTCAGACCTGCTGGCTTGTCTGTGGAAGTACTGTTGGGTGAAGCACCTGAAGACCACCCCATACCATCCCCAGACTAATTGTCTTGTTGAGAGGTTAAACTCTACAATCAAGTCCATGCTATGGGCATTTGCAGGCCAGTTTAAGAGGGAGTGGGAGAAATATTTGCCCTATCTGTTGTTTGATTACAGAGAGGTTCCCCAGGAATCCACAGGTTTTTCACCCTTTGAGTTGATGTATGGGCATAGGGTGAGGGGACCTCTAGATTTAATTCATGATGAGTGGGAAGGTGAGTGTGAATCTCACAATGCGTCTGTTGTGGCATATGCTCCAAACCTCAGGACAAGGCTCAGGGAACTCATGGGCTTGGCCCAGGAGGAAGCCCAACAACAGAAAAATGTGTGGTATGACAGAAATGCTCGAGCTAGAGAGTATGCTGTAGGGCAGCAGGTAATAGTTCTCATTCCTGTCAGACACAACAACTGCAAGCAGCTTGGGAGGGACCCTACAAGGTGGTAAGAAATGTAAGTGATGTTAACTACATGGTGGAACTGCTAGGCAGGAGGCAGGAGCACAATTTGTACCATGTTAACATGATGAAACCTTTTCTTGATAGGGAAGCCCTTGTGCTGAGTATTTGCAGTGGGTTGCAGGAGGAGTCTGAGGGAGATCTGGTGACTGATTTTCTCAGGGAGGCTCGGACTGACACCTCAGTGGAAGGGGTAGCAATGTCCCAGCAGCTATCTCCTACCCAGGTTTGAGAAATCCGAGCAGTGTTAGAGGAGTTTGTGGACATGTTCACTGTGAAACCAGGGTGCACCCACCTGGTGTAGCACCAGGTGGATACAGGACTCCAAAGGCCTATTAGGCAGGCCCCTTATAGGGTGCCTGAGAGAGTCAAACAGACTCTGAGGGAGGAGATACAGGAGATGTTGGAACTAGGGGTAATGCAAGAGTCCAACAGTCCCTGGGCCTCCCCAGTGGTGTGGTGCCAAAGAAGGATGGCAGCACCAGGTTCTGTGTGGACTACAGGAAATTAAATAGTCACACAGAGTCAGATGCTTACCCCATGCCTAGGACAAATGAGGCCCTAAAGCAGCTGGGTGGGGCTAAGTATCTTACCACCATTGATCTTACCAAGGGTTACTGGCAGGTGCCCTTGACTCCCAGTGCTAGAGAGAGGTCAGCCTTTGTGACTTCTTTTGGTTTGTATGAGTTCACAAAGATGCCCTTTGGGATGAAAAATGCCTTGGCAACTTTCCAGAGGCTGTTAGATCATATCCTAGCAAGAGCAGGAGGGTTTGCCCTTGCTTACCTAGATGGTATTGCCATCTACAGCCATTACTGGCAAGAGCACCTTCAACATGTCAAGGAGGTGCTGGGCAGACTACAGAGGGCAGGGTTGACTATTAAGCCAAGAAAATGTCAGGTGGGTATGGCAGAGATCTCCTACCTGGGACATAGAGTGGGGAGTGGTAAGATCAAACCAGGACCTGCCAATGTAGAAGCCATTCAGGCTTGGCCTGCACCTGTTACCAAAAAGCAGGTGAGGGCATTCTTAGGGATAGCAGGGTACTACAGAAAGTTCATCCCCAGTTATAGTACCATAGCTGCTCCACTCACAGACCTGACAAGGAAAAACAGGCCAGACAAGGTAGTGTGGACCCCAGCATGTGAGCAGGCTTTCCAGGAACTTAAGGAAGCTTTGGGAAGACCTCCTGTGTTAGCCAGTCCAGACTACAGCAATGAATTTGTTGTGCAGGTGGATGCTTCAAACCATGGGGTGGAGGCTGTACTTAGCCAGATTTCTTCAGAGGGAAAAGAGCACCCAGTGGTTTATCTCAGTTGTAGGGAGGAATGTTATGCAGCTATAGAAAAGGAATGTCTAGCCATAGTGTGGGCACTGCAGAAACTTCAGCCTTACCTGTGTGGAAGAAAAGTCACTGTAGTGACAGATCACAATCCCCTAACATGGTTAAACAAAGCCAGCCAGCAAAATGCTAAGTTACTAAGATGGAGCCTAGGCTTACAAGTATATGATATGTCAGTGCAGCACCGCAATGGGATTAGCAATGCCAACACAGAAGGGCTCTCATAACAGGGAATTGGGTAAGGTATACTCAGATAGACCTAACTCTCTCAAGCAATGTTTCTCAAGGATCACTTGAAAAACTAGCTTGAGTTCTCTGTGGGTGGGGGAGATATGTTTAGGCGGCCAGCCTGGCCAGATAGAATTTTGTAGATAATTCTGCCATTTGTAAATATTAATATAAGCCACAGGCTTGTTCTCTTAAATGGAAGAAAATGGTGTTAAATGTGGAACTGCAAAAATGTAACAACAGTGCACTCTGCTGTAGGAAAGCTAATAAGTCAAGCATTGTGTAATTGTTTGATCACAAAACCCGGAGCCGAGATGTCTGGATGAAGGAATTCTTGCTTTTGTTTTGAGACTAGAGTTAATTGCTAGCATTTGCATGTATATAGTCTTTTATTGCTGCAGCTTCCTGACCAGGTGCAAGATCAAAGCAATGTAAATGTAGCATTTCTGTTAGCCTGGGAACCAGAGAGAAATGATGTAATCTGAAATGAGTCAGAGGTACTGTGTTATCAATTTAAAGGACAGAGAGACTCAGAGCATTTTGGCATTTGTCTTGAGAGCATCCAACTCACCAGCTCTCTGCCTATGCTCTAAATGTAAGTTTATTTTAGAACTGTGTTTTCTCTTAGATATAGCTAAGAAATAGGAAGATTAGACTAATAGATTTTTTGTATTGATGCCAGAACTATTAGACTGTATTAAGTGTTATTAAGTATTTCTCTGTGATCACTGAACTCATGACTAGCACTGTTTAGTAAGAAGTATTGTCTGATGTTTTTATTATTTATTATTAAATATTTTTAAACCTTTCAACTGTGTCTGTTTTGTGTAGAGATAAGCTCTAGAGTACACTGAATATATATATATATATATATATATATATATATATATATATATATATATATATATATATATATACTGTACAAAGCCACTACAAATAAGCCTTGACTGTTCAGTTGCACTTACCATTTGGATAATAATATTGCACAGTATAATTGAACACCCTTTCATAAGGGCCTTTTAGTAGCTGATCAATATTAGTGGGTAGTAGCAGTGATTTCTAGTGTATACTCTGGGTAAAAGGGACACAGCTGGAGAACTTGTGCCAGCCTTTCCCAGGAGTGTCTATGTGGCTGTATATAACTCTTATTTCAAAGTGTGTATGTGTGTGTCAGCTACTTAGGCAGGGACACGAAGCACTGGCTGGATAGAGAGAGTGCTGGAGGTTTTAGCTTGCCTACTAGGCTGAGATCTGGACCCTATACCTGTGCCAGTGGGGAGTCTTATTTGGAGATCTGGAGAGAAAGGGAGAAACCAACTTAGACTGACTATGCTCTCTGTGTGTTCTTAAGGCAAATTGTACTTTCCTGAGTGTGTATTTGTTATCCTCCTCTATGTGGATGCCCCTCACTGGTGTTAGTGGTGAGGACTTAGGCTCATTGATTGCTGGTCAGTGCAAGGCGTCACAGAAAGGATCAGCTTTTCCACTTGACTCTTGCCCTCTTCCCCTCCTAGATAAAATCCTTCATCTCTTTATTAATTGTAATCCACAGCTTCTCATCTGCTTGATAAAATATGCCTGACCTGTGTATAAAACTAAAGGGACTACAAACATTTTCACTGCTTGTATCCTGCTATCCATATCCATAAAACAGAGCTTCCACTTTCTCAGTTTTTGTATTATCTTTTGTTTAGTCTGTTCCTACATATCCTTAGCTGCCATAACAGAATCCATCTTAACCCATACTCCTAAGTTCTTCATTTTATCATGTCTCCATAAATATGGATATTGCTGAATCAATGTATGTGTGGGTACATAGTTTAAACCTATTGCCTTCATTTTATCTTCATTAAGTTTGTATCCCAGAATGATCTGATACTGTCTCAAAAAGTTCAACAGCAATGAAATGTCTTTTTCTGGTTTTATCAAGTACAAAATAATATCATCTGCAGTTAAAGTCAACTTTTCGTGATTGCCATGCCAACTATCCTTTTATTTTTGAGTCTCTTATTTTCATCAATGGCTCTAAATATAAAGCAAATAACAAAAGGAAAATAGGATGCCCCTGCCTGGTTCCTCTGTTCAAACAGAACTTATCAGAGAGGAACCCCCCCCACCTTAAATATTCACCTTCAATCCCTCATACATCCTCTTAATTAACCTTATTGTGATAAGATGCCTGTTACATTTATTTAGAGCATACAAGCTGCTATAGGTTTAAGTAGAACAGACTTTTTTCTTTCTTTTATTTATTTATTTTTTTTTTTGTGGTCTTCAAAATGAAAACTTTTTTTTTCAAGGTAAAGTTGCACAAGACACAAGATGAGCCAGCTATGGTTCTATACTACAAATTACAGTGTCAAATGTGGGGCCCTACATAGTTGCAGTGCCCCTGTGCGCCCAGTCAGCTCATCAGTACAAAATGGTAAAGAATGTAACATTTTAACAGATATATGGAGGTTTACACAAAGGTAGTAAGTAAATGAAGTCAGTTTGGTAATATGAATTGCATCACTTCAGAGATGTGCACATCTCTTCATTGTCATGTGGTGGTGCTGGAGGATGGGTCATGCCGCATATGAACTTTGGGCTTCTGGAGGATATTTTAGGGGTCATTTATTGGTTTGGGGGTATGGAGTCAAATAATTTACTGAATAATGTATGAATACATGGATGTTTAGAGTGTCTACTTGACCTTTTAGTGATGTCAAACTTCCTAACATTGCACAGTACTACTGAAAGGTATTAAATGTGTGTGGCTTTCCTCCTGTCTGAAAAGGAGGAAGGCTAAGTAATGCAGGTCTTGTTGAAGAGTAGGTATGCTACACTGAGGGGTGCAGAGTGGGCGCCATTAAAGCAGGAACATCTTAACATCCAAAGTTATTAATGAATAGAAGCTCAGTTGCCAAACTGAATTTTGATTTGTGTTCTGCTTTATTATTTTGCAAGACTAATCTTACTACAAATGTTCCAAATGATGTCTCATAGTCACCTAATAGCTTTTTCATAGCACATTACTCTTATGTGTAACCATCCTTATGTTTACTCGGAACAAGGCCAGCATTGAAACTGGACTCAGGAGACCCAGACCATCCATCTTAAAGTAAGCAAACTAAATAAATATAATATAATATAATATAATATAATATAATATAATATAATATAATATAATATAATATAATATAATTAATAAATAATATAATTTTATAAACTATTTTATAATATAATTTATAAATATAATATAAATAAAATCAGTCCATCAGTTATAGAAATCTAGGCATGTTTTCAAATACATATAAAGAGGTAGAAATGTTTATATACATCTGAAACATCTAGTACTCATACCATCAGTTTCAGATAGATCATTTGTTGATTTCCTCACAGCCCCCCAGTGGTTCCTAATCATTTAGTGCAGACTGCCTCTGTTTTACTGGTGCAAGTCAGTCACATTTTTGTCTCTTTGCTGTATCTGGTGAATAAACTGTGGTTTGCCTTTGAAATCCATTTGCACAAAGCTGAAACTAGAACTTCTGATCACTTTAATTTTGCTTTATCTTGTCATGAAGCTAAAATTCACTGAAAATTAGATTTTTTTTAAGAAATATATATACTCTTTTATTAGCATAGTAAGTTATATTAAATGTCTTTCACCATTCTGAGATCTTTGGACAATCTTGTTTTCAAGAAAGTTTTATCCCATTACAATGAAAATTACCCTCAAAGTAAATGGTAGTTCTGAAGAAATGCTAGAGTAAAAAGACAATGTGAAGGTAACTGGAAAAATGGATGAATATTCAGCAAAGTGAACTAATTCATAACTAACTACTGATTACTTTAAACACATCAGTATTTGTGGTATGCGACAGACCTGGGGATAATTAATATGACTTCACTGTTATGTAAACCCCAGGAATGTTTTCTTTCAGGATTCTGTTTAGTCCTGCCTTTTCACTTGCTATGTGTCCTTCCTTGTCATTTTACTTCTTGGATATGTCTAACCACATGTATTCGATTCATGTTTTAAGTCTTGTTACTATTTTTCTACAGGGGTTCCTACTGTACTTATTTTTACCTACAACGCATGTTGGATAACTTACCAGCTTGATTTTTCATCAGGAGGATGCCAAGTTGTATATTTCCTTACTTGTACTTAACATTTCAATGCATTTTTCTTCTCTTCAGCCATGTGCCTAGTTCATTAACATATGCTTTTAGCAAAACAAAATTCTCTTCCATCTTTTTAGCAGGTAAGGGATAAATGTAATATACCAGGGTGTGATTACAAAAGGCTCCTTGAAACAAGGCACACATACTGTTGTTTGCTTTTAAGACTTTAACACTATTGCTTTCTAGAAACTGGAACTCAGGTAGATGTCAGTATTTAGAAGATTAGTTCTTACCACAGTCTGCTTAAAAGAGCCAGGCCTACAATGGATTCTACTTGAAATTAATGTGTAGAAAGTCTGTGAGAAGATTCTTAGAACTGGTGACAAGACACTCATAACTGAATACAAGCAAGCTTTCTCCTACCATGTTCTTCAGCCAGTATTAAACTTTTTAGGAGTGACAGAGGTCTCCTGTCATAGTTTAGTTGTTATATACATCACATGACAATGATCTCAGAAATGATGTTATTCAGCAATATTTTTGTTTTGTTAAAATATTCTGATAAAAAATATCTGGAAACTATCTGTTTTTGTGGTACCATAGTTATTCTGTGTAGGCAGTGATGTCCTACTTCCACAGTAACCTATATATCTCTGTGAATTGCCCTCACATGGTGTAACCCTCAGTTACATTCTCCTTAAAGGGTGTCTCTTATTCTTTATTTCAATTATCCGTGTTTTTCAACCGTCTGTGTTGTGATCCCATACTGTGCAAATCCCATACTGTTCTCTCTTGAGGACCTGTTCAGCCCTCTGTTAACTCTACTAAGGGTGTATAAAACTTCAGTGGCATGTTTTTTCAAGAATCAACCTAGCTGTATCCTACCCTATTATTTTTTATCAGAATATTTTAATAAAACAAAAATATTATAGCAATAACCCACGCCTGGGTGTGGGTAATGCTAAATTTACCCACGGTTGGCGTGGTTTGGTCCCGAGGGGGAAGCCCGAGGGACCAAACAAAGCCAACCGTGGGTAAATTTAGCATTACCCACACCCAGAAGTGGTTATTGCTATTATATGACATTATTTAAGAAAAGAAACTATTACTTTTCTTAAATAATGGCAGAGTATAATGCCTGTTTACTGCCCTTCCGCAGATGTCTGGCATCCGCGGCAGTTCTGATGTACTGCGCACCTGCGCAGTACATCAGAGTTGAGCAAAACGGAGAAAGCAAGATCTCCGTTGCTTTTTATAGCTATGTTAAATGAGTTTAACATAGCGAGACAGTTTTAAAATAAGCAACGGACATCTCCGTTGCTTATTTTAACTGTCTCGCTATGTTAAACTCATTTAACATAGCGAAACACTAAAAAGCAACGGAGATCTTGCTTTCTCCATTGCTTTTTAAACACTGTCTCGCTATGTTAAATAGGTTTAACATGGCGAGACAGCTTTAAAATAAGCAACGGAGATCTCCGTTGCTTATTTTAAAGCTGTCTCGCTATGTTAAACCCATTTAACATAGCGAGACAGTGTTCTAAAAAAACGAGTTATACTAATGGAAAAAAGTCCAGGCGACCGGACCTTTTTCCATTAGTATAACTCGATTTACAATGGACACGCTGGCCAATCAGCGTGCACGTTTTGGGGGGATCATGGTATAATGCTGAATAACATAATTTCTGAGATCATTGTCATGCGCTGTATATATTATGTCTACTCCATGGTGACATTCTCAATCACAGATTTCACTTCCTCTGTTTTAAGGCACCAAGTACGAAGGTGGAATTGCTCAAGAAAAAAAATGGGAATACTCCTAGTGTCTCAGTACTCAATAAATACAATAGAGACACTGTAGATGTAGTCTAGTATCATTAAAGTGTGTATTCATTCATTCATTCATTCTTTCAGACTGATTTCTCTTGAAAATGTACCACATGACATACAAATGTAGTTGTCTCATTAGCATTAAAGCTATAAACCCCATAGCTAACATCATGATTTTTTAATTATCTAAAGGCAGTAAATATAAAATTATAATTAGCATGAGTTATGCACATCAAAATAACATTTAAGTAGACATTTGATTCTTGAGTTGTCTTCCATTTCTGGAGCATTTAACCAGACTATTTGTACTAGATATCTAATCTTCCTTATATGACAAGCTTGATTTGTAGACACAACTACAAGAAGCTTGTCTTTACAGCTATTGGCTGTCACTTTTCTCAGAGTCTTTCCATTTCTACTTGTTCTTACTCCTGCACGTTCAGGCTTTTGCTTTATAAAATGAATATTTGTAATTCCTTATTTAACACTTTCCATTTTCCTCCAGAGCAACGCAGGACCTTTGTTTTGATGCTTTACCAACTACTTCGGCTTCAGGCTGCTGATCCTTCCATGGTTTCTGCAATGCTTACCCAGTTTCTAACCTCTAAAACCCACACTTTTTCTATAGTTTCTTTCATGATTGTATTTCTGTCTATACTGCTTTCTCTCCAGAATTTCCTTAACTTCAGATGATTTTCAGGGTTTAGTAAAGTTGTTGATGTAGACAACTTGCTTTTGAAGTTTTTATCCGTTAACATCTAAGCTGGTGTAAGACTGATTTATTGCAGTAGAGAATTTCTGTATTCCAAAACTGAGAGATGACAGTCATAGCTTTTCCTGTTATAGTTCTCATGAGAATTTTAACTGCTTGAATTGGTCTTAGCATCTTTCTAGTTGACTGTGGATAATGTGGACTGCAATTTTTATGTCTGAATTCTCAATAATGTACAGCTTTTTAATTTCTTGACATTTGTACTACAGATCTTGACAGATATGAAATCTGGAATCCTCTGTCTCAAGAGTATAGCTTTAACACATTAATCACAGCTGCACCTGTTCTATTACTTTGCTTATTTTGCAGAGTTTAAAGTAATAATCCATAGGTATGACATGCAAGACAACTTTGAAATGGAAGAAATCTATGCCCACTCAACTTTATGGATGATCTGATACTGGGTAAGCTATCATATTTCCTTTACACTGTTGTTATGATGGCCAGTGCAGGTGACTCAGCTCTGTACTATGTCCACCAAGCTGACATGACTGTCTAACACATTAATTCGTTTGCTCTTTATTTGTACTTTACTAGTCCCAGATGTCATTGGGATATCCTCAAACATTTTTCTTCTTAGCTGATTTTGAATTATTATTTGATGACTTTGAACATTAAGCCATAGGCAAAACATGTTTCATTTTTTCTTGAAAGAAAAATAAGATGGAGCTTCTTTCTTTACAGATGAATTTTGGTCAGGCCAGCTTTATATAGAACAGCTTTCAGTAACTGCCTTTTCTGGGTCTATATTATAAGATCGATGGTTGAAAACATCGAACAACATATGGTTGACACCATATGGTTGATGTCTTCAAACATCGACCTTATAAAAAGACAAAAAAAGAAAAAGAAAAAAGCACCCTAATGGGTTTAAGCAGTGGGACAAGCACCCCTGCACCCCCATGTGGGGGGGTTGTGCCCCCCACACCTCTCGCTACTTAAATATACCAACTCCGAGACCGCACTACATTGCAGTAAATGGAAATCTCACCTTATGGAGATTTCCGTTTACATGCTCGAGATTCTGAGTGTTCGATATTCTCATTTCGACAATGTCAAATTCGACATTATCGGCTTTCGAGAATATAATATAGATCCCATTTTCTAGTTCTAGTTCTTCTTTTAACAATTCCTCATGCTTTCCTGTGATATACAACTCAACATATGTATATATAGTTTCTTGACTTGTCTATATTTTGCTTTCAGAACATAACTCTGTGAATTAAGTAATATCCTGTACAATTTAGGAGGTGCTTTGTACAAAATAATTTATGAATATACTTTGTAAGGTTTATGATCTGTTTCTATGTAAATTCCTTTATCAAGGCTTGTTTGTGGAATTCCTCACATCCACATTCTAAACATATCCTTTACTGCCTGAATATGTCTTATAAGTGAAACTGGTTTGTGCTTTGATTTCCAATTATTTCTTTTTCTTCTAATAAAGGAGAAAGAGCCACTAGGTGTACATTTTCTGAGTGTTGAAAAAATATTGGTAGTTTCTGTTCATAGTTTCATGCACCAGATAGCAAGGCTCTTGTATTGGTGATATATACATACAACACCAAACTCCAGCACACATAAAGACAGTAATTAAATCACTGACTGCTAAAAAGAACTAAACACATTTATTAAATCAAAACCACACTGGTTTCATTACAAGGTACTCTGCTTCCTCAGTGGATTTAAGCATCTAATGAACAAATACCCAGTATATTATAATACAGATTCATTGTGCATGCGAATCAGTGACATCACATTAAAGCTGGTTATACATATCAACAGAAGGTATCACATTAAGGCAGTTCCAAAAATTAAATGTTCACTTCATAAATACATACGTATGTATGTAGTAAAATCCAGCATTCTGGATGATTTATGAGCATGTTTGGTTGTATGTTTTCACATTATACATGCAATATTAGATCTGGTTAAATTGTCTGTCTAGCACATGTTTTCTATTGTGTTTGCTTGCAGTTATGAATTGTATTTATGTAAGCATTGTATTTTTGAAACTGCTTTAATGTGATGCCTTCTTTATATATGTATACTCAAACTAAAAACAGGGTGTGGGCTTTTTGCTTATCAGATACAGAAAGGCATTTTGCTTTTACTACAGCATGTGATGTCACTCATTAGGTAATGGAAACACTCTAAAAACCTCCCCAGACTGATGCACTCTTTGACTGTTTGTGCAGGAAGACTATAGCATTTCAACGAATGGTTGTACATCTCCTTGTCTGTGGGTGTCCATGGACTGTAGTAGTTTTGGTGGGCAGAGGGGATATCAAAACACCACAGAAGCTAAGAAGACCAGAGGAGAAACAGTGGGAAGGCAATATTTAGCATTAATACATAGACTGTGAAATGGACTAAACCATGGAAAATTGTGCCTGTTGTAATTGTTTTTAATTTTCTGCTAAAATCACTAAGGATTACAGTTAGTCAATCAGTAATGTCAAACATTAGAGTTTCATTGATCTATGTCATATGATTGACTTTTTAAATAGTCGAATTTCATATGATCAAACTCCTATGACTGACAATTTAAAAAGTCGACATATATAAAAACTCAAAAACAACGTTTTAGCAGGAGGCAAGCCCCCTGCAGCCCATATCCCTTCTAATTATATTTACCAACACTGAGATCACACTACAGTGGGGAGAAGGGCATATTTTCTGGTACTGCAGTCTCAGGACAATTTGCTGTTCAAGCAAATAGGCATATGAAATTCTATTTCAAAAGTCTATCTTTTAACATAGATCTAAGTTTCATACATCTTACAGTTTAGAAAATACATGTTTAAGCAAAACCTATTCTTCTACTGACTTTTTAATGAATTTGAGTAATATTTAAAATGTGTTCCTCCATTAAGTTTGTCTTTTTCCAAATGTCTTGAGCAAAGAAGTTGCTAGGCAAATCTAAAGACTATGTTAAATAGTGGTGCAACCTTTTTCCTGGAAAGAACAAGAGAATCCTGTTAGTTTCTATTGAAGGCCAGGTAATGAATCCAGATCTCATTATTTTGAAAATGACAGTAAAACTGTAAAATGGTAAACAGAAATTGAAATGCTTTATTAATGCTTAGCAGTGAAAAAATGTACAGAGTCTAAGTTACTGGAGCATATGCTACTTACTGTAAATAGTTCTTTAAAGAAAGAGTTCCTAGCATAACAAAACAGGCTTTCAGTGGATAACTGTAAGTAGTATTTTATCTTTCAGAACCCTGTGAAGTATGTGAAATTTGTTTCCAGTGCAAGTTGGCTCTGAGTGCTACCACATCTTTCCTATATCTTTCATCCTCTGCTTTCTAGTTGTTATGATACACACACTGCTTTAGCTAATATTGAAATTCATTTGGAGCTAGAGTTATTTATTGAAGCTGTTAAATCATTTAAGGTTATATGTCAGAGTATGAACATGGTTGTGTCAATTTTTTCAACATTTTTTGTTAGTCCATCAATTGTTGATCTACTGAAGTTTTGACTAACTTCAGTAGATTCATATATACAATATTTCAATACTTTACCAAAGCCAGATAATTTCTAGTGTTACATTGTTCTTTTATGATGTATGCCAGTTTGCTATGTAGTGTAATACACCATGTTTTTCTTTATGTTTTTAAGTGTGTTACGGATGAAAAACAGTGTCTAATATTTTTATTATTCCTTTTTGCTGTTTTTTTCCTTAGGTCATTATTGAAAATGATATCTAGCTCAGCCCATTTAACTGATTCACAAATAATATGTAACTGTCCAGAGATCTGATAAAAACATAGATAACTGATCTGGCATTCTGAAATATAAACTCAGTTATGATGTATTTTGACATTGTGCTGTATTTCTGAGAATTTCAGAATTATAATCTATGACCTTTTGTGACTATTAATGTGAACACAGTGCAAAAGAAGTTTTTAAGTTTTGGAGAGGTGCTAAGTCCCCATACCCATGAAGGATAACTTGCCTTCATATCCTAAAAATTAATATTTATCCATAAATTGCTGCATCCTTGGTGTATGGGTAAGAATAACACAAACCCAGGCTCATAGTAAAATCTCAGAAATGTTCTTTTTGCAGTTCTGGGTTGTCAATATCCTCAATGATGGTGGCTTGACTACTTTTATTCAGTACTGAACTGAGATATGGAGCTCTGACACATGACATCATCTAGTGTGGTTCAGTATGAACTATCAGAATAGAGGACACAACAAAATGTGACTTATAACATGAGCCTAGAATATAGAATACATTACAAAAGGCTGGGGAGGATACCTTCACTGACTCCTACAAATTCCTTAACCATTATCAGTTTCCTGCAAATTCCAGACCTAAATTTTGTCTTAATTTATTCCCAACTCTTAAAGCATGGCACTATCATTCCAAAATTATGTCCCCAAAACTAATTATGTCACCCCCCCTGGATTTAATAAAATCCATGTAGGCATAGTGTAGAGCCTACACAGAAGGTACCATGTCCGTGTATGCGGATCCCCCTTGGTAGCGTGCCATGCATATTAATGAGGGTGCATTACTGAGGGAGAGCTGGGGGAGGTGTTATTGAATCAGTTCAGGGAGTGTGTCACTAACCGTGTACGTAGATGAGTAACACACCCTCTGTACTGTCAAAGTGCCTGATAGTAAATGTAATCTAATAATTTTTTTTAAAGTTTGTGCAGCATGGCACACAGCAACTGACACCTGCCAGACATCTAAATATAGAAACTGGATGCATTTAATTTATTATTCAAAGGTCAACTTTGAGCATAGCTTAGCAGGTTTGTGTGGTGTAGTGCTTAGTGGTGCTTAAACCTGGCTCAGAGGTATTAGTAAAAGTATAGCAGCATTCCCTATATCCACATAGCCAAGTGGTTAGAATCATGGCCTTATATGCAGTAGGTGTGGAGTTTGAATTCAGAGAAGGGAAATTAAGCAATTATTTTATAAATATTAATTATGCCAATTATTTTAAAATCATGGTGTGCTGCACTCAGCTAAGCATTGGTAAGCATAAGCACTGCTAAAACAACCTCTGTTTAAGGACCACTTGGCTGAACTTAGCTGGTTTGTGCACTGCTAAGCATTGCTGAGCAGTGCCAGTTTAAGCACTGCTCAGCTCAGCTAAGCTGGTTTGCCAGGTGCCAAGTGACATGTCTCAGTTTTAAAAATGGCCCAGTGGTGTTTAAGGGTGGTAAAACAGACATATTTAAGTGCAACAGATGAGAATACAGCACAATCTGTTGGAGTTTGAACCATGCAGGAACCATGGCAAGGTTTTGAGAGAGTGTGTGCTTCCGGGCTCAGCGATGGGGCATTCTGGAGTCCATGGTCATGATTGGACTCCTTGTAAAAGATCATGACATCCAGCTGCTGCAGGGCCAGTTCCAGGGATTGGAGTACAAGGCAGAGGTCTGGCACCAGCTGGCATGCAATCTCACCAGTGCAACAGGAATCCCCCACACAGGTGAGCAGGTCCACCACCATTATGACAATTTGAGGCATCGCAAGAGGGGACTTCTGGGCACCAGGGTCCAGGATGTTTGGGATGGAAATGCCTCACATGGTTGTAAGCATGGTTAGCATTATTTTACCAATACCTACTCTGAATGTGTGATAGACAGGTATGTATAATGGTGTACTTCTCTCCCTACAGCTGCAGAAGAGAGAGTTTGCACCTAGAGGCCCATGCATGGCACCTGGCCAGATTGCACAGTGAGTGTGGTGAGTGCAAATGTATCTTGCAATCTATAGTCATATAAGCAAGAAAGAGTAAATTATTAACTGCCATTAGGTATATACAGTTTTGATTGTATTGCAATTAATGTGGTCATAGACCTGGAATGCAATAAGTTATTACTGCAATGTATAGTGCAATAAAGATTAAAGTATGAAACCTGATAATGTTAATGAAATAAAGTTTCTACTGCAATAATTGTGGAATTACTGCTGTATTGCAGCACCTGCATTATATCGACTGTTGTGCAATAAAGACTTGAAAATATACCAATAACTGCATAAATGCACCCCTAATAAAGTTGTGTTATGCAATATGTGTGTACATAGGGCTGTTGTTCATGAAATCAAGTATGACATCTGCTCTGACATAAAAACATAAAGAAAAACACTAATTGACCCAAGGTTAGCTAAGAAAGAGTGTTATGCTAAACTGTAGACTTAGAGCTGTACTACAAAATATATGCATTATGTTCTTTGATCGGCACTAAGATCTGAAGCAATACCAGGAACACCCAAGGTACAGTATTTATATCAGGATTGTCTTGTGTTAATTGCATTTCAGCTGTATGCATTCCTGCTCAGAGGTACGATGCTGCAGGCAAGTATGAAACTGTAATAGCTGTAAACTGCAAACATACTATTTGCAACTGTAAAAGGTTCAGGTAGCCAACCCAACACTCTGATATGCTTTGTACACATCACAGATATTTCCACCTATTAGGGGTTTACTGTGTATACCTGCATTCTTTGTATTATCTCTGTCATTCATAAATCTCATGCTTACATGTTCAAATGTCACTGCAGTCTTGTATAACACTCTACTTCTATTACCAGGTTATATTTTGTTTCCAGGTGAGTTCCAGGCAAATATCAGTCAGTCAATATGTAGTAGTGGGTCAGTAGCTCAGTTTGTCGAATGCTGTGTCTGATGAACATTTTGTCACACACAGAAGTACTAGTAAATATCATTGAATCAGTCGTGTATTGTTAACAGATTTTCTCCACACAGGAATTACAGGTAAATAGGTGCAGTAGCCCTTATTATTGGTTACTAATTTGTGTGTTCAGATGTAACAGAGTGTTAACAGCATTGCTCAGGAATGTGATAAGACATCATAAAATAAAGGCAACAAGTACAATACTAATATTGGGTTGGGAGGGTGGCTTAATGGCTAAGGTGTTTGCCTTACAAACACAAGGCGCAGGGTTTGAGTCTCACAAGGCATAATTGGCTAGGCTTAAAATGGCTCGCAAGGGCAGTTAGCTTAGTACTAAACCATGAACTATGAACCTATAATAAAAGATAATACAATAAATGAAATGTGTAATCTTGTTATGACCGTATGCCTGGTGTGTGAGTGACTGTTTGCTGATGGTCTAACCCCATACCTGCCAAAAACAGCATGATAGTCATATACTCTCTGCACTGCACATGATATATGTCTCTCAAGTGTCACACTGTCACGGACTGTGATCACTGTTGCCTAATCCCTCTGTCAGAGATTTATCATTGACATGATTATGTCAATAGCACAATCACACTACATTAGTCCACAGTACACCTTGGTAGTTATATAGGTCTACCTGACATGTAATACCCTCTGTAGTTGTGTATCTGTAGATGTTACAGCTTGGCCCATAATCTCCCATGCAGATAGCTTGAGAGGTATGTACATGCTACACCAGCTATAGGGCACTGTTATACAAACAGGGAGGACAGACCTGTAGAGTATATAACAGTACTGTTGCAGACTATATAGCCTATACTTGTATTAATGGACTGTATTGTTCTCTACCCCACTCCTTATCTTTATCATAATTTATTATTGTTATACATCGGTTATGGTTTACTATTAACATATGTTGTTCTCTAAACATTATGTTGGGCCTTGTGCTTTATTATTGCTATGCATTACAATGGTTGAATACCAGCATATCTTGTTGAATTATCTATGTTATTGGCATTATGCCTTAACTGTTACTGGCATGCTGTTACTATACTGACTGTTATCTCACTTATTGTTGTGTTCCCTATACTATGCAATGTTATGTTACTGGGTTATTTGCAATGTTCTGGCATGCTGTAACTAACCAAATGTTATGTTCATTACTAACCTATACACATAAAAATACCTCAACAGCACAGCTCGACTGGGTAGGCTGGTTCCTGGTGAGTCTCCTACCCTACCTCAGCCAGCCATGGCACCAAGTCCCAGCACATCTGGGATTCAAGCCAGTGGTGCCTCCTCCACTGGCCCTGCACCACCTATGGGTGGAACCTCCTCAGGAATGGAGCCCACCTCCCTGGGAGTGGGGGAGGTGAAGGGTGGTTGTCACCCATAATCAGCTACTGGTGATGGTGCATAGGATAGTTCATCATGGGTATGAAAATCGCCTGTGCCAGATTGAGGGCAGACTCACCAACTTGGAGGAGGAAGATGGCCCCAGTGCCCAGCCTCCAACACAGCACCTTCAGGGCAGTGAAGGAGCAGTGTTGACTACCCCTGGGTGGGGTGCTCAGTCACACTGCTTCCATCTGGGGGCACATGGATCTCTGATTCCACAACAACCTCTCCATCCAAGGTGTTTACCCCTTCATGTGTCACACAGTGCCCCTGTATGCTATCTCCTCTGTCTTGTCTATCTGAAATGCAATTCCTCCTACCCAACCTACTTCCCTACATGTACCTATCTCCCTTCCCTATTGGCTTAACAACACATTTCTGTTGTCCTCACCCCTCTCTCTGGGGGTTGAGTGTCCAAAGTAATGTACAAAATCTGTAAAAATGCACAGCTGTACAAGAAATGGAGAACTATGTCCCTGCACATCTCTACCTACCTTTCAGTATGTATTACCCCCTACTTGCCCCATTTCATGACCTTCCTATCACCCCTTTTTTCTTTTTTTTTAGCTTGGGTTTAAGCAGAGCAGAGTGCCACGCAAAGCCACTTAAAACTGCTTTTTCTGTGTTTCTGACAGTGTTATACACATCTACAAAGTAATCACCCCTGCCGCATCTTGAACACAGGCCCCTGTCAACTACAGCATAATGCATTAGCCCACTAGGCCACTCAGCTCTAAATTAAAATAGGTGTTTCTACCCACATATCCTGATTGCCACTGACACACTGCAAGTACATATAATGGGAAAATTGGCAGTGTACTTGGGACAATGATGCAGACACTATACTACTACACAGCCAAATAAACAGTAATGGATGTACGTGAGGCCTGTGATAGCAGGTATAGCTGTCAACTATACAGACTGTTGCAGAATGTCCACAGTTGTGCCCCCTAGCTTTGGCATGGTTATCACAGAAACATACCTGTCTGCTAAAGTACTGGCAAGTCTTTATAGATTGAGGTTAGAAGATCATGATAGACATTTGAGTATCACATGTCATACCCATCAGAAAAAGACATGCCAATCTTGTGTCACAGACTGTCTGCATGCACATATATGCAGCACTGACTCAGTAGCTCACTCTGTTAAATGCCTTGCATGCAGTACATTTTGCCACCCACAGTCCTGGGACAAATCCAGTGTGTGTTGCACTTCATTTACATTCTTGTGAATACAGCAAATAATGACTGAGTCATACAATTTTAACCAAAACAGGTTGCTGCTACTGAATTAACTGCTACCCATGTTTCTATGTCACACTGCACATATTCGTTTAGCCTAGCTATATGTCACCTACTACTCTCTGATTGGCACTGTTACATAACATATCTACCTTAAGTGCATGACTCAACTGGACTGCTATGGGTACCCTCACCCTGGCTCTGTCATAACAACAGAGCTGACACTGCTCCCTCAGTGACACATACAGTAGGCTGTCCTCCAAAGTGTTCTCATGCCCCACTATGATTCTTAGGCAAAATGCAGTAGCTGCAGCCTGCAACATATGCAGTTATATGTAAAGCTACCTGCTACAGACCTACCATACCTCACAGCCCCCTAAAACAAGAGATCCACACAACACCCATACATAAAGGGGTGGGGGGAAAGACCAAGTGACAGGGACATGTGTCACAGTCTGCCCCTACAAACATACACAGCTGATAGACAAACAGCTACTGCAGCAGCATGCATATTCTGATGGGCATGACATCTGACACTCACATGTCTCTTCACCCTTACTGACCTTAACCCACATTGTTTAACAATGAACTGACACATAATCAGAAAGTCATTTGACAAAAGCCAAACACAGCAAGCAAAACTGTGGACATACCTCATAAATCTCAACAGTGGACAGCATTTGTACCTATCCTCTGTGATGTTGTAGTCTCCACACCTCAGTACTGTCCATCTCAAAGACTAGAAAAGGGGTCAAGGCCTACATGAGGGCCTTAAATATTGCACTGTTGTGCCATGTTGAAAGTGCAACCCAGCTGTTCTGGATGCAATTAGCAAGTCTGAGCCACAGATTGGTGCACAGGCAATTACCTGTTAATGAGCATTACCTACAAAAGGCATGCAGCTGCCTATGGAAAACAGGTCTGTAAATTGTTTTACCAAGACAGACTGCAACTTAGGAAGCATTTTTTTCTTAAGGATTTGTTCACAAAAGAATTAGATCACTCTACCAGGTATGTAATACAAGTCCCCAAATAATGGGATGCAGATAGGAGGATGCAGTTATGGGGAATAGGGATTGCAATGGGTTTCCATTAAATTAGCAAATGCTTACAATAGTGAACACTGATTTATCAACCCATTAAGAGCAAAACCTTAAAATCCCAAAGACATGGAACAGTGATTTTTTCCCAGGGAAAAAAATTCACTTGGCCATTTTCTGGACTTTACCATTTCCTCCAATGTGGTGTGATCTTGGAGTTGATATATTTAAGTAGTGGGGTGTGAGGGCACAGCCCGCCATATCAGGGTGTGCGGGGGTAAAGCCCCAGAATTTATTTTGTGTTTTGAACCTTTTTTTTTTTTTTTTTTTTTTGTGGAACAGCGATTTTTTTTTCCCCTGGGAAAAAATCGCTGTTCTGTGTCTTCAAGATTGTAAGGATTTGTTCTTAATGGGTCGATAATTCAGCATTCACTATTTTAAGCATTCACTGATTTAATATAGACCCATTGCAGCAGTAGGCCTGTAGTACATCTCTGGGAATGACATGTTGGTGATACTCTGCTGTCCAACAGCTACAGGCATGCCTCACACCTGTGCCTGCTGTGATTTAAATCACAGCTGTGGCCCTCTCACTCCCTCCTACAGTGGTCGGCTCCTGTATGAATGCAGGTTCCCTTCACATGGTCGACATTTCAGAATGTCGACATTCATATGGCTGAGACCATATGATCGACATTCGAAATGTCGACCATGCGGAACCGGCATCTCTGTACAGCGTGGAATGGAAAGATTTCCATCTTCTGCACTGTAGTACGATATCAGAGTTGGTATATTTAAGTTCTGGGAGGTGGGGGAGTGGAGCAGTGTGAAGGTAAGTTTTTTTGTGTTTTTGATTTTTTATTCTATGGTTGATGTTTCGAATGTTGATCATATGGTCTCGGCCATATGAATGTCGACATTCTGAAATGTTGACCATATGAAGTAAATCCATGAATGTAAACTGGATTATGTGTTAGACATATTGACAGTAAGTAAGTGTGGACACAGATGTCATATCATATTATGTACTGTCATTCAGCTCCTCTCAGTCTATGAATGTCACACCGGTATAGTTCAGACATTGCAAAGGTGTCCCTGACTGTTCCTGATGTACTCTGGCTAGGTCACTGTGTTGTCAACATTTGTATCTTATTGCTTGAGAGCTAACACTAGCATACCTGGTGAACCCCTACAGCAGGAATTCAGGTCATAGCCATTATTAGTGGGGGACAGACCCAACCTCAGTGACAGAGTGAACAAATTGGTCATGCATATTACGAGTATGAATACAGTAACAGATATTACTGTAGCATAACTGCTTTCTGAGGGTTTTGGCGTGTGATAGGCAGATTTTTTTACATTCAGAGAACAGACATCAATTATTGTCCAAACATTTGCCAAACATCCACGTTTGTGGCAAAAGGACCACATATATCAGACACAAGTACACATTTCACAAACATCTGTGTACTGGAGAAGTAGGAAGCCTACACGGAAGATAACCTACCGAAGGTTTGCTTTGCTGTCTGCCATTGTGGCACACTGATGTTACTGGACTGCCCCATAGACTTGTACTAACACACACCAATGTTTCTGACAGTGGCTGTATGATATAGTACTGGGACGTTGCCCATAGGTGACACACCACAGTAGATGGCATTGATAGGTGTGGAAACATACAGCACACTCTGTCAAGGCACACAGGTACATGACTGGTATTGTTACTCTGTTGCTGATAGCCACATACATAGTGTGTTGATAGACTTTTGGGTATGACGTGGGATGTAGCAGTGGTCAGTGACGACCAATTTAGATGTGCAGGGTCTGAGCATAGTGGATAGCAATGTATCTGGTCCTGTGATGTGCTCCCCTCTGGTTGTCTTTTAGAAAGGATGTATCAACGGAGGCAGCTGCCACTTTCAGATGCTGAATACAATGTTATCTTGGATGGACTCGTCATAACATTCTGCTCCCCAGGGGTCACCAGCATCATGAACAATGTGCAGCACTGTGGGCTGACCTCATCACAGCCGTTAATCAAGTAGGGCTACAGGACAGAACATATGAGTAGGTCCAACATGAGGTAACAGACTTGGTCAATGCTACACGGCAAAGGGCTGCGCTGTAGCCAGGGACCATGCTGCCACTGGTGGATGGCATGCTGCAGAACAACCACTCTTGGCCACAGAGGAATTCCTGATGAACCTGGGATCAACCACCAGCTCCCAAGCATCCATCACCCCACTTCATGGAGGTGGGTGCCACAGCATCCACAGCAGAGGAGCTTGCAGATAAGCCTCCTGTGTGCATCATTGTAATACTGTATCAGTCATTGTTGCAACCTCTGCATACCAGTACAAGGGTGTCATGTTTATCTGCATTGGGGGGGGGGGTTGGTTTTAATGCACAGTTGTGCAAACATACTCAGAATGTCAGCAATGTAGGCAATATCACATTACCTACTGTACATGTTGATATACGCACATATTATTCTATAACAATGCCACATTTGTTATTGCTGACAATACCTCTCCCTCACATTTCCATAGGCACGTCAGGTGTGGCCAGAGTCCAAGGTCCTGTACCCAGTGAGTGTGATACTGTTTTTTGATGGATCATATATACCCTAACAATGTTAAGGGCTGCCATTTTGCCCTAGACACAACTGATATGCTTAGCCAGAGTACAATACTTGTATGTTCAGTTTTGGAGAGATTGACTGAAGTGCTTTGAATCGGTAATCACAGTGTATTTGCAGGAGCAGTAACACATTTGCATTTATTTTTCAGAAGGTCTATGCAGTCTGCTATACAGGGGGCAGTAGTATGCTCAAGACAGGTGTACTGTGTCTTAGGTGTGGGTTTATCACATACCCTGATATATTGTTTATCTCACAGGTGTATATTAGTGGCAGCATGTTATAAAGGGCCTGTCTTGTCTGTCTGTGTTGTAGTCTGCTTGTGTGTTGTGCATGGGATCAGACATAAGATGTGGCATGCGTAATGCAGTTGTGGCTCCTCACCTGTATGTGTGTGTGTGGATCACCATACATAATAGTGCAGGTAGTAATGTATTTATTTTGTCTTCCTTCTCACAGGTGACCATGGGGGTTGGAGTGTGTCCCTCTCACAACCTGATGTCAGCATCTTTTTGGACTCAGATGATGATGGTGGCCATAGTGAGGCACAGGTGGGGTTGTTGGGGGCTGAATCTGTCCCATGGGTTGACATTCCACTTCCTCCCGCATAGTCCTCGCACACATTCAGTATGCCTACACATACCCAGTCCCCTTTGGCCAAAGATATCGGACAGTCAGAGTGTGGTAGCATTGAACAGGAGAGTGTGGCAACTGTGGCATGAGTGACTGTAGACACTAGCCTTTGCCAGAGAGCTGGTGAGGTCCCACACAGGCAGATTGACAGGGGTACTCGAAAGAGGACTGCTGCCCATTCACCACCTGTCACAGGTGTCACAACATGGGTCACTTGGTGCATGTTTCAGTCCATCATGGAGGCAAAGACATGTTCCGAACACAACACCAGATGGATGCTCAGGATCATGGATGCAGCACAGTCTGATATCCATGACTCCCTGACATCATGGATCATTTCACTGATGTAGTGGACAATTGGTTGGGTGAGACAATGTCGGTCTTTGATGGCACATTGTCTGTGCTGGAACATCTGGTAGGAGTAGGGCATCAGACACATGGACGTAGGTCAGCAACAACATTTGCTGAGAGTCCACATGGCCGTGCACACTCACACTCCCATAGTGGCAGTACCTCCAGCACTACAGCAGGGAGTGTGCTGTCCACACCACAATGTGGCAGGCCATGGACATGTGGTCCTGGGTTTCCCATGAGTAACATAGGCCCACCAGACATCAGACACCATCAGTAACTAGCACTGCATCTGAACCTGAGCATGGTGGTGCCAGTGCCACTCCTGGAGATGGTGAACTGTCGAATCTGCCATGTATGGTCCACAGCTGTCCAACAGACCCACATGTAGGGCTAGCACCTGGCTTGACTATGTACATGAACACACTCAACCATCAATGTTACATGTAGATCATCAACAGACACACACAGCACCTCTCCATGGCCCAGCTAACCAGCACCCCTTCCTAACTCCCACACAAAATGTCAACTGTTTGGCACAGCCTAGGCCTTTGGCACCCCCACACCACATTCTGTGCATGTGATGGCACCTGTGCCACATCCCCAACATCCATACCACCGATGCAGCGACATGCACAAATGTGTCTGTTGCAAAGGGTGACTATATTAAATTACATGATGTTTTGTAGTGTGGTAGTGTAATGCCATGACAGGTGCTGTATGCTGGCATGTGTCATGAGTACACATCAAAATGTTTGTACCTTTGCTACATGATGTTAAATTGGCAGTTGTGTTGCAGAATGACAGGTGTCTCTCAGAACTGTGTATGTTTCTGTTCCAAGGGTCTGAGTGGCTACACTGGGAAGACTTGATGACAATACAGTGGCTCAGGATGGCATGGCAACACAGTGGAAATATGACATCAGCAAGGTATGGCTGTACATGTGTGTGCTTACCTAGATGTGTATATGTAAAAATAGTGTGTCAGGGACAATGGAGGTGAACAGTGTAATCCTGAACGCATACCCCATGATGAGGCATGCTACCCTTGATATGTGTCACCTGGGTGTTCTGTACCTACAAATATAGGTGGTGGTGGATAACTTTTATGCCAGGTTAGATGTTGGCTATTTAAGGCCAGCAGCTAGTCACAGAGCCTTAAAATGTATAACCATTGCAATAGATGGGTGAGACTGGCACACTGCTCCCATGGTATATATTTACACACACACACATACACTCACAGAGTTGCCGTTACTGAGATTAGAACCCCTACATATCTATTAGTATACATTATAGCACTAAGTACTTATTACATGCCCATTGGAGCTTATTTGTGTTGAGAGTGTCAGCCAGAGCTGTTAAGGTGAATGACATCAGCAGGTGTTGTCAGGGAGGCCAATGTTAATGAGGACGCTAGTCACAGGGCCATAAAATGATTGATCATTGCACAAAGATTAGCTTGATGTGCATGTCTGCACTGCTGTAAGTGAAATATCTACATACATACACACAAAATGGCTGAGGTGGGATTAGAACCCCTACCTATCTACTATTGCACACTACAGCTTACAGTACTGATTGCATGTGCCATCAGTTACATCTGGTGCGCATGTGGCTGCAGCCACAGTACTTGTGAGCTACGCAAAGTGGTTTTGTTTTACACAGTCTGTGTGGCCTGCAGAATGAACCTGCTTTATGCTGTAATTGTATCTAGTGTCATAGCAGTGGGGTATCTGCTAAAACCCTTGTTATGTGTGTACAGTTACCAGTATTGCCATTTCTGGTCAGTTGCAGTTTGCTAGGTGGACAATTAGCTATTGACAATATGGGCTATTCAAGTCCTGCGTTGCAGCCATTGCACATTACACCACATGCTCACCATTGTCTGTCTACAGTGACATTCCACAGATACAAGGTTAGGTGGTTGGGTGAATTATGTCATTATGTGGCCATGGCCTTTTACCATCAGACAACAGTTGTGTGTGTAGGTGCAGATAACACCAGCATTCTGTGTATAGGTGTGGATATTCGTGCATCATGACACACACACATACAAACACACACACACACACATATATATATATATATATATATATATATATATATATATATATGTATATATATGTATATATATACATACTGATAGATAAGGGTAATCATGTTTGAGGATGATAGGTAAAGATAGATACGTAGACATAGCTGTCTGTATGCACAGAGATATTTTCACATATCATTTCTTCAGGCAGATGAGGCATCAGACATGGGCTGAAATTAGCTAAATGCAGGATCATGCCCAGTGTGACTGTCAGTACTTACAAAGTGACTCCAGGCCAGACCTCCCTGTACTCCAGTCTGGGATTTTGTGTGCTACGGCCAATTGGCTGCTGCACCTGATTCAGCAGTCCAGCACCACCCTGATATTTTGTCCAAGGGATTCTCTGGATTTGTGCTGAATGTAACATATGATTCATACCTAGCGACTGTGCAGATTTTAATAGACTGTACAGAGTTTTGCATCATATGTATGGTACGTTTTACATAGCATTGTGATTTTCTGGTACATCAGTGGCAAATCATTACAGATTGAAGTTAGGAAATGATGACAGACATTTGAGTTACTGACTCCATACACACCAGGAAACCCATGCTACTGCACAACATGTTATTCTCTGCACTTTCTACCTTTGTCTGGCTAGTAGTTAATCCTTCTTACATTTGGGTCTTTGTCCAACTCCTGTAATAGGACTTTGTCCAGATTTCCTGCTCTAAGTGGTTGTAAGTATGCTGTGACTGGGGTACATAATGTAACACCATGCACAGGGTTACAGTCTTCATACTTCTGACTGTACGTGTTTTGCAGGATGACCAGCATTCCGCCCCATATATCTGCTTTGCTCCTCTGACAGTTGTGTTTTTCTGGTAATATACTACTAAATGGGGTCCACTGAATTGTTGTAAGTACTGACTCAGTTATGTGATGGCCTTTACATCCTGCAGCTACTCAGACTTGTTACAACCTGCTGTTATACTAGCCACCTCCTAGGTTACTCAGAGCATGTATAATGTCTATAGGTTTGGCCCTCTGTCCCTTCATTGTCTCTGGCTTTGTCCAGCTTTCTTGCAGTAACAGATTGTGACATAGTGACAGTCTGTGGGACTTCTACCATAGGAGTACTTCACATGCAAAAGTTGTAGATGCAGCCAACTTCAAACCGTGAACACCATTTACCATGCTAACACACTTAGCCCACTGAGCCACACCAGCCACAAGAAAATGAGGTTCAATTCCTCACACTATCAACAGCAGAGAGACATATACCCTTTGACCCCTGCATATTGCGAAAATAGAACATGTAGCCAGGTTGTTTGGACAGTCCTGCGATTGTGTGGTCTGTTGCTATATCTTTGCAAACATACTGTTACTGCAGTTGTATAGGAACTTGGCTGTCTTGGGGGTAGGGGACACTAGTATTGACAGTCATGGGGCTGTTTGGCATTTCCCTTGCATACTGCAGTGGGTTTTGCTGCCTTGTGGCCAAATGCATATTATGTGGCAGCCAGTATTGTACAGAGTACCTGTTGTCCCACATAGCTGTTAGATGTCTACAGGTAGCTCAGTAGCCCACTCTATTCCCTTGCATACATACAGCAGGTCCATATATATGCTACCATAGTCTAGTAACCCATACATTTGTTGTAAAGTAGAGTGACTTACCTTGTGAATAGATAGCAGTGCTTCAGGGCTGTCTCTGTCTGATGCATGTGATACGCAGCCAATACATGGTAAGATACAGGTTGTGTGGTGTGGCTGGCATCCTTTTTACCATGTATGCGAGTCAGAGTAAGGTGTCATTCCCTAGGACCCTAGGTTGTCAGTGCATGTGCTATGCATTGTCTCTTTGCCAAGGCCAGGGCATACTGGGCATGCCTATGTCTGACTACAAGGATAGGATCAGGGTGTTCCTCCTCAGAGTACCCCTGTGGGTTTGGCTGTGGGGACCTTGACACTTGTGGGAGGCTGTGTGTCCCTTCCCTGTGATGATCCTGCCATAGCTGTTTCTGCAGGATCATATTGTGAAGCATGGCACATACTGTGAACATCTGTGCACATGTGGCTGGAGAGTACTGCAGGGCTCCACCAGATATATCAAGGCACCAGAACTATTACTTGAGCAGGTCAAACACACGTCTGTATAATGTTCTGTTTCTGCGTGTGCCTCATTATGGTGTTCTTTGGCTGGTGTGTGTGTGCATTTCTGATGGGTGTCATCATCCACAGTTCCAGTGCATAGCCAGCATCCCCTAGTAGATAATCATATGGGATGTCCCCCCTGGCAAACATCTGGTAAAGCTGTGATGCATGCCAGATATGGGAGTCGTGATAACTGTCAGGGCTGCCGGCACACATATTCATGATAATGCTCTGGGCATTGCATATGACCTGATAGTTGATGGAGTGATACCCCCTGTGGTTGATGTAGACTCTACCCTCCTCACCAGACAGTGCTTTAATTTGTACATGAGTGCAGTCTATGGCACCCAGTACCTCAGGGTAGCGTGCTATATGGTAGAAGAGATGCATACTGCTGGCATTCCCCTCAGGGGTCCAGGGTAAATAAATGTGCTCACTGGCATGTAGTAGCATGGCATCCAGGAAATGGTAGAGTACCCTGGATGCTAATGCCTGTGAGGCCCCCATCATGTCCCCAGTTGGTCTTTAAAAAGTACCTGTAACTAGTAATCTAAGGGCTACATATACCTTTGTTTCCACTGGGATGGGTTCCCCACTGTTGAATCCGGATCTGAGTTGAGGGTGGCAGAGCTCTGTGAGTTCGTGTAGTATGTCCCTGTCCACCCTGTAGTGTTCTACAATCTCCAGCTCATGTAGCTCCTGGAAGGGTACCCTGGGCCTGAAAACTCTTCTCCTTCTCAGTCTAGGCCTATTGTCACCAGCAGCATCAGCACTAACCTCAGCCTCTAGCACCTACAGATGTAGCAAAGCAGCAGCAGACCCTAGCATTCTGTCAGTTAAAATTCCCAAGTCTGTACTCCAGTGGTGCAGAGTATGGGGGTAAAATCAGATTGTAGGGTATTTGTATACTTTATAGTGCTCTGCTGCAGATGCAGCCTGTGTGATTGTCAGTTAAAATTCCCAAGTCTGTACTCCAGTGGTGCAGAGTATGGGGGTAAAATCAGATTGTAGGGTATTTGTATACTTTATAGTGCTCTGCTGCAGATGCAGCCTGTGTGATTGGATAACTTTGATGCATTCCATCTGCCAGGTACATCACTGAGGGCTGTGAATTGCCTGCTGTATGTGGAAGAGGACTTATCAGTAAGTTATACATGATTGGCTTTCCCAGGCAATTTCCTTTTTTTTTTTTTTAAATGCCTTCCTTGCTAAACACTGCGGCATGGTGCGCAAACCTGCAGCCCTTGTATAAACACTGCTCAGCAGTCTGGACAAACCCACCATGCACAGGCACACTTAACATAGCTCAAACTAGCTAAAACATGGTCTGTGTAGTTAAACAAAGCTTAGCAGCACTGGACATACCTACTGCTTACCTGAGCAGCACTCAGCACAAACGGGCACTGCTCAGCTCCAATCTGCTTAAACATATAGTGACATACCTCCTTTTGATGTCAGCTAGCTCTTCTGTGGACACCAACACAGTTCTGGGCTAACACAGATTTTATCTGCGGACACAGTGGCCCATTTTGCTAATCAGTAACCCCAGCTCATTTGCATATAGTTCCATGCACACAACCTGGATACTTCACTATTTCAAAGCCTACCTCCTTAGCAACCATTGACATCTACCACTGTACAAACTCCATGCAGGGCCCTATAATGCATTATTCTCACATATTTCTTATGTTTACTTTTTTAAACATTTTAATTTTTTTTTTCATAACAGCACATTTGCGTGCTACTGCATGCCATGCAAATGTGATATGAGTATTTAAAAAAATAATTTATTACTTTACTTTGCATTCTTTTTTGGACACACAGGACATAGTTTTGCATATACCTGTGTCTACTATGCAATTTCTTACCTTCTAAATGGGCGTTTACAGCGCCTGTTCCATTTTTACTGTCCTGTACACAGAAATTTTCATGTATACTTCAGACACCAACACTGAGTCTGCATGGTCGCTCATCTGCTTGCTGGATCACTCCAGCACACGCATTTGCTTGCAGTTCACCTGCTTATGAGGTGATTTGCATGCCACAGACACTTCCATGTTGGCATGCTTGTGCACTCCCCTCAGCTCTGTTTACTGGTACCCATGACTGCTTACTTCTGTGTAAGCTCTGTGTCACTATGCCTACATGGGAAATCAATCCATGTAGCCATTATTGAATCCCCCCTACTGTTTTGCAGAGTTAACTTGTAAAGAATTTATATTACTTTAATCCACAAAGTATGACATAGTTTAGGCCCCACCCGTTCAAACATAGGATATGTATTCTACCTCACACTGTATTGTTTTTTTCAAACTCAAGCAGAATTCAGAAATGCTGAAGTTTGCAGTCATAACAGAGTCAGAAATTACCAGTATTAATGAGCCTGTGTTGCATTTTGCAAAAATTGCTTCACAACTTTTGAATATATTCTGTACATTGTTTTAAAACTTAGACCATAGCATTTTTCAAATATACAGCAACAATTTTAAGTGCAGTTTTTTAGGTTCAGGCCAAATGTATTTTTCTGTCCAAAAATGAGAATTTGCTAAATCTTGCTTTGTAATATCTCCTCCCACAACACTGGAAAATCCATTTTATGTCTGACTCATGAGGTAGTATCATAATAATTTTGTGTTACAAGGTTTTGGGTGAAACAACAGAGAACTGTTAGACTGATGGCTCTACATTTAAGTTGATAAGCACAATAACCAAGCCTCTTGACTTGCAATTTGTATTTCACCATTTGCTCACAAAATGCCATTTTTAAGATTTTTTTTTTTATAAATTTTAGTTGCCATTTTTCAGATCCAGGTCAAAATACATTTTTCCCCTTTAAAAGTACATTTTACTACTGCTTTACAAACTCAGTATATTATTTTAATGAGAAATGTTTTTTTCCAAACACCTTTATTAAATTAACACTTGTGACATAGGCAAATTTATATTCATATAAAAGTAATCAAAATATATTAACATAACAAACTATATCATATAACCTAAGCAATATTACATAAATTATTCAATTCCTGCCCTTTTTAAACAAGAAACATCTTTATTAAACCATCACTTACTACGCAGGCAATCATACATTTATATAAATGAAAGCAAACCACACTGACACAATCCTAGTGGCAAGCATTTTACATCACAAAACAATTTTTGTTTGTGGCTGTTTGTAAACGGATTTGGAGGCATGGAGAGGTTGGACCCTTCAGAAGGAAAAGGGCTGGATGACATCGGACAATCCAGAAAACTTATTGGACAACTAACCGAGCTGGGAGACCTGCTGACACCTTTGACCCAATCCTTAGTTGGGTTGTACAATCAAACTCGTGTTCACAATGCGGAAGTTCAGGAGGTTACAAGGGGACCAGGCATTCATCGTGAACAACGAAAAAATAGCAACGGATCGAAAGATCAGTCTAACGAAGGTGAGGGGTCATTTGATGCTGTTAATACACCCAAAATACTTCGTGAAGATGCAAATGGCAGTAGGACTAATGGTGAAATGCGAGGGTCTATTCCAGCAGGGCAAAAAAATGTTTTTTCCAGTAAAGGAGCTTCAGGTACTGTTAATAATAGTAACGAAAGAGACTTGTGTTTTAAAGAAACTAAAGACTGGCTGTTACAAAAATATTCCTTCAAGCAAACCGCTTTTAATGGACCACCTGTTATGGCTGACTCTTACAGAGTCAAATTAGACAATCTGCATAAGCTTATGCTTAAATTTAAGACATTAGAAATTGAAAATGAATACCTTAATGAGTGTGTTAATAGGGGTATTGTTCCAAAAGGTTTGAGGGTGTTCAAATACCCTAACAATGTATTAGAAGGAACTGTTTTCCATAAAGAATTAATTGAATTATTCAATAGATGTAGTATAGATATGTTGAGATTGATAATTAAAGAAAACAGTAGAACTCAGGTTGTCCTACAGAAGGAAATCAATGAATTAGATCAATGCATAAAGGAAGATTTAATTTTTACTATTCAAGATGAAAAGGACAAGTACTTTAAAATTAAAGGGGAAATTGATGTAAAATGTAAGGAAACCATCCAAAGAAAATTTAAAAAATTAGAAAGGGATACAGAAGAATACAAAAAGGGCACTGTATATCCCAAACCCCGAGCCCCTTTCTTTCTTAGAAATCTTTATGGTAATAATGTTGATAGGGAAAAACAGAATAATTTGCAAGAAGGTACACAAGAAAATGGTTATAGCGATGAGGAATTTCCCCCTCTTCGTAGATCAGAAAGATTATTAAATAAGACGGGGTATCAGGAAAGAAATATTTCTTGGAGAGGGGGGAGAAGGGGGAGACGGAAATACTAGATTTGGTGGCAACACCATCAAGACCCCCACTCAGTGATAAAACATTCAGCAATGATATTTTTTGGTTAGAACATATTGTGGAAGGTGTTAAGCACACCTTTCATGATTTTAGTATTTATAATTTCAGTGGTATTTGTATAGAGAAAGAACATTTTAGCCTATTTGAAAAGGGATTTAAATTTATACCCTATAAAAAAGGAGATCTTACTCAGTCTATCATAGATTTAAAATTATTTTTTAGAAAAATCAATTTAAATTTATTATTTACCCCTGAAGGAAATACAGGGAATCAGGAACTTAAAAGAAGGGGTACATACAATCCTCCCCTTCATCCACAACTTATCAACTTGGAAAAAACTATGGAGAAGGAACTAAGAAATAGATATGATAAGTTTGGATTTCAACCAAACCTAAGCAAGGAGGAAATCAACATTCTACAAACTTTGAGGGATAATCACAAGGTCCGGATTATGAAACCTGATAAGGGGGGTGGGATAGTTATTATGGATAACATTATTTATGAAGGAAAAATGAATGAAATTTTATTTAATGAAGAAGGGTATAATAATGTTTCCATCAACGAAATTAATATTGCGTATAATAAAATAGATATTTGATTAAAAGACATGTTACTTGAAGGCTTATTTGACAAAAAAAAACTTTAATTTTTTAAGAGTGGACAAACCAAGAATTCCTTCCATTTTTGGAATTCCGAAGATCCATAAAAATGAAAATAACCCCCCATTAAGACCCATAGTTTCTGCTAATGGATCAAAAACCCATAGTTTGGCAAAATGTGTTGACAAATTAAAAAAATGTGTGGGTTAATAAAGAAACAATTTTAAAAGATTCTTGGGACCTACTTGATATACTAAACAAAGATGGTTTATATGATAATTTGGTATTTGTGACCATAGATATTGTTGACTTATTTTCAAGTATTCCTCACAAAGAAGGAATGGAAATGTTTGAGGACATTTTATTTCAAGATGACACATTAAGTCACAATGACAAAATTGTATATGGGGCATTAATGGATTTGGTCCTTAAAAATAACTTTTTCAATTTTTGTGGGGAATTTTACAAACAGATCAAAGGAGTAGCTATGGGGGCCGCATGTGCCCCCACCTATGCAAATTTAGTGTTGGCCAAATGGGAGGAGTTATATATTCTGGAATCTAGGTTTTGTTGTTATTGGAAATTGTATCGTAGATTTCTGGATGACATCATCATTCTATGGTCGGGGGGGCAGAACAATTAGAGGAATTTAAACTATATTTGGAAGAAACTACAAATTTTTTAAGATTTACTTTTCATGTTTCTACCGAAAAACTCCAATTTTTGGATTTGGAAATATATAAGAAGGAAGATAGGTTTGTATCAAAAATATTCAGAAAACCCACTTTCTGTAATTCATTTCTTCATTTTCAAAGTGTCCACACCTATTGGTGTAAAAAGAATATAGTGAAAGGGCAATACGTCCGAGGAAGCCGTATGACCACCTCTGAGGACGACTTCAAAGAAGAATGTAAATTGTTAAACAAAATGTTTTTAGAAAGAGGATATCCCCAGGAATTTATTAGGGAAATACAAGATGAGGTTTATAGGGGTAGAGAAACCAGATTTAGAACTATTTTCAATAATATCAATATAGATGAAAGTTTTTGTGTTAATTTTACCCCCACAATACAAGAAAACGATTTTACACATGCTTTGGTTCTCAAATATAATGCCTTCAACACTAGAGTTACAAGGAAAATTGTTGAAAGAGAATGGTCAAAATTTATTAATTTTACTGATTTGGACCAGGAAAAATAAACAGAAATGTTAAGGTTGTGTATAAAAATTCTCGATCATTTAAAAACATGTTGGAGAATAAAGGCCCTCCAAGGAATAAGCAGGTTAGGAAGGGTACATATAAATGTGGACGTTGTGTACACTGCAACAATATAGTGGATAAAGAAAAAGTTTATTTGGAAAGTAGAGAAAAATGGATAAAAATTACAGACCACTATAATTGTGAAACTAAGGGGGTGGTATACATTAGTTTATGTTCAGAATGTAACACCTTTTATGTAGGAAAAACTGAAAGGATGTTGAAAAAGAGAATATATGAACATAAATATGAAATAGCTACACGAAAGGACACTAATGCCTTGTACAAACATACCCTGGTTTGTAAGGATGCTAAATTTCATTTATGGTCTTAGAGCAGGTCAAAAAGGACCCAAGGGGTGGATTATGGGAAGAAAAATTAGAGGCCAGGAAACTATGGTGGCAGATATTTCTTGATTCAACAAATTTCCCAGGCTTAAATGAATTTATTTCTATTGTGCCCCTTTTAAAACTGAAAGCAGGGATTTTGTAAGACCAATAGATGCAATTTTTTATTTTCACCAGCAGATGGCAGGGCATATAACACAAATGGTTTCTCTTTTTAAAGTAATTTCTAAACATTAAAATGGATTTTGTATAAATCAATTTATATATTTTACATTTATCACATATTTTAAATCAAATGTTTTTTAAAATGTTCCTAATTGTTGGTAATGATGTTATTTATTTATTTATCTAATGGAAAGAGTATAAAATTTTAAAGTTCACATTGCTGAATGTAAATAGGAATAGAATAATGATTTTTTTAATTAATTAACTGGTTGTTGATTGGATTGGATGTTTTCGAATAATTTATAAAAGGACTGTTTATTTTAAGGAGAGTATCTGATGAAGTTGGTTTGCTTAGACGAAAACGCAATTCTGATACAAAGCATTCATGTGTTTTTAGCGTTTTTTTGTTTGTGCTTATTAAAATATTGGTTCCGACACTTGTGGCTCCAGTAATATTTGGCAACTTTTCTCTTTCTTGGTTTGATAGCCAAATAATTCCAATTTTTGTACATCACAAAACATACTGACACATTCCTAGTTGCCAACATTATACATGACTTATAATCTATCCAGTCTTTCTCACTCAAACATTACATAGCTCATTTATGTCCTGCCACCTTTTAGACCTCATTCCTCCCTTGTATGTATTGTTCCCACAATTCCCCTTTTTTCCTATGTAGTTTGCTCCTACCCTTTTCTAAAGATCTCATTTCCAGTTGCTTTATCTCTGTTACTATATTCACTACTTCCAGTATAGTTGGCTTATATTCTGGTTTCCATTTTCTAGTAATTGCTTTTTGGACAGACACCATCATTAGACACAGTAAGGCCTTACCATGTCTAGGCAATTCTGATTCTGTATCATAGCTCAGAAAAAACATCTCTCTCATCAGACCAGTGCACCCACCCATCATCTCCAACAGTGCATTCTGCAGGTAATCCTTAAAATCTGCCAACTCCATGCACTCCCAGAAAATATTTTCTCAATTGCCTCTTTCTTCCCCTTCTCACCTCCAATATTTACCGTCTGCTTGAGGAAAAATTCTCACAAGTCTACCGGGGGTATGAAATATTTATGTAAAAATTTCCAGACAAAAATCCTAAATCTTCTAGATTTTGTTGCATATTTGGGAGACTTACATATATCCTCTCATTGTTTCTTTGTGAATTGCTTATCCAGTCTCACTTCCCAATCCTTTCTAACCTCCTCTGATTGATTCTTATAATTATCATACAATATCTTATATGCTGTACTAATTATTCCTTTTTTAATGGCAGCTTCTGTTCTAGATTCTATTAAAAACTCTACCAGTGCTGGTCTTTTGTTTAGGACCCCCCCATTTCTTTCTTTTTGCCTATTCTCTGATATCAATCCCCGATAGGGAAGGCAATCTATAAACTGCAGTCCAAATAAATTCTTGGTGTCTTCCCACGCTATCATCTTTCCTTCAGTAGTTATTTGCTCCCAGTACCTTGGTTCCTTTGCCAGTTTTCTCCAATAAATTCCAGCCCTCTCTTGCCTATTCTCTGTATCACTAATTGCAGTCATCCCTATCAGCAGAATTTCTATTCTCCATTCCCATGTTAGTTTAGTTCTTAGAATACTTTCTGCTACTTTATGGATATAATATTCTGCATTATTATTGTTACTTTCTTTAAAGGTCTGCATCCAAAATCCCAGTCTCTCCTTGTTTCTTGAGCTTCCCCCATGTTTCATTATTGCCCCTTTCTACTTTGAATTACAGTTTTCTGCTTGTGCTATGTATAGGAGTCTTAACTGTGTAGCTGTGAAATGCACCTTCCAATTGTGTAATCCCAATCTGCCCTGTTCTACTGGAAAAATGATCTTATCCCACTTGACGCTTGGTGTCTTCCCCTCCTAGATAAAGTCCTTCATCTCTTTTTTAATTGCTACCCACAACTTCTTTAATCGTTGATAAAAATATGTCTGACCTATTTTAACTGCTTGTATCTTATCCATATCCATATAACAAAGCTTCCATTTTCTCAGTTTTTGTATTATCTTTTGTTTAGTCTCTTCCCACAAAGCCTTAGCTGCCACACTAGAATAATTTTTAATCCATACTCCTAAATACTTCATTTTATTATGTCCCAGTAAATATGGGTATTCCTGAACCAGTTCATAGGTTCATAGGGTCATAGGTTCATAGGTTCATACTAGGCTATCTGCCTTAGGGCATTTATAAGCCTAGCCAGAGTGTGTATGGCTTTTGCCACCCATTTTAAATTAATTTTGCTATGCCCTTTTTCGAGGTTAGTATACTGTGCCTCTGTCTAACAGTGACATTGAAGTGATACCCGGGGTAAACCTACGATCTCCCATCCACTCATCAAGATTCCTCTTGAAGAGAGTCAATGAGGCACCTGGACTGGGATTTTATTCCAGAGTGAAGGGAGCCTCTGGGTTATGAATCTGTCCCTCCAGCATGTCCTATTTATTTCAGAGCTGAGGTTTAAGTCCCTCGAGCGCGTAGCTCGATGGGATTTGGATTTTCTGAGGTGCAGCATGTCCATTAATTCCGGGTTGGACGTGGCTTTATACGTCAGGCACAGATCTCCTCTGAGCAGGCGGTATGCCACTGAGTAGAGCTGGAGTTTCTTTAACCGGGCAGCATACGGCATCTGTTTGAGCCCCTTGATCCTCTTGGTGAGGTACTTTTGGGGTCTTTCCAGTTGCTGCAGGTGTCTGGTAAGGTACATCCCAAAAGGGGCATTGTACTCAATTATGGGCCTGGTGAGAGATGAGTAAAGAGGCACGATGACCTCCCCTGATCTAGATGTGAATCCCTTCATGATTAGGTGGGCTATATAAAATGTTTTTCTAACCACTTTGGCCACGTGGTTGTCAAATGAGAGATTGCTATCAACTTGGGTCCCCAGGTCCCTAATTACTTCTTCTGTACTTAATGGATTACCACCTATGTGGTAATTTGTGGGCACTTTGTTTTTGCCAAAGGGGATGACTATACACTTTTGGCATTTAGCTTGAGGCCATGGCTCTGGCACCAGTTGTCTGTTTCTATGAGGCCCTTTTGGAGGATGCTTGTGTCGGCTGGAGAGTCTATTATGGCGCCCAGTTTGCAGTCATCTGCGAACTTGGTCAGCCACAGTCCTTCCATGTTGGCCTGTACCTCCGAGAAATATATACCGAACAAGAGAGGTCCCAAGACTGAGCCTTGTGGGACGCCACTTGTAACTGGTTTGGAGTCTGACATGGCTCCAGCTATTCTAACCATGTGGGTTCTGTCCTTGAGCCAGTTTGCAACCCATCTAGTGACATAGGGGTTTATATTTAAGCTGGTGAGCTTATCTATAATGCCCGAGTGGGGTATTGTATCGAAGGCTTTTGCGTGCCAATTTCATGTGCCAATACATAATTTACTGCTATTGCCTTTGTTTAAGCTTCATTAATTTTGTATCCCAAAAAGATCTGAAACTGTCTTAAAATGTTCCACAACACTGTAATGTATTTTCCTGGTTTTGTCAGGTACAAAATAATATTATCTGCAATTAAAGCCAGATATTCTTGACTACCATACCAATTATATCCTTGAATTTCTGAGTCCCTTATTTTCTTTGCCAATGGTTCTAAATATAGTGCAAAATAATAAAGGAGAAAAAAGATATTCCTACCTGGTTCCTCTGCTCAAGGAGAAATTATTAGAGAGGACCTCACCCACATTAATTTTCACTTCCGATCCCTTATATATTCTCTTAATCAACCTTATATTGTTTTCAGGAAATGCAAATGCTTCTGTTATCCTGCTCATAAAGTCCCAGCTTACTCTGTCAAATGCTTTCTCTGCATCAGGAAACACCAGCAACAATTGTATTTTCTTGCATTCTTCTTCCCTCTGGATCATTAATGTTCTGTTAATGTTGTCAAACATTTCCCTCCCCTCCCCAAAACCACATTGATCCATATCTAACAGTTTTGACATTACTTTTTCAATTCTTTTAGCCATTATAGGCATGAACATTTTATAATTATGGTTTAGTATTGAAATGTCCTGTAGAAAGCTGTATCTGATGGATCCTTATTACAGTTACCACTGCTTTCTTCCAGAACAGCAGTACCTCTCCTCCTCTTAAGATACTGTTAAACAAAACCTTCCAGATCTTTATCAGTTTTTCCTCCTAGCTTCCAAACCTCCACAGGAATACCATCTATTCCTGGGGACTTTCCTGTACATTGGTTATACATCACAATTTTTATCTCATCTCCTCCTATTCTGTTAGTAATTGAGTCTCATCTACCTCTAACCTTGGCATATGCAATTCTTCCATAAACATTTCCGTTTGTATCTTTTCTTGATTTTCATATTTCTCTGCTTTATACAGACTCTCAGAGAATTCCCTAAATATTTTAATATCTCTACAGGATCTCTTGTTATCTTCTTGGTTATAGGGTCCCTAAGTTTGGTGACAACTGTTTCTACTTTCTGTTGCCTGAGTTGTACTAAAAGTTTTTGTGCTATATTGTTACTATCAAAAAATAGTTGCTTAACAGCAATCTTTCTGAGCTTGTGCATATTATCAAGGTAATCCCTTATTTTCTGCCTAGCATTCTGCAGTTGACCCTCTTCTTGTTCTGTGAGATTCCTCCTATTCTGAAATACTTTAACATTTGTCAACATCTGTCAGTCCCTCTAAATAATTCTTGTTACTTCTTAACCATAGCACTCTTTCTTTTATTTCCACTCTATTTTTAAACAAAACCTTAATTTTATCCCACTCCCTAGCTATATTTTCAGAAGAAATGTATATCCTCTATAACAGCTCCTGAATTATCTCCACTTCCCATTCCTTAAATTCCTCTCTTTTCAACAGAGAGGTGGGAAAGAGCCAATGTCTCATTTTTATTTCATCGCCCTGTGTTTTTATTTTAGTTATTATTGGCACATGATAGGAAATAGCTATTGGGTGGGTATCAAGAATATCAATTAAATGTACATGTTCCTGTGAAATGTAAATTCTGTCTAGCCTAGCCTGTTTTTTTATCTTGGGGAATAGTATGTAAATTCACTCCTGTCTCCTATTACTGAATTCACATATTCCTTGCCAAATATTTTCATAAATGTCTTCAAAACTCTACCCTCCTTTGTTTTATTTTCCCTTCTGCCCCCACTCCCAGACACATCTTCACTGGTGCAAAGCAAATTCCAGCCCCCTATAAGTAATATTCCTTGCTGAAAAGTGATTATTTCTCCCAGAATTTTCTTAAGCTCCATTATAGCAGTTTTAGGTGGAAAGTAAATAGCGTAATCCTCCTCCCTTGCAAGTAGCCCCCTTGCACTACAAATTTGCCATTGTTATCTTTTTTTTATCTTCTTCTATCACTACTGAACCTCCTCTTGCAATTAATATAAATACTCCTCTTTTCCTTTGTCCCAGATATTCTGATGAATAACCATCCTGAAAACCTTTCTTTATCAAATTAACATGTTCTGTTCATTCTAAGTGTGTCTCCTGTAACATAGCTATTTGCACTTTACATTTTCTTTAATATAGTTCACTACTCTTTCTTGGTTGTATTTATCTGTGAGGCCATTTACATTTAAAGACATTAAAGAAAGCATCATTGTATTAAAAAGTTATTATTCCCACCTTTATGTATAGCATCTTTTGTTAAATGTCTAGTTTCAGCTTTTGTGTTACATGCATACACTGTTTGGCAGGTAGAATTTTTATATAGTTGTTTTTCGTCATATACATTTCAGCCTATGTCACATCTTAATACTTTGTGTTTTATTGAAAGCCCTCAAACACACACACACACACACACACACACACACACACACACACACACACACACACACATGCACACACACAATACCCACTAAAACCTATAAACTTAATACTAACACACAAAACTATGTACACCTTCAAATATTGACATGTTACTCTCCTAATAAGAACAAAAGTCCAAAAGTGATAGCCACATTCATAGACTTGAGTTAACCTAAAAGAAAGGTCATCCATGCTAAGATGCATGGAGCAGCCTGTGCTTCTACTAAGTGCTGATTGTTTTGTCTTATTTTTATAGGTCTGCCCACTGGGAAAGACCCCTGAATGTTTTCAGAGAACATTAACTACCTTGGGAAAGCTCCTTAATGCTTTCAGAGAACATTATCTGCTTTGGGAAAAACCCTGAATGCTTTCAGAGAACATTATCTCCTAGCCAATTTCTCTTTTCCTTTTATTTCCTCAGCCAATCACTCTCCACTAGACTTTAGCTAGTTTCTCTTTATTAGACTATCTCCATGGACACATAAGAACCAGGCAGCCAGTTTCTCTTTATCAGATTGTTTCCATGGAAACATGAAGGCCAGCTGCAAAATTGTTATTAGGCATACATGCATTTTCTGGAAAAAAAGCCTCATAATATTCGATGTTCTTTTCATTTACTTGCTCTCACTTAAAAATTGTCACTAAATCAATTTAAGGTCTTTAATCAAGTCATTCCCCATGTAAGAATGAGAAAAAGCACATTAAATTTTTTATCATGCTTTTTAACCAGGCTTTTTTTATTACACTGCAGTGCCTATATTTCTTAAAATTGAACAAGAAGAGAAAGAGAGAAGGGAGAAAGTAAAAAAAGAACAGCAGCACCTGTTTATAATCCCCATTACCCTTAAAAATAACTGAAAACAATTACTTTATAGCATGTAAAGAAAACTACAAAATTGGTACTATTAAAGAAGAAAATTACTTACAGTTAACTTTCTCCATTCTCTTCTTCTCCCCAAAGCACTTTTCTGAAAATTAATGACATGAAGTAGGACATATGCTTTAGAGTCCTCCACAACTCCAACAAATTCTGAAAAACTCCAATATGTTCAGCTTTTTTGTTCTGTTATATTTCACAAATATAATTCTTGCATTGTAAATCCATATTAAGTTACACGTTTTATTACTGTTCATCTCTGAAGTCCTGTCTCTGCTTTATTTCCAATGTACTCTCAGTTCTACTAGTCAACTCACGTGCTCCATTCCTTCTCTACAATATTTTCTGTTGACAATTTTGAAAAGGTTTCACAGGTACAGTCCCTCTGTGGTGTGTATTACCTAAAGAACTAGAAGCAGAATCTTTCTTTCACAGTTTACTTTTTGTTGGACAAACTTTTGTATTTCCTCCTTAGCATGTACTTTAGCAAAAAATGATTTTGTCTCTCCAAGGAAGGATACACTGAAGACAGCTGGGTGCAGCAGTTTGAATCTCACATCTGCATCTTGACATTCTCTGAATAGTGAAATAAATTGTTTCCTCTTCTGTCTGGTATACAATGAGTAATCATTCTCCAAAAACACTCTACTGTCTCCCACTTTTAGTACTTTGTCCTTTTGCCACAATTTTGCCAGAATCAACTCCTTCTGCCGGTAGGATTGCATCTTTGCTATTAAAAGTATAGGTTGCTTTCTTATAGCCAGGTTTGGAGCATACACACAATGTGCCCTTTCAACTAACAGTTCCTGCTGTAGAATACCAGTCCAGCTGCTTATTTGTGTTTTCATAAAATTAATACAGCCTGTTCTTTCCAACATCTCTGTTATAACTCAAAATATCAGGCTTTCCCTACACATTTGGTCCTCTAGTTCTATTATTTTTTGAAACATCTCTTCCTGAGCAGTTTCATATTCAGCCAGCTTTTCTTTATTTTGACCTCTGATTTTTGCATTATCATCTCATCTGAATATCTGTTTAAAGCTTCTTCCATTTTTTCCAGCCTTTTGATGTTTATGCTGATATACTCCATCAGGGTTTTGTTTATTTTAACTAGGTTTGTATGCAGTTGTCTTATATCTCTTCCTGTAGGTTACTGGAAGTCATGTCTGAAGGTTGCATTGCTTTTTGCTGAACAGCTGAAGAACTTTCCCCTATCAGTGTTTCTTCCTCACATTTTCTAACTGATTTTTTCCAGTTCTTCTGTATTTCTTTATTTCTGCATCCAGACAGTGCACTTACTAGCCAGTTACTGAAATTTACCCATAAATACAAGTCTACTGGCCTTATCTGCTGAGTTTCTGTTTTCACTCTGGGCGAGCTAGAAATAAGCTGTTACTCAATGTGCAGCCATCTTGGAAGTCCCTCTTTGATAAGAAGTGTTATACCTGAACATCACTAAAAGTTAATTAAAATTTAGGGGCAATACTAGTGAAATGTGTTAATGACTTTCCATTCTGAAAGTCAGTGATCAAAATGTCAGCTTTTGCCTTTTCAGCTAAATGAAGATGATAGAATCTTGCAGTGTATTCTGATTGTGAAAGTGTGCGATCCATCTATCACCCCTTTATGCACATGGGGTTGGGATGTCACTTTACCGGTAACAATCATTTTGATCAAAGGTTTACACCACTGGGTGGGTAGCCCTGCCATGGTCATTCTTTCACACCACACATACTCAAAACTATGGTCAATTTAGAGTACCCAATCCACCTACTGCATATCTTTGGAATGTGAGAGGAAACAGGAATGACATGCAAACTCCAGCCAAAAGGCACCTAGCCAAGACTCAAACCAGGGAATTTCTTGCAATGAGGTGATAGCACTATCCACTGAGCCACTGTGCCAGACCCTTTTTTTTCTGAAGGTTGTATGACCATGTAGATAAAAACACTTCCCATACAGAAGGTTATATGGGGGTGTGTCCATAGAAAATACTTTCATGTCTTTCTTTCTTAATTTTTTAACTGTGCTGGGGTTCTGATCATTAATTTTATCTTTTTGACAAATTGCATTCCAATTGTATATGACAGAAAGGGACATACTTTGTAGACTCTTCCATCTGGACAGCCTGTCAGACCTCTTTAGATAGGTTTCCTTGTTGAAGATCATCTCCTTGGCTGCTGTAAAGAAACATGGGGGCTACTCAGCACATCATGCTGCTGCCAACCAAAGACAATGAAAGCAACAAACAACAGCCAGAAACTACTTTGCACAAGTCTGTATATAGTGCTTACTGTAAAACACTAGCTCACTTTCTATTAATGTCTGACTCCCAATAACATGTCAGGTCAGGACGGTTCCTCTTCAGGTCATTAGAAAGATGACCAGTAGCATATCTAGGGTGGGGTGAGGGAGACATGATCTTCAGATGTCCATCTGTCCATGTGTGGTATGAACTGTAGCAGCTGCTTACTACATTTAAACAGAAGGAGTTGGAGAGTGCTTCTATGACCTGTTCTTTGGGGATACTCAGTAGAGGACTGGTGTCAAGAATGCTTTGGGGTATGACAGGTGGGTATGGGGGGTGAAGTTATTGCCAAATCTGTCAGCTAGCAGGTTGGCAATTTCCACAGGTTCAGTCTGAGTGGTACCATTCACTACAGGTTTGGCACATTGCTGGGCATTTCCTTTTAAGTTTCAGACGTAGCTAAAGAATGCCATATGGTTGTCTTTAGCTAGAGATGTTAATTTAGTCTCATAACTAACCTTAGAGGACTTTATGGGATGTCTGATTTGCTTGTTCAAGCTGTGGAGGGTATTCTTCAACAGGTGAGTCAGTTCCCTCGTGATTTTAGATATTGGTTTCTTTCTTTTGTTATATAACTTATTTATACTTACAGTCCATCAGGTGACTTGCTTTTTCAGCAGTACTTGATTTTAGTCCTGTCAGGTACAGCTGACTCAATACATTTCTTTAAGTGATTATATAGGGCATTGTCTACTCTTCTGCATAAAAGTCATTGCTGGCTCTGTTAGCAGGGGCTTTGAAACTGTTAATACCATGGCATAGTAGGCTATAGCTTGCTTTGGAGAAATGTTTCAGTTTTTTTGCTCATGTGGAGATGTTCGGTCTGATCTTTACTTAAAACAAGACTGCTTTATGGTGTGACCTTACTAAGGAGTGCAACACACAGGGGATAGTGCAGTGACCTCCCTATGTTGGTGAGCACTAGGTCTAGGGCATTTGAGCCCCATGTGGGGTGCAGACCAACTATTCCAGGACATTTGAATTAACAAAATCCAGGGACCTCAGAGCGATCATGTTTGTGCTTGTGTAAGTCGCCCAGTCAATGGACGGATAGTTAAAGTCTCCCATGCCTGAGGTATTGTATTCTGAGCGACTGTAGCACATCCAGGTAGGTGGTGTGCTTCTTCTGGTTCATGGTGGGGGGACCTGTAGCTAGCGATGCTGTGGTAGGGTATTTTGCCTATAGTTATTTCGACCTGGAGTAGTTTGAGAGTCATACTGTTTACTAGTCTCAAGGTGTATTTGGATTTAATGAAGATGGATACACCTCCATCTTTGGTTCTTTCACATTGGATCTGAATGTGTGAAAGGTATTGTAGCCTTGTACAGCCAGTGTGCTCTCTGTTACATTGAGCCAAGTCTCAGTGACTGCATAGACATTAGACTCTTCAAAGGTGAGGAGTGCTTCCAGGGAGTGCAGTTTAGTGTTTATCCTCCTAGCATTAAGCAGCATGACTTTAAGTTTTTCTCAAGTGGATTTCTTTATGTCAGAAGCATTGTTATTTCTCACATTGCCTAAAAAAGTCACTATGGGGGAGACAAGCAACTTTGCCAGTATCTGAAAGCCTTGAAGAGACAGGTGAAGGCCATCTCTGGCAAAGCATCATGGTCTGTCGACCATGTCTTCCCAGGCTGTCAGGTACTGGATCCCCCCTGGAGTGATGCCAGCAGCTAAGCCAATTATTAAATTCAACCATTTTTTTTCTGTATTGTGACATCATCCTAGGTGACAGTAGAATGCTGCTTAGGGCTAGGGATATACCTGCCTGGGACACATAATATGAGAGTTCAATCATGTCTCTCTTCATATAGTCCAGAGGTAGTTCTCAAGACAGTCACTCCAGCACGTACTATGACAGAGTCATAATGGTAAATGTTGCTGCGTGACTTGAGTGTGTGTGTGATTTGACAGATCCTGGCACCTGACAGGGAGCTGAAAGTGACTTTCTCCTTGTCCAGCCTGGTGAGGGGGACATGTGTGTGTCTCAACATTGAGTCACTTATGACTAAGACATTAGGTTTTGAGGTGTTTTGCCTTAGGTGCTTAATTGTTGTGACACTGATATGTGTGTTGTTATGGATAGTGGCGGTTTCTGTTTGTGTACCAGTATGTGTAGTTTGTTTGTGCTTGGGAGGTCTCTGGTCTTTTGGTAGGGTTTTAGTGAGTTCCTCTGCTTATGTCGGTTTATGTGTCTTGACCTTATCTTGTGTCACTGGAGAGGTGTGTGTGCTGACAACCTGTTCGATGCCTTCTTTATTGTTATGTGAGAGGACTGATTATAGTTTCATGGTATAGTTACATTTCTCACATACTGTATTTGTTTGCTTTAGGAGAAAGTGGTTGTCAGTATACATAAGTCAATTGCTACATTGTCTCAGGATACCCATGTCAATCAGGCTGGCTAGAGAAATGTTGAGAAACTGACTGTCCATAGTAGCAGGTAATTCTAAAGTACTAATTTCTGAGAGGACAAATTAGGTCAGCTATTGCTCTGGGAATAACAAGGGGACTTATTCTATAAAAGATCAGGGATGGAAAGTGGGGTGATGCTGCTCTCTGCTCCACTGAATTGCCTGCAGTGCAGAAGTGCACAGTAGCTTTACCCATAGAGAAACAGGGAACCTGGGAGGGTTTCACTGACTGGCGTCTAGGGAAAAAATCAAGACTTATATACAGACAAAATTAAACAGTTTTAAACTAGTCTACCAATAGGAAATCACACAATGATCCTGCCTCCAGCAATCCCCAGCTCAGAGAAGACTATACCCACATGCTTCTGCCACAGGGGTGCAGGGGAGCCCTTCTGAATGTAAGATGGCTGGATCTGAGTTCAAGTGTATGAAAAACAGGCTAGATTCAGCCAGTTTGGATCTAGTCTATGCTAACTAAGCAATATTTCAGTGCAAAACAAGTGCAGGTAAAAAGCAGGCACAAAGAGTAAAAACAGTCAAAAAAGGCACAACTTAATGCAGTAAAACAGTAAAATATAGATGGAAACGTAGGTCAAACTCAAAATAAGCTTAATTTCTTGTTCTTAGCTTTGGATGGCTTAGATTCAAGCAGAAGTAATCTGTACCTCTGGCAAAGGACTCTAAACACAAAGCAGCTCCGGGTAATTGAGTCAAAACACAAGGCTTATATACAGGCAATATTAAGCAGTTTTAAACAGAGGATTATTCCTGAATTTAGCATTATATTTAGGGTGGATTGCCACAGGTTTTTATATGGAGCTGTTTAGGTGCTGGTAAAAACTGGAGTGAATGTGGCAACCCTCTCAGTTGAGTCTATTTTGGGGGTGACTGTTGGGAATTTTGGATAGGTGTTCTACAAGTTGAAGTAGATTTCCCCCAGAAAAGGCATTCAGCATGGTCTCATTTGACAATGGGGTGGTACCTATGAGGCCTGACAGATGATGACTGGTCTGTGGTTAGATTTAACCAGTGATGTGAAGTTGCAGGTTGGGTTACAGGTGTGGGCTAGTTTGGTAAGGACTAGGCCAAGGATATTAGAGCCTGTTGTATGCAGTCTTATAATTTGCTCCTGGCACTAGTAAAGTCTAGTTGAGTATACCTGTTTAAGAAGTTTAGGTGTGCCAGTCAATGTGTGAGTAGTTGACACCCTCTAGCAAGATGACATTTGGTTTGATATTTGTCCCCCCATGGTATTAAGGTAATTTTCATTACTTCTGGGAGACCTTAGTGGGGATCCTTAGCTAAAAATGATGTAATGTTTGGATTTGTTAAAAGTGATCTGGATCTCCAGGAATTAGAGTTGCAGGTAATTTGAAATGAGAAAATGGTGTTTCTGACAATATGAATACTCTCCCACAGTTACCCAAGGGTATTGGAGTTATGATGAGTGCTAAACCATGACATAGATGCTGTCATTTTACTGAAACTATGGCTCAGTAAATACATGGATACAAATGTGTTTGAGTTGCAGGGAGGGCTCATTTTCAGGCATATTTTTACTTAGAGTCCAACCACTGAGTAGTGTCCCACATTTCCATTTGGGTTTTCTATACAGGAATCCTGTATAGACACTATACAGATAAAAGGCACTTTGCAGGAAGCAAAGGATTTAGCCTATATGCAGAAGTCTTAGTATGGCAGGTGTAAGCCATTGCTGGTAAAACAAAATCTCTTAACCGCTATCTCATCCCAAACTGACACATACTAGATCCCCCTAGAATGGCACCAACTATTTTGCCAATTGTTAAATCCACTTGTTTTGTCCTCATTTGGTATGTAAGCATCATTTTTGGTGAAGATACTTCTCATGATCAGTGCCTTTCCTCCCTCTAACATATGCATATTAAGCTCTAGTATACTTCTCTGCATGTCTGTCTGGGTGGAGTGTCCAGGTCATTTACTCCCACATGGGCCACATGGGCCACCAATAGATCAGAATCATAATCATATTTGACCGGTTTAAGGGATCTTAGAGACCTTTTGACATGGTGGAAAATACCTTTGAACAAGTATCTGACTCACATCATGCTTTTACGACCTACAAAGTAATAACAGAGTATGGTCAGACCTGCCTGTTATAGGCTCTTTGGATTGCCAGCTGATGTGTCTCTTCTCCTTGTACTTCCCATGAACTTATTCTCCTCATAGATTTATAGATTCATAGGTTGGTACTAAGCTATCGGCCCTAGGGCCTATACAAGCCTAGCCATAACAATTCCCTGGCTATTTCTTCCCACACTATTTACTTCCCTGGAACCCTGTCTAGCAGGGCAACTGATGTGATCCCCAGGGTGAATTTCCTTTCTCCCATCCAATCATCAAGGTTCCTTTTGAAGAGGGCCAAAGAGGCGCTGTGCTTGACATGTATGGGCAGTCTATTTCAGACTCTGGGGAGTCTCTGGGTCAGGAACCTATCCCTCCAGCATGTTTTGTTTATTGTGATGACAAGGTTTAGATCCCTGGAGCATGTGGCTCTGAGGGATTGGGATTTCTTTAAGTGTAGCATGTCCAACAGCTCTGGGTTTGACTTGGCCTTGTATGTTAAGCAGAGATTGCCTCTGAGTAGACGATATGTGACAGAGTATAGCTGGAGTTTTTTTAAGGTGGTCAGTGTAAGGCATCTGCTTTAGGTCTGTGATTCTTTTTGTAAGGTATTTCGGCAGCCTTTACAGTTGTTACAGATGTCTTGAGAGGTACATACCAAATGGAGTGTTGTATTCTATAATGGGTCTAATGAGGGATGAGTACATTGGGGCAATGACCACCTTTTTTCTGGATGAAAAGCCCTTAGTGATGAGGTGTGCCACATAGAAGGATTTCCTGACTGTTGTGGTGATGCGGTTATTGAAGGTAAGACCACTGTCCACCTTTGTCCCTAAGTCTCTTATCACACTTTTGGTGTTTAGTGTACTGCCACCTATGTGGTAATTCATGGGTACATGTTTTTTCCCAAAGGGGATAACTATACATTTCTTGGCAGTGAGCTTGAGCCCTGGTACCAAGCATCTGTTTCTGTAGGGCCCTTTTGTAGAGTATCCACATCATCTGGGGATTCAATAATGGCTACCAGTTTGCAGTCATCTGCGAACTTTGTTAGTCAGAGTCCCTTAGTGTTGGCCTGTACTTCAGAGAAGTAGATGCCAAACAAGAGTGGTTCCAGGACTGAACCCTGAGGTACTCCACTTGTCACTTGTCTGGAGCTGGATTTGAAGTCGGCTACTTTTACATTGTGGGTTCTGTCAATAAGCCAGTTGGCAACCCATCGAGTGACGTAGGGATTAATGCCCAGCTTAGTACATTTATCTATGATGCCAGAGTGGAGGATGGTGTCAAAGGCCTTGGTGAGGTCCAGATAGGCCATGTGGACGACCTTACCCTTGTCCATGGCTCTGAAAACTGATTTGAAGAAGTCAATCAGGTTCAGGAGATAAGATCGGCCCTTCATGGACTCAAACTGGGTGGGGTCCAGTGTTTGAAAGTTGCCAATGTCTTTGTTTATAAATTCCATGATAATACGTTCCATGGCCTTGCAGATCAGGCTTGTCAGACTGATGGTGAGTAGTTCCTGGGATCCAAGGTGGATCCCCCCTTGTGGAGTGGGATAACTGTAGCTGACCGCCACTCAGTGGGCATGAAGCCTGAGGTGAGGCTATGATTAAACATGACACTTAGGTGAGGTGCCAGTTCTTTTTGTAGTTCATGTAGTACACAGTCTGGGATCTCATCTGGTCCCATGGATGCTGTATTCTTAGCTTTGGATAGTGTGTTTTTTTACCTGTGTGGCCATTATTACTGGAATTTGGCAATCTTCCAGTATTGAGATGGGCCATTTAGGGGTGAGAGGGGGGTGAAGTTGGCACTGAATTGATCTGCCAGGATATTAGCAATATCCATGGGATCAGTATATTTAATGCCATTCTGTTGTAGCTCAGATCAGATCTGAACATTGCCTTGACATAGTTATAGAATGCCTTGTGGTTGTCTTTGGAATCTTTGGCAATTTTATTTTCGTAACTAGCTTTGGAGGATTTTATGAGGGATCTCAGCTTCTTACTGAGGCTGGTAAGGGAGCCTTTTGCATCCTGGGAATTTCCTCTCTTCTGCAACAGTTTTTTCCTTTTGTTGTAAAGTTTGTTTATGGAATGGGACCACCAGATTGGCTTCCTTTTTTGTAGGAGAGCATCTTGGTCCTATTTGGGATGGCACAATTCATGCATGAGTGGATGTGCTCGTACAGTGCCTTTGTGTAGGCTTCAGCAGTCAAACTTTCATTTCCCATCTGCATGGGTTTCATGAAGTTTGTCACTTCTGACTTGAGTAGCATGAAGTTGGCTTTGAGGAAGTTTTTTATCAAGGTTTCCTTACTGGGGGGTGGGGTGGGATGTGAATGTTAAGGGTGATTAGCTAATGGTCAGACCTGACCAACGAGGGGGTGACCATAGGTGTGGAGCATCTATTTCCCATGTTGGTAATGACCAGGTCTAGGATATTGGAACCCCTGGTGGGACTATGGATTATTTGATTCAGGGTGTTGGACTTTATGAATTCCAAGAACCTCTGGGCAAAGGTATTGGCACATGAGTAGTTTTACCAGTTAATGGCAGGGTAGTTGAAATCACCCATTATTAGGGTGTTTTGTTGTATCTTAATATTTTCCAGTATGTTTAGAAAGGTGTAGTGAGAATCTTGGGGCATGGTGGGGGATCTGTAGCAAGCTACAGTTTGGATTGCAGTTTTACCTAGTGTTAGTTGCACCTGGAGAATTTCAGACGCATTGTGTTTGGCAACTAGCCTGGTGGTGTGAATATCCTTGGTGAATATGGACACTCCTCCACCTTTAGTGTTTCGGTCCTGGTTTGGTGGCCGAAAAGTGAAGTAAGAGTTGTAGCCTGGTATTGCAGGGGTGCTCTCTAGAACCTTGAACCAGGTCTCAGTTACTGCACAGATTTCGATGTTATCCATTTTTAGGAGTGCCTTGAGAGAGAGAGAGTGCATTTTTGAGGTTTAGACTTCGAGCATTGAGTAACATTACCTTCAGATTTTGCATGCTTGTACCTGTTACGGTGGTGGTTTTGTCCTTTGAACTTTGCTTAAAAAACTCACTATGCGGTGGCAAGAGCCTTAGCCAGTAATCTGAATCCCAGGGGTGACAGGGGCAGACCATCTCTGGCAAAGCATCGTGGTCTGTTGATCATTATCCCAGGCAGACAGATACTGGATCCCCTTTGAATGACACCAGAAGCTTAGCAAATTATTAAAGTCAATCATTTTTATCCTTGTATTGTGGTATCATTCTGGGTGAAGGCAGGATGCTACTCAGGGCTAGGGTAATACCTGCCTGGGCCACATGATCTGAGAGCTCTTCCATGTCTCTTTCATGTAGTCCAGGGGGGTAAGTCTCAAGTCATTCCCTCCAACATGGACAATGGCAGAGTCATATTTGTACTTGTTACGGAGTGACCTGAGTGCATGCATTATGTGGCGGATCTTGGCACCCGACAGGCAGCTAACTGTAATTTTCTCCTTGTTCAGCCTGGTGAGTGGGACACCAGTGTGCCTGACTATAGAGTCACCTATGACTAAAGTGTTAGGTACGTTGTCTTGCCTTAGGAGCTATTGCTGGGTGGCACATTGGTGTTGTAAGCTATGTGAGACTTTGGTTGTGATTGTTTTTTGTTTGCATTTCAGCTTTGGAGGTCCTTGTTGCTTGGGCAGGTTATGATTAAGGGCCTCAGCATATGTGGATTTAGTGTTATGTGTGGTTGCTGGTGGTGTGGGTTTAGAAGGGCTATGTGTTGCTTGAGGTGTAGTGCAGGTGTTAACCTTCTCCTCTTGACTGTCTAGCACAATCTTGGGTGGAGAGAACTTTGCTTCCAGTTTGGCTATGTAAGTGCATCTCTCACAGGTTGTAGTGTTGTGTGGTAGGAGGAGAGGGTTGTCTGTGTACATGAGGCAATTGTTGCATTGCACCAGTATGCCCAGATTCACAAGGTGGACAGGAGAAATCACTGGAATTTGACCCTTGGACATGCCTGGCTTGGTGCTTTCTTGTAAAGTACAGGAGCTGTTTTCCCCTTACCTTAGCAAGGTACATTGCAATTATAGGCTGTTTAGTGCCTATGATTAATTTCTCCTTATTAACAAGGAGAGTTGAGTGCTTGTATCAGTTTAAGGCTTCCTAGTGGTTTCCAGCAGGTATTAGAGCAAGTGCTAGTCACAGGGATGCTTAAAGGTAAGATGAAAAAAATGGTTTATCCTAAACACTGCAGTGTGCACTACAGAAGTTGGATGTGAAAGTAGGTAACTTAAGTTTTACTTGTCTAAAAAATTAAGTTTTAGTATAGAGTCACTATTTTTAAAATAGCAAGATAGACTGAAAAGGGTGGTGACTTTTGTATTCAGGTGCTATGGAATACAGCAGGATGGCCAATAAATTTAAATAATTGAAGGGGAGTAATTTCATAAAAATGATAATTTTGTACTTACTCACACAAGCCAGTGAAAGCAGAAAGGAAATGAGATATTTGGTCAAATTAACATAAGTGCAATAACCATATGTTTCAGCATACAGACTCTATCTGCATCCCATATCTGCCGCTGAAACTCTACATCCCCATTGGCTACCTCCCCCAAATGATGCAATGTTAGAGCTTAATCTGTCTCATCACAGTCTTTGGGATCTTTAACAGTTACTTTCCAAGGGAAGTTTTCTACCTTTGGATAACAGTGGCCTGGATTCAGACTTCCTGCTACCAGTTGATTTTACTCCTGAAGCAGATTCGCAACCTTTTGATAGTTATGTCTCAGGTTTAGGCTTCCTGTTTCTACCTAACTCTTTCCTTAAAGTAGCCGCATCACTAGCTTTGGCTGAGGGTATGGACGCTTATTTAGTCCACTTCCTCCTTCTACTAGCACCTGTCTCCATCCCTTGCTGCATATAATGACATGTATCATGAAAACTATTTCCTGTGGAAACATCTACTGGAATATCAGCAAGCACTTTCATCTTCTTGGTTCTTTGCAATCCTTCCCTTGCTATGTGAGGTCTGAAAATTGTATCTGTAAAGGTCACCCACCAACAGTCCAAACTAGAGTAGACTGCCTTGGCAGGTAATGTTCTTCTCTAAATACATTTAGTCTTAACAACAGTCATGTCTGATGCAGCATCACTCTTGCCAATGGTTTCTGTACCCTCTTCAAAGATAATATAAGGTCTCTCTGATAATCCATCATAAAGCAATGCATTCTATTCTCTTCTAAGATAGTGTATAAGCCTTTGTAATAATCTGGAGTAGCTGCAGTTTCACTGCAGCTCTCTACTACCATGGTACCCCCCCATAATAACTCCCTTGTGTGGCTGTTAATCCCCAGTCTGTAGCCATACACATTTATTTAGACTGGTCAAGTTCTGCTTGGTTGCACTGGAAAAAGTGAAACTCAAAACCTTCACATATACTGGAAAATGCTCCTTCCTATTGCCTATGGAACCCATTATGAAAGCTTAGACTGCCACATATGGTTTCCTTTATACTTTTCTGCAATGCTAAGCAAACCTCACTTGTGCAATTTGTGCCCTGCTAGCTACACAGAAGTTATCTTTTTTGCTCATTTCTTCAGCTGTGATTAATTTATAGACTGTAAACCAGATTCTTATATCCAAAGGAAAAATACAGAATACTTGCTTCCCTACCATAAGGTGTACCAACATTTCAAAAGTAATAATTTGTTATGCACTCATCCACCTATGATAGTAAGTGCTCAGTTTTGCAAGAAAATCTATAACACTGTGTTCTGCTTTAATCCTTTTTTTCTATAAGATTTTGATATGTGTTTAAAACATTTAGATAGCAGATGTTAAATTTTTGATTATCTAAATAATCATTATTTTATTTAAGTCATGCATTGCTTTTCCTAAAAAACAAAAAAAATAAATAAAAACTTCACCCATTGCCTTTGGCCAATTTGCTGCTGATTGTTCACATTTAAATGTCTACATACATTGACCATATTCATTATTTTATTTATACCAAGGAAACAACTTATTCCTGAACTTTCTTTCTAGGGCTGGGTTTTTACTGCTGCTTCACATGTGCATTTAGTGATGACTGAGCATCTCCTTATTCTGCTGACACTAATTATGTCTTTCTCCTTACCCCTCATCCTTCTGCTGTGCCTCCTTTATCTGAGATTTCATTTCTCCAAATTGTTTGAGTTTCTGATATCATGATGAGAAAAAAAACATTCCTAAATCAGGGTATAATTAAAGTTCATGAAATTAATATTGTTTCAGTCTTTGATGTTAGCCCAAAGAGCTCTTTGCAGCACCTGCAATGTGCCCAGAACTGAATCCTTCTGCAAATCATAGGTTCATAGGTTCATACTAGGCTATCTGCCCTAGGGCATTTATAAGCCTAGCCAGAGTGTGTTTGGCTTTCGCCACCCATTTTAAATTAATTTTGCTATGCCCTTTTTCGAGGTTAGTATACTGTTCCTCTGTCTAACAGTGACACAGAAATGATACCCGGGGTAAACCTACGATCTCCCATCCACTCATCAAGATTCCTCTTGAAGAGAGTCGATGAGGGACTCTGCCTAACCTGGATTGGGATTTATTCCAGAGTGAAGGGAGCCTCTGGGTTATGAATCTGTCCCTCCAGCATGTCCTATTTATTTCAGTACTGAGGTTCAAGTCTCTCGAGCCCATAGCTCAATGGGATTTGGATTTTCTGAGGTGCAGCATGTCCATTAATTCAGAGTTGGACATGGCTTTATACATCAGGCACAGATCGCCTCTGAGCAGGCGGTATGCCACTGAGTAGAGCTGGAGTTTCTTTAACCGGGCAGCATATGACATCTGTTTGAGCCCTTTGATCCTCTTGGTGAGGTACTTTTGGGGTCTTTCCAGTTGCTGCAGCTGTCTGGTAAGGTACATCCCAAAAGGGGCATTGCACTCAATTATGGGCCTGATGAGGGATGAGAAAAGAGGCACGATGACCTCCCCTGATCTAGATGTGAATCCCTTCATGATTAGGTGGGCTATATAAAATGTTTTTCTAACCACTTTGGCCACGTGGTTGTCAAATGAGAGATTGCTATCAACTTGGGTCCCCAGGTCCCTAATTATTTCTTCTGTACTTAATGGATTACCACCTATGTGGTAATTTGTGGGCACTTTGTTTTTGCCAAAGGGGATGCCTATACACTTTTTGGTGTTTAGCTTGAGGCCATGGCTCTGGCACCAGTTGTATGTTTCTATGAGGCCCTTTTGGAGGATGCTTGAGTTGGCTGGAGAGTCGATTATGGTGCCCAGTTTGCAGTCATCTGCGAACTTGGTCAGCCACAGTCCTTTTGTGTTGGCCTGTACCTCCGAGAAATATATACCGAACAAGAGAGGTCCCAGGACTGAACCTTGTGGGACGTCACTTGTAACTGGTTTGGAGTCTGACATGGCTCCAGCAATTCTAACCATGTGGGTTCTGTCCTTGAGCCAGTTTGCAACCCATCTAGTGACATAGGGATTTATATTTAAGCTGGTGAGCTTATCTATAATGCCCAAGTGGGGTATTGTATCAAAGGTTTTTGCGAGGTCCAGGTAGGCTGTGTGGACCACCTTCCCCTCGTCAATGGCCTTGGTGACTGTTTCAAAGAAATCAACCAGGTTTAAGAGGCAGGATCTGCCCTTCACAAAGCCGAACTGGGTAGGATCCAGTGTCTGTAGGTCCCCAATATCTTTATTTATGAGGTCCATGATGATCCTTTCCATAGCTTTGCAGACCAAGCTAGTCAGACTTATGGGGCGATAGTTTCCAGGATCCGTTGAGGCAACACCTTTGTGGAGAGGGACCACTGTTGCTGTATGCCACTCTTTGGGTACATATCCTGTAGTAAGGCTGAGATTGAACAGTAGTTTTATGTTTGGGTTTAGCTCTTCTTGTTGTTCATGTAGGATGCAGCCCGGGACACCGTCCGGTCCCATTGATGCTGTGTTTTTTGCTTTGGAGAGGGCGGCTCTTACCTGAGCATCTGAGATGTCAGGGGGGCAGCACTCTGCTGGGATAGATATTTGCCCTTTTGGTGGGGGGAGGGGGAGAAGTTTGCACTGAACCTGTCAGCTTGGATGTTGGCAATGTCTGTGGGTTTGGTGTATTTTTTGTCATTTTGGACTAATTCTGAGCATATCTGGGAATTCCCACCCAGGTTCCTAACATAACTAAAGAAAGCCTTGTGATTATCCTTAGTGTCCTGTGCAATTGAAGGAGTTCATATGGAGTTAAATCTATTGGTAGCATATCTAAGTATCACTGTAGATTGTTTTTTGTTAGACCTACAATTGGAATTGTCTGGGTGTCTTCTTTCCACACGTCTCTTATTTCTTCCTCCAAATCCTGATATTTTATTACTTTGTCTCTCTCTATGTAAGACACTGTAATCACTATGTGTAGCAATTTCAATAATGAACACCACTTTTGTCTTTTTTCATGGACTACTATTTCTGGTTTTCTCATCTATTTTTTGAACTTTGTATACTTCATCATTCTTTATAATGCTTTGTGATTCATATTGTCAGTGCTTCTCAGCTACTTCTATTTGTAGTCTTTGCACAATCCTCAGTGCAACAGTCTTGCTCTATTATTATGCTTTTCAGTGTACAGACTGTCTGCCATGATTGCATCATACCAAGCAACAAAAGGTGTAACTGTTTTCAATTTTTTACAGAACCTATATTTGTCATTTTCTCACAAATATTCAATGGGCTTTGTACATTAACATGTATTTAGTCCACATTCCTGGGCTGCCAGTATTAAACTTTCATCTTTCGGTTTCAACTCACTTCTCCTTAACCATTCCTTCTTCAAATCCTGAGCAACATGAGGTTGTTCCAGGAGACTGCTGTACTTGCTATTATATTTATGGCTTTTCCACATTTATTTCATTATTATCTGATCCTTCTCCTTATAGTTTCTTTTTTTGGCACATTCAGTTGCTGCCTAATTTTTATCTATTTCAGATTTGATTTCCATTCCTGCTTGACAACGGAATGCTTCTGCTAAACTAAGCAGAGAGATCATCTTAGACTTTCTCTTTTCATGTTTTAAAACTTCCAGTATATTTGGATCTGATAAGCAGATATGTATGTGATCCCACAACTGCAGATCTGTACATGTAATTTCAAGGCTGCCCATACCTCCTTCAGAGCAAGGAATATACAGTCTTGGTAAACACTGTTTTTTGTTTATCATTTGATAAACATTTCACTTTTCCTGTTTTCTGTCCAGCTGATCCAATACCTTTTGGGACCAGTAAAGCACACTAAAAAAGTATATTAGAACAGGAAGAGCAAAATGGTTTATAACCTGGACTTTATTCTTGGATGATAAGCCTGTTTTCAATATTAGTTTTGGTCTTCTGAAGTATTCCTTACTGAGTTTTATTTGCATTTGTTCATATTCTATTGCTGATCCTTCATCAATTCCAAAATACTTATACACTCCCACCTGCTGAAGTTGCTTTATATCACATTCTCGTCCCAGATTGATATTTTCTTGGGACTACAACTTTCCTGCTTTAGATGTTGCTTTTGCACATTTATCAAGACCAAATGACAGCCTTGTAGCATCTGAGAAAGCTTTTGTTTTTGATTCCTCATCTGATGAACTATATAGTTTTAAGTCATATACAAAAAGTAGGTGAGAAGTATTTAAGTGAGGTTGTTTTCCGGGAGCTAGAGTGTAACCATTACCTATTCTGTTATGTAAATGGGTTAAGGGCAAGACAAAACAACAGCAGTGACAAAGAATCACCATGGAATACCCCCCCCCCTTTAATTTTTGTCCCTAGAATAATAATTTGCCATTTGTCATGGCTTAGCTACAAAGTGGTTTGACACTGTTTCATGGCCACCCACCCTCCCTGTTTTTGTTTTGGTGTTAATCTTAGTGGCCTTGAAACTGCCCGCCCCTCTTGTAAATTTGTGTTTGGCTACTCCTTCTGGGCCCATCTCATTTGCTCACTCAACTAAGTGCAGTGAGATCATATTCTGATTTCAGGCACTCCTACTGTGTACAAAGAGAGCATCTGGGAAACAGAAAAAAAAAAAATTAAGCTTGTTTCCTGCCTTTCCTGTTAAGTGGTATAGACTATTTGTAGGCTTCTGAGCCCCCAAGCCCTTCTGTGTTGGAGGGAAGCCTTCTAGCTTAGTTTTTTTTTCTTATAACTAGCCAGTTTTCTAGTTTCAGCACTCAAATCTGTTTCTTTGATCTCAGCACTTGTTCAGAAAAAAATAAATAATTTCATCTGCTTTTACTGTACTTGTGTTTCTACCTACTTTATTTTACTTTTGCATCATCTTAAAAGTACTCAATTGTATTTATTACTGCTTGGTGTAACTCATTCTAAGCCTTTTGGTTTAAACACTTGGGCTTTGGACCAGTTGTTTTGCACTGAGAGGGTCTGTGGTCTGCACTGTAGTGGCAGAACAGGTAGCTTACATCCTTCTAGGTTGGGAACTGCTGATTGAGGGCTCAGTGTCTGTTATTCTAAAAGTGTATTAATTCTGGTTTAAGCACTTGGGCTTTCAGGCCAGTTATTTTACATTAAGAGAGTTCGTGGTCTGCACTCTTGTGGGAGGAGAGGCTGGACTCTGCCCTTCTGAGCTGGGAATTTCTGGTTAAAGGCTTATAGTGCATGCATATCTGAACTGCTTCTTACTGAAGTTGGTGCGCCTTGTTTGCTGTGGCATAGACTGGATTCGGGCCTGCTGGATCTAGCTTTGTTTGTGTAACTTGAGCACTAATCCAGGCATTCTCTAAAGTATTCAATTGTATTTATTACTGCTTGGTAGTAACTTGATTAAAGTGTAGCTATCATTCTAAGTCTTTTGGATTAAGCACTTGGGCTTCAGACCAGTTGTTTTACATTAGGAAGGTTTGTGGCATGCACTGTGGTGGCAGGACAGGTAGCTTTCATCCTTCTAAGTTGGGAACTGCTGATTGAGAGCCCAGTGTCTGTTATTCTTAAAGTGTATTAGTTCTGGTTTAAGCACTTGGGCTTCAGGCCAGTTATTTTACATTAAGAAGGTTCGTGGTCTGCACTCTTGTGGGAGAAGATGCTGGACTCTGCCCTTCTGAGCTGGGAATTTCTGGTTAAAGGTTTATAGTGCCTGAATATTTGAACTGTATCTTACTGAAATTGGTACACCTTGTTTGCTGTAGCATAGACTAGATCCAGGCTTGCTGAATCTAGCTTTGTTTATAAGCTTGTTGTTTGTTTGCTTGTTATTTCCCTGGAACGCTAATTCCACCTAATACGCGGCTTCTCAGCGCTTCTGTGGATCACTAGTGATATCTGCATTGCTTACTGTACTTATTTCCTTGTTTCACTTGAAAGAAAGTTACTGTTTGTCATTTTTGCATTTAAGTTACCTGTAACACATTGCACTTAAGTTACCTGGCACTTGCTCACTAAAGCAATTATATAAGTCAGCACTAAAAATTAAAAGCACTACACCCTCACTCCCCACTGGCCCTTGTTTTCAATTATAAAGGAATTCCCAATATTATTCTAGCATGTCCAAAAGTCAGTTGTCAATCTCCTCTCCGGTCCAGCTGGTGAATCTGGGAATCTTGAGGCAATGTTACAACTGCCTCATGTACACAGACAACCCTCTCCTCCTCCCAACAAATTCCAACACATGTGAGAGATGCAACCATATAGCCAAACTGGAGGCTAAGCTCTCTCAACTCAGTACTGGCATAACCAGTCAGGAGGAGAAGGAAACCACACTCACTACAATTCCAGTCTCACATAGACCTACCACGACAGCAAACCAAACACATAATCACACAAAAACATACTCGGAGGCTCTAAATAAAGATCTGCCTAAGCAGCAGAGACCTCCAAAGCAGACACCCAAGCAACCGCTACCCCAAAACAAAACACGTGCAACACATATCTCACAAAGCCAGTGTGCCGAACAGTCACAGCCCTTAAGACTAAACAACACACCTGATAAACTTGTAATAGGTGACTCTATCATCAGGCTCACTGACGTCCCGCTCACCAGGCTGAACAAGGAGAGGGTCATGGTGAGCAGCCTTTCGGGTGCTAGGATCCACCACATAACACAAGCACTCAGGTCCAAGGCAAGTACAAATATGACTCAGTCATTGTCCATGCTGGTGTGAATGACCTGAGACGTACCTCCCTGGACTACATGAAAAGAGACATAGAGGAGCTCTCTGTGCATGTAGCCCAGGCCGGTATGACCCTGACCTTGAGTAGCATTTACCCTTACCAAGAATGATGCCACAATATGAAGACAAGATGATCAATTTCAACAATTGGCTTAAGTACTGGTGTCATTCAAAGGGGATCCAATGCCTGTCAGCTTGGGATGATATGCTCAACAAGCCATGATGCTTCACTAGGGACGGCTTGCACCTGTCACCCCTGGGCTTTCGGATATTGGAAAAGGCTCTTGCTACCCCCATAGTGCCTTTTTTAGGCAAGGCTCAAATGACAAACCCACCTCCATAGGTATCACAAGGGATAAGAAACTAAGAGTAATGCTACTCAATGCCAGAAGTCTAAACCTCAAGATGCACGCACTCGAAACTCTCCTTAGCATGGAGAACATCGATATCTGTGCAGTAACAGAAACCTGGTTCAGGGCTCCCGAGAGCACCCCAGCACTACCAGGTTATACCTCATACCATGGTTTTTGGCCCCAAAACTTGGACCGAACCACAACAGGAGGGGAGTATCGATATTCATCAAAGATACCCACACCTCCAGGTTGGTGGCAAAGCACGAAGCATCAGAGACTATCCATGTGCAACTAACAGTGGGTAAAACTGCCTTCCAGTTTATAGCCTGCTACAGACCACCCTCCCAAACCCAGGAACCCCACTCGGCCTTCCTGAGAACACTGGAAAATATGAAGGTCTCTCCAAACACCATTATATTGGGCGAATTCAACTACCCAAACGTAGACTGGGAGCATTACTCTAGCTCCAACACCCTAGCCCAAAGGTTCCTAGAATTTATAAACTCAAATGCTATGGAACAACTTGTTACCACTCCCACAAGAGGGGAAACATACTGGACCTGATCATCACCAACATGGGGACTCTATGCTCCAGACCAGAAGTGTATCCCTCACTGGTAAGATCAGACCATAAACTAATCTCACTGGATATTCACATCCCGACCCCACCCCTGCCCAGAAAACCACAGTGAAAAACTTCTCTAAAGCAAATTTCACACTCCTCAAAACTGAGGTGGAATCCTTCAAAGCCCCGGCCTGTGGAAAATACGCCCAGACCACAGAATCCTTTATAAACGCATTCTATGAACACCTTCAGGAATGCATGGATCATGCAATCCCAAATAAAACCAAGACCCAATCCTCCAAAGGCAGACGTCCTGTCTGGTGGACCCCAGCCATAAACAAACTATACAATAGAAGGAGTAAGCTACTAAATGATAGAGCAAAATCCCAAAAAGGGAAGGCATCACTGATCAGTATTAGCAAAAACTACGGGCACTCATAAAATTGTCTAAGGCCAGCTTTGAGAGAAAAATTGCACAGGACACTAAGGATAATCACAAGGCTTTCTTTAGTTATGTTAGGAACCTGGGTGGGAATTCCCAGATATGCTCAGAATTAGTCCAAAATGACAAAAAATACACCGAACCCACAGACATTGCCAACATCCTAGCTGACAGGTTCAGCGCAAACTTCTCCCTCCCCCCCACCAAAAGGGCAAATATCTATCCCAGCAGAGTGCTGCCCCCCTGACATCTCAGATGCTCAGGTAAGAGCCGCCCTCTCCAAAGCAAAAAACACAGCATCAATGGGACCAGACAGTGTCCCAGGCTGCGTCCTACATGAACTTCAAGAAAAGCTAAACCCAAACATAAAACTACTGTTCAATCTCAGCCTTACTACAGGATATGTGCCCAAAGAGTGGCGTACAGCAACAGTGGTCCCTCTCTATAAAGGTGGTGCCTCAACGGATCCTGGAAACTATTGCCCCATAAGCCTGACTAGCTTGGTCTGCAAAGCTATGGAAAGGATCATCATGGACCTCATAAATAAAGATATTGGGGACCTACAGACACTGGATCCTACCCAGTTCGGCTTTGTTAAGGGCAGATCCTGCCTCTTAAACCTGGTTGATTTCTTTGAAACAGTCACCAAGGCCATTGACGAGGGGAAGGTGGTCCACACAGCCTACCTGGACCTCGCAAAAGCCTTCGATACAATACCCCACTCGGGCATTATAGATAAGCTCACCAGCTTAAATATAAACCCCTATGTCACTAGATGGATTGCAAACTGGCTCAAGGACAGAACCCACATGGTTAGAATTGCTGGAGCCATGTCAGACTCCAAACCAGTTACAAGTGGTGTCCCACAAGGCTCAGTCCTGGGACCTCTCTTGTTCGGTATATATTTCTCTGAGGTACAGACCAACATGGAAGGACTGCGGCTGACCAAGTTCGCAGATGACTGCAAACTGAGCACCATAATCGACTCTCCAGCCGACACAAGCATCCTCCAAAAGGGCCTCATACAAACAGACAACTGGTGCCAGAGCCATGGCCTCAAGCTAAATGCTAAAAAGTGTATAGTCATCCCCTTTGGCAAAAACAAAGTGCCCACAAATTACCACATAGGTGGTAATCCATTAAATACAGAAGAAGTAATTAGAGACCTGGGGACCCAAGTTGATAGCAATCTCTCATTTGAGAACCAAGTGGCCAAAGTGGTTAGAAAAACATTTTATATAGCCCACCTAATCATGAAGGGATTCACATCTAGATCAGGGGAGGTCATCGTGCCTCTTTACTCATCCCTCATCAGGCCCATAATTGAGTACAATGCCCCTTTTGGGAAGTACCTTACCAGACACCTGCAGCAACTGGAAAGACCCCAAAAGTACCTCACCAAGAGGATCAAAGGGCTCAAACAGATGCCATATGCTGCCCGGTTAAAAAAACTCCAGCTCTACTCAGTGGCATACCACCTGTTAAGAGGCGATCTGTGCCTGACGTATAAAGCCATGTCCAACCCGGAATTAATGGACATGCTGCACCTCAGAAAATCCAAATCCCATCGAGCTACGCGCTCGAGAGACTTGAACCTCAGCACTGAAATAAATAGGACATGCTGGAGGGACCGATTCATAACCCAGAGGCTCCCTTCACTCTGGAATAAAATCCCAGTTCAGGTTAGGCAGAGTCCCTCATTGACTCTCTTCAAGAGGAATCTTGATGAGTGGATGGGAGATCGTAGGTTTACCCCGGGTATCACTTCTGTGTCACTGTTAGACAGAGGCACAGTATACTAACCTCAAAAAAGGGCATAGCAAAATAAATTTAAAATGGGTGGCGAAAGCCAAACACATTCTGGCTAGGCTTATAAATGCCCTAGGGCAGATAGCCTAGTATGAACCTATGAACCTATAATGTTGAATGTATCTTATACAACTGTAAGCACTCCTTTATCCATGAATGTGGGATGCTGCCAAATGATTTTTTTGTATTTTATCCATGGCATACTTAGATTCTAAACCTTTTTGCAATTATTTATTAAGGCTTTATTTAGCCACAAATGACATTTTGCTCTACATGACTTGTGTTTTGTTACCATTTTGTTCTCGCGCCATAGCTGTTTTTTTTTCTAAATGACTATAAACTCTATCTGAATCAATTCCAGTATATAGTTTATATATCAATGGAAGACAAGTTATTGGTCTATAGTTTTTTAGAATGGTGTACAGATTCACTCTTAAGGAGGAGTATCTTTTTTTCTTGTTGTTAAGCAGGTCAGTGTCTGTTCTGGATGCAGATATAAGTAATTATTAATCAGGGCTAAATCTTTGTGTAGAGATGTTAATACTTTTAGCCAGAAGTTAGGTACTTAACCTAGACCTGGGTTTTCCAGTTAATAGCTTTTCTTAATTTTGTTTCACTTTCCCTGACCATTGCTTCATCTCATTTCCAGTCCTGTACATTCACACTCCTTACTTTTTCTTTTAATTTTCTATTCATTCAGCATATTTGTTATGCTCCAAAGGGCCTTCATAATTATTTCTTCAGAATGTGTCTATTTCTTCTTTTTTGGTGGTATTTTTTATTCCTTTTGCATTGCTTCCCGGTTCTATAAAAACTTGTTTGGGTCATTAATGAATTGCTTATTTTGTAGCTTTCCTTTACATTTAGCTGCATATGTTCTATTTGTATTTTTTCCGTCTGTGGTGATATTTTTAGTTTATTATTTGCAATAGTGTATGATTGATTCTGGTTTGCTCTGATACTTTGCATTGCTTTTACCATGTATATCTGTTTTCAAAATGTTGTTGATTTGTTCACTCTTCTATATTCTTCTAACATATAACACTTTTTGTCTTAATAGCTTTATAGTTTTCTGTATATGATGCTTCCATAATGGCATTCCATTTCTTCCACTCCTTTCCCTTATTGCTCTATGTTTTTGTGGTAAGATTTTATCTATTATTAATTCAGCTGCAGAGTAATATGTCCTTTTTAATTCTGTTATATCACATGAATTTCTGTTAATAGTCTTGATTACTGTGTTCATTTGTTTTATCAAACTTCTAACATTTTGGGTCTTATTTTCTTTCTGTAACTGATTTCTTTCATTGATCTTAATATGTCTATCAATCTATATTAAGTCAAGCAGCTCTTCTATCAGATCATTTTCTTCGAAACTGAGAGCACATTCTTTGTTCTCTGCTTTCTGTGGACATTCCACAGAAAGTTCCAGAATATCTTCCTGTGACATATTATCTTCAGCTGCATCCTGAGTCATCTCATATGTTGATCCATCACTCCACAACATTACCTGTGTCAGGGTTGCCACTGTTTCTTGCACCATCCCTTGCTATGCAACTCTAACTGAGCACTGAGCTTTTGTACCAGTTTCATGCTGAAGGTGCCAAAGCATCATTATGTGGCAGATCATCAGATCCTCCTGTTCCACCGGTTTCTCCTTACTTGGAAACTTTTTGTTCCATCATGCTGTGACATTTACATGTATTGGCTTTTCTACACTGAATACTTCACTTTGCAGGTAATCCATAACTTCAGTATAATTTTTTTTAATTTTCCATTACTAATCCTCTGTTCTACTTTGCTCCTTTGTTTTCTTATTTTTTGTATTGTTAAATTGTCCATATGCATGTGCTTTTGCCTGTATTCCTCTTTAAATATCTTTGATGCTGTTTTTTGGTATTAATTAGTTTTGTTGTCTCCTTTGCATAAATATTACACCATATCAAATCTCTTTTTCTTTTCCATGCCCATATTTCTTCTTCAGATGTTCTCCTGCTCCACCCATATCTCCATAAATTTGGAAAGTCATTGTTCCATCATGCTGTGACATTACCTGTGCCGGATTTTCTACACTAAATCCTTCACTTCATAAATATTTCATAACGTCAGTTTCTATTTGTTTAACATCTGCCTTACTAATCCTCTGTTCTAAATTCCACCTTTGTTTTCTTGTGTTTTTAATGTAAAATGTTCCATATATGGGTGTCTTTGCTTGTATTTCTCTTTAATTATCTTTTGAGCTGTTTTTTTTTTTTTGTTTGTTTGTTTTTGTTAATTTGTTTGTATTGATAAGTTTGGCTTTCTTCTTTGCACAAATTTTGCTCCATTTCAGATTTCTTTTTCTTTCCCATATCCATGTTTCTTTTAAATACATTTGAAAAATATCTGGGTTTTGTTCTTTATAGTTTTGCACTTCTTTTTTTTCCAGGTAGTCCACAATTTCTTTGTCTAGGTAATGTTTTTCATAGATCTGTTGTATTACTGAACACAAATTTGCATTTGAAGCTTTTGACAGTTTTTCTTGTGCAGGTGTTTTTCTTTCCTCTAATTTCCCTCTTATTTTTTTGAGTATCTTATATCAGGAAATACTAGGTTTCTTGCATAACAACAACCACATATAATTTTTTTTATTCTCAAAAGTCCACCCGGTCATCTTTATTGCTCTTTTTTGGTATGTCACTTTTTATGTTTTTTGTGGACTACTTCCTCCTTAAAACACTGGGGCTATCCTCCCCCTGAGCCTGGCCTAACCCCATAGTAGGAATGCTTCCATTTTTTGAGGATTCTACACTGTCATTTTTCCAGTCTTGGCACCGGTGCACACACCAGAATTGGGCAGGTTTTTATCCTGGGACGTGTGTAGCCAGCTGTCTTTTTATTTTAAGCTGCCTGTCTCCATGATATATGCTATATAAGATACAGTTTAGATATCAGTGTTGTCTTGGTGGGATTTTGTGAACACAGGCTGCGCCATGTGAAGATACTCATCAAGACGTGAGCACGAATTCAGCACCACAACTACTACTCTCCTTTTCTTGCTGATTTCATCATTTCTCCATTCAGACTCCTTTGTAGTTTTTAGTGCTGTGTCAGATTCTCTGTTTTTCTTCACTTTAATCTCCATTTCTACTCTCTTCATGTCCCATTTGAGATCGTCTGTGGTTATATTGGTTGGCCATTTTATTGCATGCAACACACCTACAGCCTCTCTAGCACTGTCTTCATGTCCAGTGAACTAAAACTATGATGTGTACAAAGCAGCTGCACACACACACACACACACACACACACACACACACACACACACACACACACACACACACACACACACACACACACACACACACACAATATTTCCCAATAATACCTTTCTAATGTCAATGCCTCTTTTCCTCTCTTTAGACTAATTTGTCTAGGCATAGAGAGAATAAAATTCAAAAATAAGGAACAAATTCAAACATGAGTGTCTTAACTGTTACAGAATCTCCTTTGTGGCATAGGTAAGCTTCCACCCATGCAGAGAACATACAGACCAACACTGGTACATTTTATAAATTACAGACCTTTGACATCTCGACAAAGTTTATCTGCACATTAATAAAAGGCCTGCAAGGTGATGGTAAAGTTGCAGCTTTAATATTTGCATTTTTGCTAACATTGTGTTCTAAACATACTGCACAATTATTAACACACTGAAGTATCAAAGAAGAGACAGGAGGGGCATACCAATTTGGGGTAATTTATTAAATAAAGCTGTCTTACCTGCATGGGCTGGTAAATGATATGCTCTTACTAGGTAAGGTAGCAAGGAGGCAGGCACCAGCAGTTAGCCATCAGGATGTTGCCATAACCCATTGTCAGATTTACTGCATCCATCTTTAAGCAACCTCTGCATTTCTTTCTGTGATGCTTCGGCTTGGAAAGTGATATTTTCTTAAAATAAAATGCATCGTAACTTTATGTAGTAACATCACATGCAGTTTTGCAAAAAGTCCTTCTACAACTTGCATAGCAGCTTGATCTGCTAGATTATTTCCCTTTAAAACAGTTTCTACACCTTTTGATGGGCACTACAATTGACTACCACTAATTCTTTAGGTAACAAAAGAGCATTTAAAAGAGTAATGGCATGGAAAGAATTTTTAGTCTGAGTCCTTTCTGAGATTGAGTCTCCTGTATTTCCAAAGTTGTCCAAAATTATGTACAACAAAAGCATAGTTAATATCTGTGAAGACATTTGCAGCTTTATCTTTGGCCAACTCACAAGCTCTTTGTAGAACTACTAACTAAGCAGAATATACACCCTCTAGTCTTTGTTGGAGCAAAATCTTATTACTGGTTCAGATTTATTCCTGCAACCAAACTTACATTTTGATCTCTTCCACAGGAACTATCTACAAACAGATCTAATTCACCATTCAGTATAGGAGTGCCCTTTAAGCCTTTCCTAGGAGAAAGCTCCATCCTCAGCAATAGGTTACAAAGAAGCAGGATTTAGAATAAGACAGCATATGAGAGAAATAGATAGATCAGAAAGAAGTGTAAGTTCATATTTAATTAGATGTGCAGCTGAGAGGGGTTGAGGTTTCATTCTAAGTAAGAGAGATGATACAGAATGATGGACGGCTACTGTAAGATCATGCCCGAGCACCAGTGATTGTACAAGATCAACTAGAATGGTGGCAGCAGCCACCATCCTTAAGCATGGCGGAAGCCGCTCTGCAACAGAATTGAGTGCTGTACTATAATAAGCTAAGGAACTATAGCTGTCCCCATGTTTTTGTGCAAACACTCCCTGAAAAATTCATTTCTTTCATAGCAAAATAAAATGAAAGTCTTTCCATAATCTGGAAACCCTAAAACTGGGGCAGTAGCTACATTGATTTAAATTCGGAAATGAATTGTCCTCCTCACTATTCCAAGGGATGGGCTCTGGTGTATCCTGTTTTAAAAGACTTGTCAAGGGTTTAGAAATGTCTGCATAGTTAGAAATCCATTGTCAGATATATCTTGTCATTCAAAAGGATATAAGTTGACACAGAGTAGTTGGCCATGGGGCTTTAGCTATTGCCTCAATATGAGATGGTAGCATCTACCTACTACCCTGAGATATCAGATTACCAAAATAGTGTATCTGAGGAGATGATAGCTGCAACTTTTCTCTTAACACTAAGTCGCTTTTCTGCACCAATAGTTAAAAGGTATATTGTATCCGACTGACAATGCTGAAAAGAATCAGATGCTACTAGAAATTCATCTGCATATTGCATTAACACAGACCCACCTGGAAATGCCACATCTTAAAAATCCCTTTTTAGAATTTAAGAACATAATGAAGGAGATTAAGTGTATAACTGTGGTAACTATCTCCACGTCTACTGTTGTCCTTTATCAGAAAAAGCAAATAGAAGTTGACTTTCAGGGTGGATAGCTATAGAAAGGAATACTGAGCACAGATCTATTACAGAAAAACATTTTGCTGTAGGTGGTAAGAAACTCAGTATTGTTGTTAGATTTGGAACCACAGGAAAAGTTTGTAATATTGCATTGTTTACAGTTTCTAAATATTGCACAAATTGATAAGTATCATTCACTGGCTTATTTACAGGGAGAATAAGAGTATTACAAGAGATTTTAGCTGGCCCTATTATTCCTCATTGCATTAAAATGAATTGCATGTTTAATTCCTTGCTCTGACTCTGGTTTCAGTGGATGGACCCAATTTTATATTCACTGGTTCTGGAGATTTTAATATACTAACTTCATTAGCATATTTAACCCATAATTTACCAGGTACCTGCAGCAACAGTTCTTCATCAATCTGTATACCTTCAACAGGCTGTGCCTCAGCTTGTGGTGGGACTGCTAACACTCCCCCCTCTGATTCTGTTGGAACACTCAAATATACCCCTTCTGGTGTACAGTAAATACTGTAGCACAGTTTGCATAACAGGTCTCTTCCTAGCAAGTTCACTGGTACGGTAGTACTCAAAAGGAAAGAATGCCTTTCCTCAACAGGTCCTAAAGAAATGGGTAAAAACTTGGAAACAGTATATGTAACAGTGGTATTTGTTGCTCCATCTGCTTTTAATTATGTTTTGATACCAGTATCTGACTATCTTTTAAAACAATCCTACTGGCTCCAGTGTCCACCAGGAAAGGGATTTCCTTTGAGTTTATTTCTACCTTAACATAGGGTACCTTTTGATCTGTTGGTAGCAGAAGATCAAAATTTATTTTGGTTTCATTGTTCCAACATAGTTAGTATGGTGATTCCTGGTCCTTTCCAGTTTGAGGAGGTGGTGGTGGAGGAAAGGCAGCATTGTTATAATTTGGCTGCCATTCATTCCAGGTATCTTGGACTCTCTGAATTTGCTTGTGTGGGCATTCTCCTCTCCAGTGTCCTGCTTCACCACAATTGAAGCAAGATCCATCAGATGAGGCAGGATGTGCACTGCCAGTTTGGTGTTGTCAACCAGCTATACCTTGTTCCCCCTCAAGCAGCACTTTTACTAAACACCCTATCACCTCCTCTCCCCCTTCCACAAAGTGGACTTTTCTATGCAGCTGTTTAGATGCTGTTAAAAACTGGAAGTGAATGTGGCAGACCTCTCACTTGAGTCTAGTTTTGGGTGGATTGTTTGGAATTTTGCCTAGATCTTCTACAAGCTGAAGTAGAGTTGTCCTATAGATGGCTGTAAACATGGTCTCATTTCATAATGGGATTGCACCACAAAGCCTGAAAGAGGAAATGACCGATCTGTGGTTAGAGTTAATTATGCGTGAGGAGTTGCAGGGTATGCTACAGGAAGGCGCTTGGTTGGTAAGGGTCAGGTTAAAGAGCCTCTAGTGGATAGTTTTGCAATATGTTACTGTGCATTGGTATTAGCATAGTCTAGGAAACATTGAATATAACCATTTTAGGAAAGTAAGTGTGTCAGTCAGTGCATGGATAATTGAAGTCCCCTACCAAGATGGCATTTGGTTATTTAACCCCAAACTGTATTATTGTAATTTCCTTGATGTTTAAGATACATTGATGGAGATATGTAACTAGCAAAGAACTAATATTTGGATTTGTTAAGGGTAAGGTAGATCTCCAGATGCTCCAGATTAAAATTGTAGGTAATTTGACATGAGGCGATGGTGTTTATGACAAATCCAGATACTACCCCACAGTTACCCAAGTACATGAAGATATGATTGTTGCTAAACCCTGGTATAGAGGAAGTGCTATTGTTACATTGAAACCATGCCTTAGTAATTACACAGCTATAAATTTATTTGAGTTGCAGAAGGGCCACAATTTCTGGCAACTTTCTATTTAGACTCCTGGAGTTGAGTAGTGCCCAAATTTGGGTTTCAGTTTGATATGTGGAAATCCTGTAGAGACACTCTACCTAAAATTACACTATGAGGGCCCTACATACTTTAGCTAATATGCAGAAGCCCTGGTATGACAGCTGGAAGCCACCCCTGGCAAAACAAGAAGCCTTATCTGCCATCTCATCCCAGAATGACACATACTTGATCCCCTTAGAGTAGCATGAACTACTTAGCCAATTGTTAAAGCCAATTATCTTGTCCTGGTATCTGCAGCCCCTTTGGCTAACTCCCCCAGTTTAGTTAATGTTAGAGCTTTGTCTATCTCAGCACCATCTTTGTGATCCTTAAGATCCAAGAGAAGTTTGTTACCCTTTAACAACAGTGGCTTGAATTCAGACCTACCACTATCAACCATCTTTTCTCCTGATGTAACCCCTGAAACTTTGGATAGCTGTGACTTAGGTTCAGGTTTTCCTGATATTACTGATACTGTCTAGCTGTCACACTTAAGTAGCCACATCACTACCTTTGGTTGAAGTTATGAGTACTGGCTAGGGCTGACTCCAGCTTCCTTCTCTAGCACATGTCTCCATACCTTACAGTATGTAATCACAGATACACAAAGAATTGTGTCATCAAAAGTATATATTATTAAAACATATGGTGGAATGTCAACTAAACACGTTAATCTCCTTTTTTTTTCCTTGCCTTCCTTCCCTTTCCAAGTGAACTCTACATCAGAAGAAAGGCATTGTAAAAGAGCAAATTGTATAAGGTGTGTAAATCTACCTGCATTTAAGAATTAAGGGTTATTGTTCTTTCGGCTTTTCCTGGTTAGGGGTTGCCACAGCGGAACCCAGTCTGCTAATGATTGGCAATAGATTTTTTATGGGTGCCGAAGTGCCAGCTCAACATCCAGCCTTCAGCAAAGGCACACCCATACTACACATGTCATTCAAATGCCACTTGACCGCGAGGAGGACATGTAGACTCCACACAGAAGGCACTCGAGCCAAGAATTGAACTGGAGAACCTCTTGCTGTGAGACAACAATGCTACCGCTGCACCACCGCGGCTTTAAGGATTTTGGGTAATTGTAATAAATAGTGCTAGCTATTCATTTCAAAGATTCTTGTGACAACATGACAAATGCCGCATTCTGGTTGGTAAACATTCAGTCAAACAATATCCAGTGCATGTTACTTGTGGATTCAGTCTGTTGTTATTTCATTCCGTGAAAAATTACAAACTTCAAATGGACCAAATATGTGAGATTTTTCTTGCAAATTAAACATATGTCATTTACATGGACTGATATGATAGATCTGCAATAGCAATAAAAAGAGAACAAAAAAACCAGCTGCCAGCACAATAGACCATAGCAATGAGAATACAGCCCGCAGTAAATGGTCCATATCATCAGCACTGCTGCCATGTGATTAGTACTTCTCCATCAGTACTTCGGAATGGCTAACCCTGAAAAAAACCCTCCACATTGTTTTCTCAAATGTTTAGAATAGATTACCTTTATTAAATAATTTAGCAATTTTGTCTACAATAGACTTTTTCAGAATACAAGTGTGAAGAATTCATTCCATTACATACCATCACTTTTCAAAGTACAGGAAACCATAGGCCAGTAAAATTATATAACTTCCTGCTCATTAGTTAAAACACATTTAATATTTCTCCAATTTTTTCGCACAAAAACTAATAAAATCTTATGTACATCATGTAATTATAACAATCAGATAATCAAATTCATATGTGTATATATATATATATATATATATATATATATATATATATATATATATATATATATATATATGTCCAGTCTTAACAAAGTCACTATCTATCAACATGCATAAAAAATTATCTGCAAAGTTTATTTAAACAAACAAAATTCACTTATAGAACTTTTATTTATTTTTTCTAACTTTTTAAGAACCTACTAGTGGGTTCTAACTAACATACTATAATTTGGCTGCTCTCAGTTTTAGAACTGGCATGAAGGCCAGTTACTCATTTAGACCCAGAGCCGTACTTGCATTTAAATGCAGTTGCCATATCAGCTCATGGTCTCATGGTACTCAAGCTGGGTTTCTCATTGTCCACCTCTTACAGAAGGCTCACTTTGTTCATTACCCAAAATTTAAAAACCCTGCTTTACATTCTTTCACATGCCTGTATAGCGCATTGGTTTTAGCCTGCTTATTGATTTCATAATAGGGTTTGTATACCCTCATCTTAAGACATCTTCCAGTTTTTCTCACATAATATTGTGAACACTATCTACAATAAGCTTGGTATACAATACCTTTAGATACACAATTAAAGTACGCGGAAGCTTTCATTGGGGTCTGTAAAGTGGGTAATTGTAACTCCACACAGACAACAATATGTTTGCATTGGCTACACATCCCACATTTATAAGTACCCACCCTCCTTACCTTAATACCTTTCTTAACCCACTTTCATAAATATCTCCCATATTCATTCCCCTTATTTAACTAATTAGTTGGGGTTTAGAGAAAATTAATAATCTATAAGGCATCTTGGATAAAATTTCCCAATATTTCTGAATTATTTTTTGGATCTCTCTTGTATCATTATTGTATTTCAGGACAAGTGCCCTATGAACATTTTCTATTGAGTCTAATTTCTTATCCTGTAATAGTCTTGCCCTGTTACATTTACTTTAGTCATCATCTTTGATTTGATGTGACCCATCTACCACAACTACATTATTAAAACCCAAAAGGGGAATGTATTTTGTACCCCAACCAGCCAAGATTTATTCTATTATGTTCTCACTAGTGGTTCTGGGTAGGTACGTTTAAGAGGAAGACTAGCAACAAAATTTAATTTGTCTTTTAGGTCTTCTAAATCTGAAGTTAAACAGGCCACCTGCACCATTTTCCCTTTTACAATGCTTTAATTCTGATGGAGGGGCGATTACTACTAAAATGTAAGTAGGATTGTGTAAAGTATTCTTTTCTATACAGCCTTGACGTATTCCTATTACTCTCATTATCCTTAATTCATTTCACATCTAACTAGTTGATTTGCTGTTCATCTATTTGGTATGTACATTTTAAAAAGTCTGTAGTGGTGGTCATATATAGGATAAATTCATCTAACTGGTACCTTGATGCTTTCCAAATAATAAGATATCATCCAGGAATTGTAAATAAGAGACCATCAAATCAAACTAGGGTGAGATAAAGACATCCCAGGGGATTTAATAAAATCCATGTAGGAATAGTGGAAGACCTACACAGAAGGTACGGTGGCCATGTATGTGGATCTTCCTCAGCAGCACACCTTGCATATTAATGAAGGCGCGCTACAGATGAACAGCCATGTAACATATTCAACTACATTCACAATGTTAAGGAAATAAAATATCTACTGCATTAATTGTAGAATTACAGCTTTCTTGCAACTCCTGCATTATATGAACTGTCCATCATTACAGACTATTAGATGTACACCAATCACTGGGCGGCCACGGTGGTGCAGTGGTTAGCATTGCCGCCTCACAGCAAGAGGTTCTCCGGTTCGATCCTTGGCTGGGGTGCCTTCTGTGCGGAGTCTGCATGTCCTCCCTGTGGTCGCGTGGGTTTCCTCCGGGTGCTCCGGTTTCCTCCCACATCCCAAAGACATGCTGCAGGTGGATTGGACACTCTAAATTGGCCCTAGGTGTGCGTGTGAGTGTGCCTTCTGTGGAAGGTTGGGCGCCGGGCTGGCAACTCGACACCGTAAAACTCCACTGCCATTCAATGTGCGGACAGGTGATCCGCTGTGGTGACCCCTAACCGGGATAAAGCCGAAAGAAGAAGATGTACACCAATCACTGCATGATGTCGCCCCTAATAAAGCTGTGTTCTTCAATATCTGTGTATTTCAGATGTTGGTTATGAACTTGAGTATTACAAGTGCTGTGAATGAAAAATGGGAATAATACCACTAACTGATTGAAGGTTAGCTCATAGAGAGTGTTATGCTAAACTGTAGATGTGGAGCTGTACTACAACATATAATAAATTATAATATTTGTTCTGCACTAAGATCTGAACCTATAATAGGAATGGCCAAGGTATAATAGTGTGTATCAAAGGACTGTCTTGTGTTAACCATTGCATTTCAGCTATATTCATTCATGATCTTAGTTACGCTACTGCAGGCAAGTATGAAATTGTAATAGCTGTAGACTACAAATATACCATCTGCAACTGTATATGGGTCAGGTAGCCAACCCAGCACTCTGATATGGTCTGTACACATCACACATAGTTCCACCCACTAGGGGTTAATTGTCTACCTGCATTCCATGTATTAATGCACAGTTGACCTACTATCTCTGTCATGCATGAATCTCATGCATGTGTGTTCAAGTGTCACTGCAGTCTTGTATAATACTCTACCTGTATTACCACATCTCAGTCTGTTACCAGGTGAGGTCTAGGCACATATCAATCAATATTCAGCAGTATGATGTCCATTTTGTCACACACAGACCAGAGTTCGAATCCAGGGACTAGTACTACTAAATATTTATAGAAACAGTTATGTATTGTTAACAGATGTTCTCCCCACAGGAATTACAGGTAAATAAATGGCTGTAGTAGCTGTTTGAATGTGTTACTAATTTGTGTGTCCAAATGTACCACAGTGTTAACAGCATTACCCAGCAAGGTGATAAGACGTCAGTAAATAAAAAGTCAAAAAGTACAATACTAATACTAATACAAGTTAATAAAACAAATAAAGCTGTTTACTCTTGGTATGGCTGTATGCCTGGTGTGTCTGTGAATGTCTGTTGAAAGTCTAACCCCATGCCTGCCAAAAACAGCATGATAAGCATAAACTCTCTGTACTGTGCATGATACATGTCTCTCAAGTGTCACACTGTCCCGAACTGTGATCACTGTTGTCAAATCCCTTGGACACAGATTTAATACCCACTTGATTTATGTCAATAGCACAGTCAAACTACATCAGTCCACAGCACACCTTGGTATTCATATATGTTCCCCTGAAATGTAAAAGTCCCCTGTAGTTGTGTACCTGTAGGTGTTACATTGTGGCCCATACTGTCCCATGCAGATAGCTTGAGAGGTATGTATGTGCTACTGAAGCTATAGGGCACTTGTATACACAAAGTAAGGGCAGACCTGTAGAGTATATCAGAGTACTGTTGCAAACAATATAGCCTGAACTGGTAGTAATGGAATGTCTTTCTCTCTCCACCCACCCCTTATCAGTATCATAATTTATTATTGTTATACATTGGGTATGGTTTACTTTTAACATATGATGTTCTCAAAACATTATGTTGGGCCTTGTGTTTTATTATTGTTCTATATTACAATGGTTGCATACTAACACACCTTGTTGAATTACCTATGATAGTGGCGTTGTGCCGTAACTGTTACTGGAATGCTGTTACAGTACTGGCTGTTATCCCACTTATTGGTGCACCACATCTGTTGTGCAATGTTATGTCACTGGGTTATTTGCACCATCCTGGCATGCTGTTATAACTAACTTTTAAATGTTCTGTTCATTACTAACCTATACACTTTGAAAAAAACTCAACACCATAGCTTGACTGGGTAGGCCGATTCCCGGTGATCCATCTAGACTTCCTCAGCCGGCCATGGCACTGGGTCCCAGCATGTCTGGGCTCCACCCTGGGGCTGCCCTCTTTGCTGGTCCTGCACCACCTACAGGTTGAAGTGCCTCAGGGAATGGGGCTCGTCCCTCCTGTGAGCGGGTGCAGAGAGGGATTTGTCACCTATCCACAGCTACCAGGGATGGTGCGCAGAATCATGCACCATTAGTTTTATGATTGGCCTGTGCCAGATTGCGGGCAGACTGGCCAACCTGGAGGGGCAAGCTGGCCCTGGCGCCCAGCTCCCAGCACAGTCACCTTTGGGGCAGTGAAGGAGCAGTGTTGACTGCCCATGGATGGGGAGCTCAGTCTCACTGCTCCCATCGGAGGGCACATGGCTCTCCAATTCCACAACACCCTCCCTGTCCAAGGTGTTTACCTCCCTCATGTGTCATACACTGCCCCTGTATGCTGTCTTGTCTGTCTTGTCTGTTTGAAAATGCAACCTCTCCTACCCAACTTCCCTCCCCACACGTACCTATATCCGTTTCCTAACATTCCACTCTCAGCTTAAAAAAAGGGCAATGTGCCACAAAAAAAATCATCCCATACATAGCTCTCCATTTTGCCCCCATGTACACTGCATACAATCAATTAATCAACACAGTTATGTCACCCACACCCCTCTGTCTGGAATTTGAGGTTCCAAATTCCAAATTCTCTACAATCTGCACAGCTGTTGGAGAAATGGAGAGCTATGGTACTTTCCTACACCATCCTGCACATCCCTACCTGCCTTTCACATTGTTTTTTCCCCCTGCTTGCCCCCATTTCACCACTTTCCTATCACCCCTTATTTCTTTTCTTGTTTGGAATTAGCACAGGTTTAAGCAGAGCTAAGAGGTGCTGTGCATCACGCCGCATCACACAAACCTGCTGAAAACTGCTTTAATCACCTTCTGTCTTTCTGACATTATTAGGCACATCTGCAAAATAATCACCACTGCCAAGTCTCAAACACAGGGCCCTGTTAACTACAGCATAGGACATTAGCACACTAGGCCACTCAGCTCTGAAGTTCAACAGGTGTTTTCATAAACATATCCTGATTGCCAGTGATACATTGCTTGTACATATAATGGGAAAATTGACAATGTACTTGGGACTGTGATGCAGAAACCAAACCAGTACATAACCAAATAACTATTGATGGATGTACATGAGGCCTAGGATATCAGATATAGCTGACAATTGCACAGACTGTTGCAAAATGTCCACAGTTGTGCCACCTACTTTTGGCATGGTTGTCACAAGTCAATACAGATTGAGATTAGAAAATCATGATGGACAGTTCAGTGTCACACATCATAACCATCCAAACACACATGCTTATGCGAATCCAGTGTAACAGACTCTATGCATGCACATATAGCCTGCAAATACACCTGCTTTAGTATTGACTCAGTAGCTTAGTCTGTTATTTTCCTAGCATGCTGTACATTTTGCCACCCACAATCCTGGGTTTGATTCCAGTCTGTGGTACTTCAAGTACATGCTTGTGAATACAACAAATAAATGACTGAGTCCTGCAATTTTAAGCAGAACCGGTTGTTGCTACAGCATTCACTGCAACGCATGTTAGCAAGTCAAAGGCCTATAGGTATGGACACAGTCCACAAATATGCATAGGCTTCCTAAATGTTACCTATCACTCTTTGAATGGTACTATTACATAACATATGTACCTGAAGCACATGCCTCACCTGGACTGTTATGGGTACCCTCACCATGGCTATGCTGTAATGACAAAGCTGACACTGCTCCCTTACTGAGATATACAGCTTGCTGTCCTCCAATGTTTTCAAACTTCCCGGTATGACTGCTGGGCAAAATGCAGCAGCTGCAGCCTGTTACATATGCGGCAGTCTGCTCAACTACCTGCTACAGACCTACCATACCTCACAACCACCTAGAACAAGGGATCCACACAACACCCATACGTAAAGGGGTGGGGGCAGCAAATCTCAAGTGACAGGGACATGTGTCACAGTCTTCACCTACAAATATACACAGCTGATAGACCAGCAGCTACTGTGGCAGCATGCATTTTCTGATGCGTATAAAGTATGACAGTCACATCTGTGTTACCTTTTGCTGACTTCACCCCATATTGTTTAACATTAAACTGCCACATAATCAGAAAGTCTTTACACAATGGACAAACATAGGTTCGTAGATTCATAGGTTGATACTAGGCTACTGGCCCTACGGCCTATACAAGCCTAGCCATAACAATTCCCTGGATATTTCTTCCCGCAATATTTACTTCCCTGGACCCCTGTCTAGCAGGGCGACTGATGTGATCCCCGGGGTGAATTTTCTATCTCCCATCCAATCATCAAGGTTCCTTTTGAAGAGGACCAAGGAGGCGCTCACTTGACATGTATGGGCAGTCTATTCCAGAGTATGGGAAGAGACATAGCATGCAAAACTGTGGACATACCACATAACTCTCAACAGTGGACAGGATTTCGACCTACCCTCTGTGAAGCTGTATTCTCCACACCTCGATAATGTCCAGCTCACAGACTAGGAATTGGGCCAAGGCCTACATGAAGGCCTTAAATATAGCACTGTTGTGCCATGCCATTGGCTAATGAAAGTGCAATCCAGCTGTTCTGGATGCAATTAGCAAGTCTGAGCCACAGATTGGTCCACAGGCAATTACCTGTTCATGAGCATTACCTACAAAAGGCAAGCAGCTGCCTATGGTAAACAGGTCTATGACTTTCTTTACAAAGACAAACTGCAATACCACAATCATTATTCTTCAGGATTTCTGTAGAAAAAGAGTACAGCTCTCTACCAGGTATGTAATAGGAGTCTCCATGTAATGGGACACAGATGGGAGGATGCAGTTATGAGGAATATGGATTACAACAGTAGACCTGTAATACATATTTTGGAATGACATGTAAGTGATAGTAAGCTGCTCAGCACCTACAGGCTTGCCTGTCAACTCTGCCTGCTGTGACGTACATCACTGATCTGGCCCTCTGAGTCCCTCCTGCAACAGTCAGCTCATGTAGGATTGCTACTGGATTGTGTGTTGGACAATAGTGACAGTAAGTAGTGGTGGACACAGCTTGCATATCACATGATGTACTGTCATTCAGCTCCTCTCAATCTGTGAATGTCATACAGGAATAGATCAAACATTGTACAGGTGTCCCTGACTGTTCTTGATGTACTCTGGCTAGGTCACTATGTACCCAACATCCATATCTCATTGCTTGAGAGCTATAGCTAGCATACCTGTTGACCCCCACAGCAGGACCAGAGGTCATAGACAGTAGCAGTGGGGGGACACAGGCCTGACCTCAGCGACAGAGTGCCCATATTGAGCTTACAAAGTAAGGGAATGAAGACAGTAACAGCTATTACTGTACCAAAACTGTTTCCTGAGGGTTCTGGCATGTGACAGATTCCTCACAGTCTGAGAACAACCATTATGTATTGTCCAACCATCTACCAGAATTCCACATTTCTCTGACAGAGGGTCCACATATATCGGGCACATGTACACATTCTGCAAACATCTGTGTACTGCAGAAGTCAGACACCTACAATGACAATACCCTACAGCACGTTTGCAGTGCTGTCTGTCATTACATCACTCAGATGTTGCTGGACTGTCCACATATACTTGTAGTAACACTGACCGATTTGTCAGATGGTATCTGTTTGACATGGTACTGGGAAGTTGCCCATAGGGGACACACCACAGTAGATGGCATTGATGGAAGTGGAGACATAACAACACAGTCCATCACAGCACACAGGGCCATAACCAGTAATCATAGGATCATGGGATCATAGGAGGTTACTAGCCTATTGGCCCTGAGCCCCTTATAAGCTTAGCCAAGAGTTTAGCCCATGTTTATACAAGTCAGCACCTGATGCCCCAGTCCAACAGAGACACGGGTGGAATTCCAAGGGTGTATTTCCTCTTTCCCATCCAGTTATCCAGGTTGTGCTTGAAAAGGGGTAAAGAGGTACTCTGCTTGACGTGGAGTGGGAGTGTATTCCACAGACTGGAGAGTCTCTTGGACACAAATCTGTCCCACCAACTAGTTCTGTGGATGTCACAGACTTGGGGCATGCATGTGGAATACTTGAGTGGAGCTTCACTTGCCGATATGCAGCAGTCCCATCAAGGTGGGGTCTGAGATCACCTTGTATTGCAGACAGAGGTCACCTCTAAGGGGTCTGTATGAAACTGAGTAGAGTAATAGGGTTTTTAAACTAACTGTGTATGGTAGATGTTTGAGTCCCTGGATTCTCCTGGTGAGGAACCTCTGTGGTCTCGCCATCTGCTACGTGTGCTTTGCAAGGTACATGCCAAAAGGGGCAATGTACTCAATAATGGGCCTGATAAAGGAAGAATACAGGGTTGTTATGATCTCCTTGTCCCTGGATGAGATACCCTTAGTGATGAGGTTGGCCATGTAGAAGGCTTTCCATACAATGGGAGGAACATGGTGGTCAAAAGTCAGGTTGCTATCAATCTGTGTACCCAAATCTGTCATGACTGATTCCATGCTTAGGATGTTGTTATGAATGTAGTAATTTGTAAGGATGTTACTCTCCCCAAAGTGCATTATGATGCATTTTGTGGTATTCAGCATGAAGCCATGTTTCTGGCACCAGTAATTTGCCTGAGTGAAACCCTCTTGGAAGATATCCACATCAATAGGTGATTTGGTGACAGGACCCAGCATGTAGTCATCTGCAAACTTGGTCAACCATAGCTCACTAGTACTGACCTGCACCTCAGAAAAGTATATCCCAAATAACAGAGGCCCCAAGACAAAACTTTGGTGTACACTGCTTGTTACGGGTGCACTGCTTGAGGTGGCATCCCCTATTTTGACTAAGTGGGTTCTATCAGTGCGTCAGTTTGCTACCCATCTGGTAACATATGGATTGATGCCTAGTTGAGAGAGTTTATCTATTATGACCGAGTGGGGAATAGTGTCAAAGGCTTTGGCCAGATCAAGGTAGGCTGTGTGCACTGTGTTCCTCTCATCCATGCCTTTGGTGACTTTTGCAAAGAAGTCGACCAAATGTAACAGACATGATCTCCCCTGACAAAGCCAAACTGTGTAGGATCGAGTGTTTGAAGGCCGCCAATATCCTTGTTAATGAGGTCCATGATAATCCGTTTCATGGCCTTGCAAATCAGGCTAGTTAGGGTGATGGGTCTATAATTTCCAGATCAGTGGACACTCTATTGTGCAAAGGGATGACAGTGGCTGTCCTCCACTCAGCTGAGACAAAGGCAGTACTCAGCCTTTGGTTGAATAGGGTGCCTAATGGTGCTGCAAGTTCCTGCCTGAGTTCATGTAGGATGCATCCTGGGATGTTATCGAGTCCCATGTCGGCTGTATTTTTTTGTCTTTGAGAGAGCAGTGATGACCTGTTCCCTAGATGTAAGGGGAAGGGGGCAGGTACTAGGGATGTTCTGATCTACTGATGGGGGGGCAGAGGGGTGAAGTTTTCACTGAATCTGTCAGCCAGCAAGTTTGCAATACCTACGGCATTTGTATATGTGGTGTCCTATACCACCACTTCTGAATAGATCTGGGTGCTTCCTTTGAGGTTGCGGACATATGTGAAGAAGGACTTATGATTGTCTGTAGTAGATATTGCCAATTTGGACTCAAAGTTTGCTTTGGAGGATTTCAGTGGTGCTCTCATTTCCTTGTTCAGACTAAGGAGACATTGCTTCCAACTGGGCACCTGCTCCTTCTTGGTCTTGGACAGCTTTGTTTTCCTCTTGTTATAGAGTTTATTTATTGCAGATGTCCACCAGACAGGTTTACTTATCCTTGCAGAGGATGATGTAGTCCTGTTGGGTATTTCTGATTCCATGCACCTATATATATGCTCGTATAGTGCTTTGGTGTACTTTTGGATATTGGTGACAGTTCCCACAGAGGAGGAGGGGGCTGTGAAGCTGTTTATACCATCCCTCAGGAGGCTGTAATCAACTTTGGGGACCTGTTTATGTGTGACCCTAGCTAGATAGGTATTGTAGGAGATGGTTAGTTCGACTGCGACCGCTTTATGGTCGCATCTTACTAGGGAGGATGATACTGTAGGGATGCTGCAGTGGTTACTCATGTTGTTTAATACCATGTTCAAGATATTTGCACCACTTGTGTGAGTATCATTTAGCTGTTCAAAGATGTGTGCATTGACAACATGATTGAATCTCTTGGCATTTGTGTTCTGGCATGGGTAGTTCTTCCAATCTATGTGTAAGTAGTTAACATCACCCAGGATCAGGGTAAAGGGTTGAATTCTGATACAGTTGAATAGGTCCATATAGGTGGAATGGCCACCTTCAGTCAGATTTGGGGGCCGATAGCTAGCTATGATTTGAATAGGGGTCTTGTTAATGGTTAACTGCACCTGGAGTGTCCCCTGTGTGTCATACTGTTTGACCAGCCTGGAGGTGTGTATGTCTTTGAGAGATTTTGAAACTCCATCTCCTTTGGCTTTACTGCCCACAGTTTGTGGCCTGAATGCATGATAGGATGGGTAACCAGGTAAGGTTGGGGTGCTCCCCACAGCTGTGCACTAGGTTTCTGTGACTGCACAGATGTCAGCATTTTCCAGGGTTAAGACTACTGTGATGAGTGCAGTTTCATGTTTAGACTCCTAGCGTTTAGCAGCATGACCTTTAAGTTGCGTTTTGTTGACATTGTTGTGTTAGTAGTTTTCAGTTGTCCTAAAAAAGGCACTATGCAGGAGGCAAGAACCTTTGCCAGAATACTGAAGCCCAGATGATTCAGATGCAGGCCATGTGTGGCAAAGCATCATGGTCTGTCGAAAATATCTTACAGGCTGTCAGGTACTGGATCCCCCTGGACTGGCACCTGAAACTAAGATAATTGTTAAAGGCAATAATTTCCTATTTGTATTGAGGCATCATTCTGGGTAACAACACTACCTGTTGTTGACAGATTTCAGTGTGTATGTGATATGGCACATTCTGGCACCTGACAGACAACTAACCGTGACTTTCTCCTTATCCAGCCTGGTGAGGGATACATCTGTGTATCTCACAATGGAATCTCCTATGGCTAATATGTTGGGTTTATGGTGAAGCCTTTGTGGCTGTGAGACAAATGTGTGTGGACTATGCATGGTATGTGGTGTGGAGGGCTGTGGAGGTCACGTGTGTTTTTGCCTCAGAGGTCACCTTTGTTTGAGTATGTGTATGTTGAGTACCTCCACACATGTGGGAGAGGATGGTGTTTGAGGGGTAGTGATTGTGTTGACAACCTTTTTGGTGCTAGGTATAATGGCATGAGAGGGAGGGAGCATGGACACCAGGTTCCTAATGTAATTGCATCTCTCACAAATTCTGTTCCTAGGTAGTGGTAGTAGAAAGTTGTCTGTGTACATGAGGCAGCTGCTACACTGTGTCAGGATGCTCATATCAACCAGAGTGGCAGGAGAAACTGTAGGACATTGTCCATCCATATTTGTCAGAATTTGAGGGAGAAAGGCCAGGGAGACCTAAGAGGTGCCTAAAGCCTAAGTGCTTAAACCAAATGTAAGAGGGTTATAATAAATAGCACTTACAATTTAGACAAGCTATAAACAAGCAGTAATAAATGCAGCAGAAAAGAAGCAGTTGGACACTTTAGAGAACAAGCAGCAAGTAGCAGGAAAACACAAGATGCATTGCCACTATGTTTCTGATAGTCACATACATAGTATGGTGATAGATGGCAGGGTATCATGTGGAAGTTAGCGGGCGATAGTGCTGGTGAATTTGGATGTGCAGAGTGTGTACATAGTGGAGAGCAATGTACTTGGTCTTGTGATGTGTTCCCCTCTTCTTGTCTTTCAGACACCATGTACAGACGGAGGCACCCACCTTTTTCTGCTGCAAAAATCAGTGTTATGGTGGATGACCTCAGATTCCATCACAACATCCTGCTTTCTAGGAGTCGTCAGAATCAGGAGCAACAGGCTGCACTGTGGGCTGACCTTGTTGCATCAGTAAACCAAGTAGGGCTACAGGAAAGGAGCTATGGGCAGGGCAATCACCAGGCCAAGGATATGATTAATGCTGCAAGATAAAGGGTCACTGCTGTGGCCAAAGACCGTGCTGCCACAGGTGGAAGGCCTGCAGCAGAACAACCACTCTCAGCCACAGAGGAGTTCCTGGAAAACCTGGCATCAATCACCAGCTACCACAAAAACAGGCACAGTAATTCGGCAAAAGATGTTTTATAGCACTCCACGAGTAAAAACACCGCACAAACAGAATACAATAACGCTGCTACTATTTTCAACACATTTTCGTCGGTATACACTTCTTCAGAAATGACTAACAGTTCTCAGTGTATAAAATTTATATGTCAGCTGTTATTTGAATCAACCAGTACAATCTCTTGGTTAATTAACACTAAAATAAAATCAATTACACTCTAATTGTTGAAAATTAACTATAATCACAGCCCACAAGTTTCTTCACAAACATCAGTATCAAAAGATTAAATAAATGGTTCTTCAATGTTTTGTGCATTTTACACTCATTTTAAATAATTATAATTACTTTTAAATACTTAAAAAAGCTTAAAAACCTAAATGGTAACCTTAAAAAAAAAAAAAAATATATATATATATATATATATATATATATATATATATATATATATAACTGTCTTTCGGCTTTTCCCGATTAGGGGTCACCACAGTGGAACTCTGGTCTGCTAATGATTGGCAGTAGATTTTTACGTGCTGGCTTGCCAGGCCTAATGCATAACCTTCAACAAAGGAATGCCCATTCATGCATGTTGACACACAGAAGACGCTCTAACTGAGAATCGAACGTGCAACGTCTAACTGTGAGGCGACAACGCTACTGCAGCACCACCACCGCAGTAATATATATATATATATATGTATATATATATTTCTTAAATACATAATGTTTTCACCATAAATAATACAATATCACCCTCTAGTGGTGAATCTATATAAAAATATATTTGTTTGTGTCTTTCGGCTTTTCCTGGTTAGGGGTCGCCACAGCAGAAACTCCGTTCCGCTAATGACTGGCAGTAGATTTTTTACGTGCGGAGTTTGCCAGTCCTGACGCACAACCTTCAATGAATGTACGCCCATTCACACATGTCTCCACACAGAAGACGCTCTAGCTGAGAATCGAACGGCACAACGTCTTGCTGTGAGTCGACAACGCTACCGCAGCACCACCACCGCAGTACATGTAAAAATACATATAAAACATTCTATACTTTAAAGTAAACATATTTTAAATAAAACATTCACACCTCTTTACAAAATATATATATATATATATATATATATATATATATATATATATATATATATATATATAGGTGAGTAATTATAACTTAGCTGATCTTAATTTTAATACAGGTTTTAAAGAGATCATATCATTTAAACCCGGATGACTACCAGCTTCAAGAGTTAGTTGCCAAAATAACTCTTTGTAGTCTTAACAGGTCTCCCAAGGTCCACCCCTAGCATCTAGGGGCACTACCTCTATGACAAAAATAGGAATTTGGCTGACTTACATGTTAAGGTATGTTTAAGCAATGCATTATTTACATTTTCTTTTCTTACGTCATATAAATGCTCATACATCCTTTGTCTCAGCTTCCTCTCAGTTTTGCCAATGTAGAAGGAGTCACATAACTCACATGTCACAATATATACCAAACCACAGGTGTTGCAGTTTGCAAAGCCTTTGGTGGTTATAGTTTTACCTCTACTCTCAAAAATATGTTTTCTCCTTCCCTAACATTAATACAATAATGGCAACTTCCACATTTTTGTGTCCCTTTCTTATTGGAGAGATGTGTGACCTGTTTTACACCCTCCAAAATGTTCTTAATGTTTTGTCCTTTTTTAAAAAACACTTTTAAGGGTTCCTCAAAGTTTAAATTTAAATCAGAGAAGTTGGCAAACCTATTCCACTCATCATTTATAATATTCATGACTATATTAGTCTCACCGTTACAGGTGATAGTAAGCACTGACTGATAGTATTTTCCTTTAACTGGAGTGTTGACTTTATTGTCAGCTGTATTAAAAATGTTTGCTGAATTTCCTAAGATAGGCAAGAACCTAACTGTCCTTGCTTTTTTAACTTCTTCTATCACCCTTTTTAACAAATCATCAGAGTATCTTCTTTCTAGGAACATATTCGCAATAAATTCACATTCTAGTTCAAAGTCAACCTCATCTGAGGTCATCCTACTAGCTCTTACCAACTGTCCCTTAACAATTGCCTTCTTTTGATGAGGGGGGTGGGAGCTAGTGTAGTGCAAATATGTGTTGGAAGAGTTCTCCTTCCTGTGTATTTTGGATTTTAGCTCTTGATTTGTTCTCTGTATACACACATCTAAAAAACTAAGTTGAGAACCATCTATTTTGTAGGTAAACTTTAAAAAAATCAGCCGTGTTTGAAACATATTCATAAAACTCAAGAAATTCGTCCACAGTACCATTCCAAAAGAGACAAATGTCCAAAAAATCACCATAATAATTCCAAAAAGTTTTGAAATGGGAATTAAAAACAAATCTGTTTTCCCAGCTAAGTAGTATAATGTTGGCATATATAGGGGCACAGTATGCACCCATTGCCACTCCTTTTATTTGTCTGTGGTACTCACCCTGAAAATATATAAAATTGTTTTTCAAAATTAAATCCATAAGAATCAAACAGGTGTGAATTTTTTTAAAGGAAATGGAGTTTTTACTTTCCAAAAATTGTTCAAACCATAAAAGACCTGTTTCATGAGAAATACAGGTAAATAAGTCTACCACATCCAATGTAATAAAATGGGGTAGCTGTATTTTGAATAACATCAATGTGTTTTAAAAAATCCCAAGAGTCTTTTAAAACATTGGGATATTCCATCACAAGTGGCTTTAGGTGGACGTCTGCGTATTTTGCTAGAGGGACTGTCAAAGAGCCCTCTGCTGTCACAATAGGTCTAAGTGGTGGGTCTAGGTGATTTATATGGACTTTAGGTATACCAAAAATAGACAGAATTTTTGGTTTCTCAACATACAAATAATTGTAAGTTTCCAAGTCAATAAGCCCCTCAAGAAGTAAATCATTCAGGCATATTGAGACTTCCCTTTTCGCAATGTTAAACTCATTCAAAAATACTCTTTCATATGTGTTTTCATCATTCAACATTTTGAATATTTTAACTTCATAATCAATTTGGTCCATGAGAACCACCCCACTGCTTTTATCTGGATTTATAATTCTTAGGTTCTTGTTTGTTTTACAAGATTCTAGGATGTGGAATTCATCCTTTGTCAAGTTAGGAAGCACTTTATTGTGTTTGAGCTCATTTCTAAGATGTTTCTCTAAAACATTTTCAAAGTTCCTGAGTTGTGGGTGCAAGGGTGGGTTAAATGTATTCTTTTTCTTTAAGGTACTAAAACCTTCTCTCTTATCTGCCCCATTAAAAAATAGCTCAAAATACTTTTGTCTCACAAACATTTTCACATCCACCAATAAATCAACCATGTTTGCTATGACCCTGGGAATAAAAGTAAATCCCTTAGAAAACAGATTAAAATGTGTCATTGTAACAGAAAGGTTGGTATAACTGAATATTTTAAAACCTTTATAATTGTATACACAATCATTCATAGTTATGTCATCTACCCTTTTTATTGCCACTATCTGTTCCTTCGCTTCTGATAAAAATTCCGGTTGATGTAATTTATAGGCTCCTTCTTTTTCAACCTCTCCGATCTCCTGGGGGAGGGAAATTCTAAAGGGTCACTTTTGTCATAAACTTCACCTTGATCATTGCACACATCATGGTTGACTATTACCTCATTGTGTCCCTCATCTATATAATTAAAATTTGTATTAGCCCCCACTGTTTTTGGTAAGGGATATTGTATGTTATTGTTATACTCAAACATGTCTCTATCAATTTTCCTGGCTTTTCTTTCACACACTTTCATGCATTTAGACTCCACATCTTTCAGCATGTCATAATATTTAGTCTTCTTGGTTTCAATACTAAACAATAAATCATTCACTATTTTCTGATTTATTTAATCTATTATTTCATACAACTTCTCTATTTCAACTTAATTATTCGAAATAATAGCTCTCATAATATCTAAACCGCATCTATCAAATGCAGTAATCAATTCTTTATGAAACTGTGAGCCTTCCCTTACATTATTAGGATATTTACACACTCAAAGCCCCTTAGGGACTATGTTGGAATGAATACAATGTTTCAATAAATATTGTCCATTTCCATGGATTTGTATTTAAAAAATAAAGTGTTCATCCATCTATTTTTGGTATACCTAAGGTCCAAAGAATCACCTACACCCACCACTTTGACCTATTGTGACAGCAGATGGCTCTTTGACAGCCCCTCTAGCAAAATACATAGACGTCCACCTAAAGCCACTTGTGATGGAATATCCCAATGTTTTAAAAGACTCTTGGGATTTTTTAAAACACATTGATGTGATTCAACATACAGCTACCCCATTTTTATTACATTGGATGTGGTAGACTTATTTACCTGCATTCCTCATGAAACATGTCTTTTATGGTTTGAACAATTTTTGGAAAGTAAAAACTCCATTTCCTTTAATAAATTTCACACCTGTTTGATTCTTATGGATTTAATTTTGAAAAACAATTTTATATATTTTCAGGGTGAGTACCACAGACAAATAAAAGGAGTGGCAATGGGTGCATACTGTGCCCCTATATATGCCAACATTATACACTTAGCTGGGAAAACAGATTTGTTTTTAATTCCCATTTCAAAACTTTTTGGAATTATTATGGTCTTTTTTTGGACAACATTTGTCTCTTTTGGAATGGTACTGTGGATGAATTTCTTGAGTTTTATGAATATGTTTCAAACACGGCTGATTTTTTAAAGTTTACCTACAAAATAGATGGTTCTCAACTTAGTTTTTTAGATGTGTGTATACAGAGAACAAATCAAGAGCTAAAATCCAAAATACACAGGAAGGAGACCTTTTCCAACACGTATTTGCACCAGAATAGCTCCCACCCCCCTCATCAAAAGAAGGCAATTGTTAAGGGACAGTTGGTAAGAGCTAGTAGGATGACCTCAGATCAGATTGACTTTCAACTAGAATGTGAATTTATTGCGAATATGTCCCTAGAAAGAGGATACCCTGATGATTTGTTAAAAAGGGTGATAGAAGAATTTAAAAAAGCAAGGACAGTTAGGTTCTTGCCTATCTTAGGAAATTCAGCAAAAATTTTTAATACAGCTGACAATAAAGTCAACACTGCAGTTAAAGGAAAATACTATCAGTCAGTGCTTACTATCACCTGTAACGGTGAGACTAATATAGTCATGAATATTATAAATGGTGAGTGGAATAGGTTTGCCAACTTCTCTGATTTAAATTTAAACTTTGAGGAACCCTTAAAAGTGTTTTTTTTAAAAAAGGACAAAACATTAAGAACATTTTGGAGGGTGTAAAACAGGTCACACATCTCTCCAATAAGAAAGGGACACAAAAATGTGAAAGTTGCCATTATTGTATTAATGTTAGGGAAGGAAAAAACATATTTTTGAAAGTAGAGGTAAAACTATAACCACCAAAGGCTTTGCAAACTGCAACACCTGTGGTTTGGTATATATTGTGACATGTGAGTTATGTGACTCCTTCTACATTGGCAAAACTGAGAGGAAGCTGAATGAGCATTTTATATGATGTAAGAAAAGAAAATGTAAATAATGCATTGTTTAAAATACCTTAACATGTAAGTCAGCCAAATTCCTATTTTTGTCATAGAGGTAGTGCCCCTAGATCCTAGGGGTGGACCTTGGGAGACCTGTTAAGAATACAAAGAGTAATTTTGGCAACTAACTCTTGAAGCTGGTAGTCATCCGGGTTTAAATGATATGATCTCTTTAAAACCTGTATTAAAATTAAGATCAGCTAAGTTATAATTACTCACCGATATATATATATATATATATATATATATATATATATATATTTCATATATTTTGTAAACGTGTGAATGTTTTATTTAAAATATGTTTACTTTAAAGTATGGAATGTTTTATATGTATTTTTACATGTATATATTTTTATATGATTCACCACTAGATGGCGATATTGTATTATTTATGGTGAAAACATTATGTATTTAAGAAATATATATATACATATATATATATATATATATATATATATATATATATATATATATATATATTAAGGTTACCATTCAGGTTTTTAAGCTTTTTTAAATATTTAAAAGTAATTATAATTATTTAAAATGAGTGTAAAATGCACAAAACATTGAAGAACCATTTATTTAATATTTTGATACTGATGTTTGTGAAGAAACTTGTGGGCTGTGATTATAGTTAATTTTCAACAATTAGAGTGTAATTGATTTTATTTTAGTGTTAATTAACGAAGAGATTGTACTGGTTGATTCAAATAACAGCTGACATATAAATTTTATACACGGAGAACTGTGAGGGCAGGATTCACGAAGCCTCCGTGTAAGAGTTATAACTCATACACGGAGGCTGCAGTTAAACAGAGTGATGTCAGCATGCTCTGCATATTCATGAGAGCATGCTGAATCACACTTAAGGCTAACATGGTCAGTGTAAGACAGTAGGGGGTGTGTCCGTAGGCCGAGCCCTGTAAGCAGACACGCCCCCAGAAGAGGAAAATTTCCCAAAGTAAACACCCATGACAGAGTCCACGGAAATGTGAATAAACAGAAGACAACACATGCCCCCACAGACTATGAACAGAAAACATATAAATAAACATGTTATATATTTTTTTTAAATTGTAAAGATGTTTAACCGTGAGTGCGCTCATTTGCGTGGGCGTGCCCGTAGCGCAGCTACAGTTAGCAGTCAGTGGGAAAGCATGTAAGAACTAAATATGCAAAATAAGCGAGGAAGCAATAGCGTAGCAGTAGAGATGTTGGCTGAAGAGCAGGCATTCATGGTTCGAGCCCCCACAGCACCATTTTTTTATTTTTAGCAAAATAAGCAGGAAACAAGTCCCTGACAAATATGTGCACATAAAACCACACTTTATGTAAAATGTAATGAAATAGCCAATTTATATTGAAGAAATTGAGGTAACAAAAGATTAAAAAATGCCAGATGTGCCCATAGCTGAGCTACAGTTTAACAGGTTGAGTGCATCTGCCCGTAAGTGAGCAGTGGTTTAACTGGTGCAAAATGAGTGCCCGTAGCTGAGCAGTAGTTTAACACACTGAATCTATGTGCCCCTAGCTGAGCTGAGCGTAATGTGCATGCTGATAGCCAAATGAGGCTTAAAGCAGCGTACCCCATTTGCGCGGAGCTGCGCAACGTGCAAACAAGCTAACCGACGGGCAACGTTGAGCAAGCCGTATCAAAACTGCCTTTACACAGACACACCCCTCAGCATCTCCAGACAGTCATGAAAAATAAAAAGCAGTGGCCAGGTTCGAACCCAGGATACTATACACCATAGTCAAGGTACTGAACCACTCAGCCATGACAGCAGTACCTATAAATGCAATAATAGCTAATATATAGGAATGAATACAAACTGGAGCATGACAATGCAGGTTTACTGAAGTTGATACAATTCCAAAATGGCCAATTTCAGATATGTGCGGGAAAAATGGACTATATAAGCCCCATAGGCGGGAATACTCAGCATAAATGATTGTAGAACTGACCTGCAGGCAGAATGACAGGAGTAGGAGAGGGTAGTTGCTTTCGAGCACAGAGGTGGGGCATTGAGGAGTCCAGGTACATGGTCTGGCTCCTAGTTCACAATCATGAGGCCCAACTCATGCAGGGCCAGGTCCTCTGGGGAGCATACAGGGCCGAGGCATGGGACCGGTTGGCTCATGATCTCACCAGTGCCACAGGGATTCCAAGGACAGGTGAGCAGGTCTGTCACCACCATGCGGACCTGAAGAGACGCAAGCAGGACCAACTGAACCTTTGGATCCAGGAGGCCCAGCAAACACCCAATGCCCCACTACTGAGTAAGTTACATTTAATTATGTATGTAAGAAATTAAACTAGCTGATATTATGGAGATGTGTATTCCAATATTACTTCATTTATATTACAGCTGCAGGTGTCTGTTCTGCGAACCGCAGAGCCTATGCCGATAGGCTGGTGCGGTTGCACCACCAGGCAGGTCAGTAATCCACTACCAGTAACTGTAAAGAAATTTAAAAGTATGACAGTCAGCAAAAGAGTGCAGTGTAGTCAGTAAGGAATAAAATGTGCAAGTAACAGTGTGGAAGTGTATGCAAGTATTGCTTGATTACAAAAGTGTGTTTCAGCCTGTAAGTTAAACCGAAAAATGAAACTGTCTGACATATATTCTGAAATAAAAATGCCCTACCTGTAAGAAAATAGTACACAACCTGCAGCAGGCTGAAAGGTATAGCTGCAGAAGATGATGAAATCACATGTGTGAAATATATCCCTGTTGAAATACTGAAACATGACAGAAGTGAGACTGCTGGAAAGGATTGTAATAACTACAGGTAAAACATGTCAATAAAGCCTAGAAGTAAGTACCATCCTGAATAGTAAAATGAAAGCAAGTGAGAGAGTGTGAGAAAGTGTCATGAATCCAGCAATACAGTAGTAATAACCCCTGAATAAAGTATACTGCAGTCAAGACAGAATGACATGCATGTGAGAATCAAAACCAAACAGCGAAATCTGTTCAAAGTGTTGCTGCATCTGGAATGTGTATCCCAAAATCTGGATATGTTGCTCTCAGTCTGCAATATGCAGATAGGATGATTGTCTGATATACCAAACATCCACACTTGCCTACAGCTATATAAAGCAAATGTAGCAGGATGATGTAGCTGAACAAAGCTACATATGAATGTGTATGAAGAACAATAAAATGTATATTGATGTTGCAGTAACAGTCCTATCACCAAGTTGAAATAGTTATCATATAGGAAACTGTAGTTAGAACAGTAGTGTGTATATAACTGTAGCTATTAGAAATGTACAGCATATGTATTGGTATTCGAAGGTGTTAATATTATTTTCTTTACCCCACCCTATAACCACATATAACCCATTCCACGTGAAAATGGTATGTGCAATCACAATGAACACCCCTGGACGTTTGTCCTGTTGGGTCATATATATTTGCATGTCCGTTGATGTGTCTGCCCTGTTCATACATCCGAACCTGATGGCCTGTTGCCATCAATTAACCCTGCATGTTGTTGGACTGTGTATTTCTGGTCAAATTATGCATGTGTTATGCACGCTGTTCAATGGTGTGAATATCTGGGTGTTTGGTTAATGGGAATACTAATGCATGCTGTTACAACTAATTGTGAATGGTATTATATGTCACTAACCCAAACTGTCATGACATAATGCAAAACATAGGACGACAGGGAAGGCGGGTTCCAGCTGACCCACCTCTCCCACCTCAGCTGGCGAGTGCACCTGGCACTAGTGCCGAGTCCAGACCCTCCTCCGGTGGCCCTATACCACCTGCGGGTGGAAGCGCTGCAGGGAATGGGGCTCGCCCCCCCTCTGCAAGTGTGGCAAGAGGAGAACCACCACTCACCCTCCGTAGCGTCCAGACTGTGGTGCGTAGGGAGATTTGGGACTCTGTTCTCGAGCCCCTATGCCAGCTTGAGGCACGGGTGGTGCAACTAACAGGCATGCCTGTTGCCCGGCCTACACAGCCCCCAGCACAATCCCGTCCTGGGCAGTGAAGGAACAGTGGCAACTGCCTATGGGTGGGGATATCAGTTCCACTGTTGCCATCTGTAGGCTCATGGGCTCTGGATATCCAAACCTCCGTCCCCATCAATTGTGTAACCCCCCCACACGTGTCATACACCGCCCCTGTATGTGTCTTGTTTGTCTTGTCTGTTTACCTACCCAACCTACCTCCCCAGCTGTACCAACTTCCTTCACCTGACATACCACTCTCACCTGAAAAAAAAAGGCACTCTGTACCCACAAAACAATTACGCCCCATACATAGCTGCCCATTCCGCACACATGTCTGCTGGACATGGAAACTATCAATTACAATTGGCTGTACAACAAGTATTATTGTTGTCCTGACACCTCTCTCAGGGGTGGAAGGTTTCAAATGTCACACCAAATTAGATACATATGCACAGCTGTTGCTGATGAAGAAATGGGCAGCTATGGGCCTTAAATACATCCCTCCTGCAAATCCCAAGCTTGTTTCCCTACTATCTTAACCTCTTTGTGACCCCTTTTTCACCACTTTCCTGTCTCCCCATTTTCTTTTCTTTCAAAGAAAATAGCGCGGGTGTGCGCCAGAGTAAGCACCGTTAAGCGGTTGTAAGCGGGTGTGCGCTTGTGTGCGCGGAGCTAACCACCAGTGCACATGCGTGAGCTCTGTGCAAACCAGCGCTAACCCGGTTACAACTTCTTAAAAGTGCCTTAGTCACTTTGATTGACAGGTCCTGTACTCAGTTCAAAAGCAAAATAAAATCCCACTGTCAGTCCCGAACCCAGGACCTTGGAAACACTAGTCTGTATGACCTACCACTAAGCCATGACTCTTATACAAGAACATTGTGCTAAAATAAATATAACATGTAATAGTAGGGATGAATGTAAAGGGAATATAGGATGAGTAGTACACAAAGCATGTCATTTAGAATTACTGTCAAAACTACTGGATTCCCATAATAGTAGTGTGTGAACAGAAACAGCCATGCTAGTTGGTAGCTTGTAGATAATAATGTCAGTTAAAGTACATATATAAATGTATGTATATGTACATATATATATATATATAAATATATATCTATATATAGTTGTAGGAGTCATTGTGCATACACACTTGCTACAGGGAGCATTAGAGAGGAATGGAGAAATGTGAATATACAACACAGCCTGAATCATGAGAGAGATACTAACCTTTACACTCACAGAACACTGTCCACAGCATACCAGCATGGTCCCCGCCCTTACAATATGAAAGGGCAACGCCTATCCCACATACCCTTTTATAGCACTGACCTGAAATCACAGTGAGAACTGCAATCAGTACACAACTGGCTGTATGCAATTAGCAAATGCTGGCTTACAATTGGTGCAGAGGCCATCACATGGACCTATGCAGATACCTACAAAAGCATCCAGTGCTAACACTCCACACATGCAATACATTCATTGCACTGTCTGAAAGCAGACAGAGGGAGAGCGAGAAGTGAGAGAGAGAGCAAAAAAAAAAAAATTATACACTGTGACTCTGTCACCCGAAGCTGTCAGCAGTGACAGTAGCAGCAGCAAGCAGAAGCAGTGGTAATGCAACCAGCTGTGACAAACACAGGTAATGCAAAGTAGCAGGTTAATAGTGTGCATACTGTGAACCCTCCAAATGTGTCATAGGTCTGTATCCATAGGTATGTCCATGTGATATGTTGTGTGTACGTAGTTCCACCAAAAGGGGATGACCATACATTACATGTCAATCAGTCTTAGGCCATGATCCTGCAGCAGTTGTCTGTGCGTTGCCCCCAGCAATGGCTGTAGTGACTGCTTTGAAAGGTCAGCCAGGTTCAAAAGGCAGGATCAGCCCATCACAAAGGCACACTGGCTGGGAACAAGTGTCTGCAGGTACCCGATATCACTGCATATGCATCCCATACTGCATAATTCCATAGCTTAGCAGACCAGGCCGGTTATGCATATGATGCGGTAGTTCCCAGTGTCAGTCGAGGTGCCCCCTTAGTGGTGTGGGACCACTGTTACTGTATGCCACTGTCCAGGTACATATCCTGTAGTACGGCCAAGATAAACTATCAGTGTTATATGCGGTTGTATGTCCCCTCAGAGTACAGGTAGCACACATCCAGGGATACCATGAGGTCACAGTGATGCTGTGTGTTCTTCTCTGCTGAGGGCAGACCTCACCTGGACATGTGAGATGACAGGGAGGTTACATCCAGCTGTGATAAATATTTCAACTGGTGGGGGAGAAGGAGGGGGGATACGTGCACCGAACATGTCTGCAAGATTGTTGCCAATATCCGTGTGTTTGGTGAATGTTAAGTAGGTGTGTATTAACACAGAGCATATCTGAGGAATGTGGTCCATATGTGTAACATAACTGAAGAAGGCCTTGTGGTCGTCCATAATGTTTGTGTCCATTTCCCTCCCAGAGTAAGCCATGGCCGTTGTTATGATAGACCGTAGCGTAGTAACAGTGCTGACCACAGATGCCTTCCCTTAATGTGAATGTGCTCTGTCCTGCAGTAGCCTCCTGCTATTGTTATACAATCTGCCTCTGTCTGGGGTCCACCGGACAGGATGCCTAACCTTTGTGCGTAGGGTCTGGGTTAGAAATGTGTGTGCAAGTTCCATGCAATCTGTGGCATGTCCGTGGTAAGCATTTGCAAAGGGGTCAGCAGTGTGGCTTGTGGCTTCCACTGGCCCAGTGTGCTGCATGGATACCATCTCAGTCCCAGCAAGTGAATAACTGTCTAATCACATACATATCAAAGTAGTCTACTGTGCTGGTGGTGGTGGTGGGATATGGATATCCAGGCCGAGTAACTTCTGTCCACATCACAGTAGTGGACGGTGTCCCACATACAGTACCTTGGGATGAACCCCCAGAGTGAGGTTGTGCATTGCACCTGTCAGTGTGTGCTGACCGATGGGGCATGCTACTATGTTGTGTGGAATGTGGCAGGTATTGTTGCACAGGTGTTGGCTGAGCACTGATGTCTGGCCATGTACCTGTGTATCTACCACGACACACACACATGCAACATATGGGAGTAGTAGTATATCACTACACATGAGTTTCATGTATAGTATGTGTGCCATATATTTTTGACATGGTCTGCTGATATCTTGTTTGTGTTCTCTTCCAGGGAGATGGCGCGTCAGCGTAACCCCACCTACTCTGTGGCGGAAGACGAGGAGATCCACCAGAGCCTGGTGCGGGAGTATGACATCCTGTTTTCCCGCACCAGTCAGAATCAGCAGGAGAGGGCTGCACTGTGGCAAGACCTGGTCCATAGGGTAAATGATATTGGCATGCATAACAGGACATATGAGCAGGTACGACACCACTGCAGTGATTTAATCCGAAGTGTCCATCAGTGTGCATCAGATATCCACAGGCAACAGGTTGCCACAGGAGGTGGGGTGGCTACACATCCCCCCTCACCAGACTGGAGGGGCTACTCCTAAGTGTTGTGGCTCCAGCCCCGGAACACCAACAGCAGTACACCTGAATTATGATGGAGGCTGGTCCCACACAGCAGCACGACATGAAGCGTGCAGGTAATATGCCATATGTACACTTGACAGTTCTGTACACTGTATCATATGCAATATCAATGGCACAGTTGTGCCCACTGACATTAATCTCATCATTTCTGCAGGTCCCTCCAGGGTTACAGCAAGGCAGGCCATCCATGCTGGTGAGTGTGTTTAACATAACCTATAATAGTCCTGATAATGCTAGTAACAGTAGTGTAACTCAATAGTGCTCTGTGTGTATACTGCGGGGTGTGCATGTGTGCAGGTGTGCCTGTGCCAATGTGTGCATGTGTGCAGGTGTGCCTGTGTCCACACGTGCATGTGTGCATGTGTGCCTGTGTCCACGTGTGCATGTGTGCATGTGTGCCTGTGTCCACGTGTGCATGTGTGCATGTGTGCATGTACACGTGGCCACATGTGCATGTGTGCATGTGTGCATGTGCCCATGTGTGCATGTGACCACGTGTGCATGTGTGCATGTGTCCATGTGTGCATGCATCCACGTGTGCATGTGTGCATGTGTCCACATGTGCATGTGTCCACGTGTGCATGTCTGCATGTGTGCATGTGTGCCTGTGTGCATGTATGCATGTGTGCATGTGTGCCTGTGTGCATGTGTCCACGTGTGCATGTCTGCATGTGTGCCTGTGTCCATGTGTGCATGTGTGCCTGTGTCCACGTGTGCATGTGTGCATGTGTCCATGTGTACATGTGTGCATGTGTGTAGAAGTGCATCACTGGTAAAAATGTCTGGAGACTGTAAACTGTGTTTCCTGTCTTCCTCCCACAGGTTCTGGGGCTGCTCTGGTGACCTGCAGCAGGAAACCTGAATCCTGTGCCACGGCTACTGGTAATGATGATATTTGTGTAATGGTACAGGAAGGTGTGTCAGGGTCTGCCATTGATCAGCCAATTGACAGTACATGGCTGTCAACCCCATCATTGCACACAGTCATTCTGCCAGTACATCCTTTGTCACCATTGTCACTAGGTGATGGACAAGATACAGTGGGCATAGACCAGGGTAATGTGGTACCTGTGGCACATGCATCCCCACATAGCAGCCATGGGCAGGGTCCTCCAATGGCACCACACAGACAGTTGCCCATGGGTTCTCGTGGGAGCATCCGTGGGCGTACTGCCTCTGGCCGACGTGCCCAAAGAGGTCTGTCAACCTCAGCTATGTTTCGGACTGTCATGCAGGCACAGTCACGTATGGAAAGGTACACCAGACAGGGTCTGAGGGAGCTGAGAGCATGTCGCACAGCCATGACAGACAGTATGCGTGACATTGCGGATGCTATCCGTAACTTCACCGATGTCATAGACAGATGTTGTGGGGACATATTACAGCAGTTCCACAACCAGATGTCCATGAGCCAGGGCAATGGTGGGCGTTTGCGTCGACGTGGCCGTATGCCGGCAGCAGCAGCAGCTGGCAGTCGGCGTGGATGACAACAGGCTCGCGCACGCCCCCATAGTGCCAGCAGCAGCCCCAGCAATGCTGGGTCTGTGCTGTCATCGGAACGCCCCAGGAGACCATGTGCACGTGGCTCTGGACAGTCCCAACAGGGACATGTGTCCAGTCAACACACACCCACTTCTGATGACAGTACCCAGTCTGGCTTAGTACTGGATACGGTCCATAGCACCCCTGCCAGGCACAGGTACCGTGTCTGTGCACACAGACACTGATCTGTATGGCCTGCCAGGTGCAGTCTGTGGCTGTCCACAAACCCCTGTATATGGCAGCCATGAGGTGGAACTGTGTGCGTGCATACACGCATGCGAAATGTTAACACCTAGGGCGACCACATACACGCACACACTGCACCAACACTGCCCCACCCTGTACTGCTGCCCCTCACCAACACACATACACACACATGTCAATTGGTGGTATCAGTGGCTGACTCAGGCATACCTAATCCACACCCTGTGCATATGATGACACTGTGCCACCTCCTGCAATCTCCAACATCATTGCGGAACAGGTAAACACATTGCTGATGCACAGGGTGACTACATAGAAGTGTATTAGTAGTATCATGTTGGTAACAGTACAGTGTGCTGCTATGACTGTGTGTTTATCCCAGCATGCCTGCTGCAGTAACTGTATGAATGTCCTGAATTGTTATCTGCACCCATAGTACATACCAAAGTATAACAGCTGCACATAATTGCATGCCAGTGGTAAGGTTGTCAACAGATAGCCGCATACATGGGTAGCACAGGGGGAAAGCTAACGCAAGTAGTGATATGCAATGGTGGACATGTACAGTAATGGTGTCAAGTTGCCCACAACGACTATGCCATGTGGATGTTCGCGTATGTAGATATGTGTGCAGTACCAATGTTATCCAAATCACAAATAACTATGACATAATATCAGTTCTACCATGGGCATCTGCGCTGTGTATTCCTGGGTACATGTTGATAGTGCCTACATATTTGCATCGTTACTTACTGTTATTGTTACCCCTTCTATGTTGTACAATGCACTACTTCCAGCCCTGTTTACTGTAGCTTTGTTTGCATGCATGTTTGCTTGGGGTTCCCTGGAACACTGCTTACACCTGCGATGCAGAGTTACAGTGCTTCTGTAGACTTCTAGTGACATCTGCATAGCGTACGATAAGTATGTCAACTTTACACATGACAGAACGTCACTGTCTGTCCTGTACGCATGTACGTTGCCTGTGACACATTGCACACATCTTACCTGGCATTTACCCACGTGTGCAGTCATATATGTCAGTGCTATGAAACAGTAGTGGTACACCCACACATACACACCTTCAGTATGTTGTTCCCCATTGGCCCTATGTGTTGGTACTCACCATGGCAATCACACTACTAGGGTAGCATGTGCAAAGGTAACCTGTGAATCACCTCTATGGTCCAGTTGTGGTTTATGTGAGTCATGTGTCAATGTCACAGCTGCCACATGTATGCAGTCAGCCATCACCCTTGGCCAGGAACGTACAACACATGTGTGGGATGCCACCACACAGCCAATCTGGGGACTGGGCTCTCTGACCCAGTAATGCCATACCCTGTCAGGTGGCATGTCATATATACTACATCCTGGACAAACGTCAACCCCAATCCCTGCTGCTACTATTGATAATACCCTGAAGATGTTCCTGATAGTTTTGACCAGTTCTTTACTGAGACATTTCAGGCCCTAGCTAGCCATCTACCTCCTAGCTCCCCTGGTCCTGAAAGTAGCACACCTAGAAACCTACTTGCGTTCAGCTGCCAACCAGTTGCCACTTCACTTCTCCGTACCTTGATTGAAACAGTGAAACCCACTACACTTTCTGCTGATCAACTCCCTGCCGAGTACCTATCAAAATCAGATGATGCTATTGCTTACCCCATCTCAAAGGTAATCAAACGAACCATGGTAGAATCTAAATTCCCCACCATCTGGAAAATGTCATATGTAATCCCACTTCACAAAGGAGGCAGCTCTACTGAATTCTCCAATTATAGGCCAATAGCTATACTCTCTCCACTTGCAAAGATTATGGAAACGTTAATCATAGACAATTCATGCACCACCTAATCCAACATCGCATTATGGCAGACACTCAGCATGGCTTACGTCCTCATCACAGCACTACTTCAGGCCTCCTAGCCTTTACTAACACCATAAACCATACTTGCAACACTAATTATATATCCTCAGCCCTCTTTTTGGATCTGTCCAAGGCATATGATATGGTTGATCACCAACTTGTACTCCACACCCTGCAAACACTGTCTAGATACTGGAGCCTTCCAATGTTTTCAATCCTACCTGCATGGTCAACAGCAGGCTGGCCTCTGGCAGAACAAACTCTCTAACCTTCTACCTAACACCCTCAGAGTACCACAAGGCTCTATACTAGGGCCCTTGCTGTTCTCCATCTTCATTAACGACCTTTATACTGTCATCCCAGAAGTCAGCTGTATCCAATATGCTGAAGACTCTACTCTGATCTGCTCAGCCACATCTCCAGTAGAGTTATGGTCAGCTACCCAGACCACCTTTAATACAATAGAAAACTGGCTTTCTGAACATCATCTGATCCTAAATCCCAAATAAACTAAACTGCTGTTATTTCACCAACACATGGGTCTACCGCTTTCGCTGTTACCATAACATCAACTGATGGCACAATAATCTCCCCTGACCCATCTACTAAACTATTAGGTGTCATCATAGACAATAATCTCAAATGTGACCTACATGTTAACCAAATTATCAAAGCCATCAATAGAAAACTAGGGTCACTTTACAGAATTAAAGCCTTCCTAGCCCATCCAGCTAAAGGTGCCATAGCTCACTCACACCTTGTTTCAACCCTTCTGTATGCACCCCCTCTACTCTCGGATATGAACAAGACTGTCCTTAACAAACACTCAATTTGCTACAACCACATTGCCAGGTTTGCCACTGGGCTGCCTTTTAGGACACATCATTGCACCAATCTAAATCAGCTTGGTTGGCTTGCAATACCCAGCCTAATACAGTATAACCAACTGATTATGGCCTATAAAATCCTCTATAATCCAGACAATACTCCTGCACTTCAAATATTATCACCCCCTATAACAATCCTAGACCGCTTTGATCCTCTAAAAAACTACTAATTCAGACTAGCAAGTTTAATAACACAGCCGGTGATACTCTCTTTGCAAACTCTGTAAGTAGATCCTGGAACTCACTTCCAGCCGATATTACCCTACTGTCCACCTTAGGTCAATTTAACACTAGACTCATACAACATTTGTCACTTAACTGGCTATGTCAATGTATCAAGCCTGGCTAACTCGAATGTGTAATATCTGTGAACCACTTTACTGTGTAATTTAATTTAATCCTGACTTGTGCTCAGGACTAACATTAACCTGTGGAACAAGTTTAACTTGCTTACTTATGTAATCCCTGTATATAATCTGTTTGTAATATGTAATGCTGGTATTATGTAATGCTGTATCTGCTACCCTCGTAGCTTGTCTCCACGGGCCTCCCCTGGAAATGGACATGCATCCAATCGGACTATCCCGGTCAACAAATGTAGGATAAACAAATAAATAAATAAAATATATTACAGTGACTACAATACAAGTCAGATATTGACACGCACTGACAGCATGCTGAACACACTGGGGCATACATGGGGACTCAGAATAGCATCCGGCCTGGCCATCACACACCTCCGCAGCTGGCACACAGGCATATGTTCCGTCGGAACAGAGCACATGCCACACATGGCATGCACATCCCCTGTACCACACACTCACAGCCTGTAGGGCTACACAACACACCTGCTACAGACGTGTCAGGTACCTGTCTTGTGTGCTGCACTGGGGTCCTGCTCAACAGGCTGTATCTGGTGAAGGTCACAGTGATATGCCTCAGGGGCACTATGGTCCACCACAGAACACATGCATGCAGGTCAGTCAGAGGCATGGACACATATGACTCACTAATTGACCATGCCAGTATGGCTGCCTGAGACATACCTCCCTGTACTACATGATAGGGAACATAGAATGGATCTCTCAGCATGTGGCACAGGCCAGTATTAGCCTGATGTTGGTTGCCAACATACCCTCACCAGGTATTCTACCACTATATGTGGGAAGGGTGTTGTATGTCTACATTATGCTCAGTCTCCACTGTCATTCATAGGGTATCCACTGGCTGTCAACGTGTGCTTACATGCTAATCCTTGACAATTGCATTCTGTGAGCATGTGTACAGTTTGCATTGGTCATGCTATCCCACATATACCCATGACTGCTCCACAACAAGACACCTGTCAGCTGTACACCAGCCATATATGCGCTGTTCAACAGACAGAGTGACCTAATACATTGCAAAGCTGTGGCCCACAGAGGGAGGACATCTGTGGACAGTTCCGGCATGGCACTTCATTCACACATACTCATTACAACACAGTGTTGACAGTGGAATCGTCCAGAGAATGCAGATAGGGCTCCCCTCAGTCTGTTATTGACGGACACCTACTGTCAGAGATCCTCAGCAACCCTCTCACAGCACACACCGACAACATGGCTGTGGCTTAGCACATTCATTCCCTGAGACCTCCACGGTGCCCCTGCTTGACAGAGGCACAGCTCACTAGCCTCACATGTTGCCTTCTGTGACCTACTTTACAGTGGCACAGTAGCCTACTATCCTGGGGATGCAGATGCCAAGCACACTCTGGCTGAGCTGTCAGTCCCTGGGGCAAGAAGCCTAGTATTGACCTCTACACCCATATGTTCAATTGTCGGATGCACAATATTTGTTGTGCTGTTCTACTGTTTGCAGGTCTTTATTGCCATGGCATTCCCTGTTCCTATGACCAACTTGTGTATCTGTGGAAGATGTTTGCATATGAGGGCGATCCACTATATCACTTATGTGTCTGTGGTCATTTACATCACATACCTTTGCTGCTGTGTGTTCTGCTTTGCAGATGATGGCTGTTACCTCAGCATCTGCAATGTCAGGGTACCATCTGCTGGGATAGGTATTTTGCACTCGGGGGGGGGGGGGTGTTTGCACTACACCTGACAGGTTGTATGTTAGCAATATGTGTGTGTGTTTGGTATGTTGTTTGTAATATCTGTGTGATTCGGAGCATATCTGTGGATGCCCAACATGGTTCCTACCATCAGTTGGGTAAGCCTTGTGATTATCCTTAGTGTCCTGTATGTTTTGTATCTTCATAGGTTCATGGGTTCATAGTAGGCTAGACACCCTAGGCCATTAGTAAGCCTAGCTAGAGTGTGTGTGTCTTTCGCCACCCCTTGCTATGTTCAATTATGGCCATTTATGAGGTTCTTCACTGTGCCTCTGTCTGGTCGTGACACAGTGGGGACCCCCAGTATACATGTACGGCCATCCATCCACTTGGCAATATTCCTGTTGAGGGGTGTCAGTGAGGGGCTCTGCCTACCATGGATTGGGATCCTGTTTCTGGGTGTGGGGAGCCTATGGGTTATGTATCTGTCCCTCCAGCACATCTTATTTCATTATGTGTTGAGGTTGACATCTGTGACTCTCACAGCTCCAATGGCTTTGATTTCCTGTGGTGTAGCATGTCCATTACTCCTGTGTTGGACATGGCCTTGTACAACAGACATACAATGCCTCTGTGTAGGCAGTGTGTGACTGCAGTCAGCTGGGGTGGCTACAGTCAGGCAGCATATGACATATATTTCACACCCTTTATCCTGTTGGTGGGGTAACTAAGAGGTCTTCTGAACCGCTGCAGGTGTCACGTACGGTACATCCCATATGAGTCATTGTACTAGATTATGGGTCTGATAAGGGAACAGTACAGTGGCACAGTGACCTCTGTTGATGTTGATGTGAATCCTTTCATGGTACGGTGTCCAGTATCAACAGTCTTCATAACCACATTGGCATTGTGGGTGTCACATGACAGATTAATGTCGACCTGTGTCCCTAGGTCCCTGATTACTCCTTGCATACATAATGGTTTGACACCTATTTGGTACTTTTTGTGTACCTTGTCTGGTATTTGGTGGGACATTCATACTGTCCAGTGTCTTCGGATGTCTGGGTGGAGTTCTTGTGTGTGAGTGTGTGGTCTGTCACATGCTACAGACTGTACAGCAGTTTTGACTACAGTTATGTGCACATGGGTGGTGTCCGCTGCTTTGTGCATTGTCAGTTACCTGGCAATATGGGTGTCTGTGCTGCATATGGATACTCCCCCTCCTTTGATGTTTTGGTGCAGGTGTTGGGGCCATAACACATGATATGTGGTATAACCTAGTAGTGCTGGTGTGCTATCACTAGGCTTGCAGCAGGCTTTTGTCACTGGACAGACATCAATGTTCTCCATAATGGGAAGTGCCTCAGGGGCATGCATATTGCAGTTTACACATCTGGCATTGGTCAGCATTACCCTTATGTTTCCTACCACTTATGTTTTCTAGGGTGGGGGTAGTCTTTTTGGCCTTGCCTACATACAGCTCTATGGAGGTGGCAAAGGGCTTATCCAGTATCCAGACGCACACGGGTAACAGCTGACAGCCATCCCTGTAACAGCAGCATGGCTTGTCATGCTTGACATCTCAAGCAGACACACATTACACCCTCTTGGACTGACAGCTGTAACTGTGCCAGCTGTTAAACATGAGCATTCTGTGTTTGTACTGTGGCATCATTCTTGGTGAGGGTTGGATGCTGCACACAGCCAGTGTCATCCCGCCCTGGGGTACATACTCAGAGGGACCATCCATGTCTCTTTTGATGTTGACCAGGGAGGTACATCTCAGGTAATTCACACCAGCATGGACATTGAGTGCATCATATTTCTGCTTGCTTTGGCGTGACCTGCGTACTTGTGTTATGTGGCATTTTGTGGCAGCCTACAAGCAACTTACTCTACCCTTTCCCTTGTTCAGTCTGGTGAGTGGGACAGCTGTGTGTCTGCCTATACAGACACCTATTATGACTGTATCAGGCATGTTGTTTCTCCTTCTGGCCTGTGACTGTTTGGCACACCAGCTTTGCGTACTATTCGTTGCATGTGCTATGTTTGAAGGTTGTGGTTGCTTGTGATCTACTTTGGAGGCTTCTGTTGGTGTGGTGTGTTTGTAATTAAGGCCTCCGAGAATGTTTGTCTGTGTTTATGTGTTTGGTTTACAGTTGTGGTAGGTCTATGTGGGACTGGGTTTGTGGTGTATGTGGTTACCTTCTCCTCCTGACTAGTGTTGACAGTACTGAGTTGTTGGAGCTCAACCTCTGGTTTGGATACATGGATGCATCTATCACATATATTTGTATTTATTGGGGGGTGTTGTGGTTGTCTGTGTACTTGGTACTGGCATCACATTGCCTCTGGATTCACAGATTCTACTTGTTGTGGCTGGACTTAGTGGATTGTATGTGTGGACATATGTTGTTGCCATACTACTGGTCAGTGATTACTTTCCTTTTTATGTTTGCTCTATCATGTGGTAGCTTCCTCATTCTCTTGCATGGTTTGGTAATGGCTGGAGGCCAGCATGCCAGATGCCTGCGTGTATGGCATTGTGTGTTGTTGTTATTTGTGATTGCATACTCCAAGCATTCCTGGCTGTGTTCATGGAATGCCTGTATAACATGTTCTGTGGTGTGTCCCATATTCTGCACTTGCACAGGGCCTTTTGTGGATTCAACATCGGTTTTGAGTGCTGCAACCTATACTTTACACATGTTTTTCACTGTGGTATTCTGGCCAGGGACTGGGGTCAGGATGTGTATATCCAGTGTGATTACTCTATGGTCTGGTCTTACCAGTGAGGGGTACACTTCTCATCTTGCCATCCAGTACACATGTTGCTGATTATCACATCCAGTATGCTTACCCCTCTTGTGGGAGTAGTACATTGTTCCTGGGCATTTTGGTTTATGGAATCTGGGTAATTTTCTCCTACTGTGTTGCTGCTAGTACAATGCTACCGGTGTATGTCTGGGTATTTTCAGTCAAGCAATATAATGTGGTTTGGGGGGCTTGATATATTCATGTATTCCGACATAGGCCAGGTGCTGTTCCTGGTATTAGGACAGTAGTCTGCAGCAGGCTATATACTGCGAGGCAGTTTTAGCCATTGGTATTTGACCATGGCTATTCCATGCTGCTTCTTGTTGTGGTACCAACATGGGGGTGTGGTTATCCTTGCCATTTCTTGCTAGTCACCCTCCTTTTGTAGCTTATTCCATGTTTTGCGGCTGTACAGCACAGTATGAGGTGTGACCTGGTAGTGTTAGGGTGCTGATGTGAGCCTTGCCAAGTTCTCTATTACAGGACTGGTATCTACATTCTCCATACTGTGTGCGTTTACACTGCACACATCTTGCTGTTTATACATCTGTCATTGGGTAGCATTACATCTAGGTTCCTATCCGTTGTAGAACCTATGAAGGTGGGTTTGTGTTTTGAGACTTACCTATTCAGGGCATGCTGTGGGTACTGACAGCCTTTGCCGGTATCCATGGGGCATGGCATGATAGGTGCACGCCACCCCTAGCAGGTGGTGCATCATGTCACGCTCCGCATATCTTCCCAGCCTGAAACACATTGGCTCCCCTTTCACTGACTGCATTACTTCAGCCAGTTATTGCACTTGCTCATCCCATCGTCATTTTGTGACTTCATGCTTGGTGAGGGTGGATGTTAGTCAGGATGCTCAGGTGTGCATATAGTACATGGTGTTACATTACTTAACACATAGCATTCATGCCTCAAGTGGTGAAGCAAGGCTGCCTCTGTCGGATGCGCATATTACACTTCCCTGTACATGTTTGTGAGCAGGTCATGTCATTTTAGGCATCCAAGTTATTATTTGAGTGAGTCAGAGGGGGTATCATCCCTAGGGTTCCTACTGAGCCAGTGTATGTGCTATGCGTTGCCTCTTTGCCAAGGCCAGGGCATACTGGGCACACCTCCTTCTGCCTACTGGAGCAGGCTCAGGTTGTTCCTCCTCTGAGTCACGCTCTGCCTGTGATGGCCTTGGCAATGGTGGGGGGCTGCTTGGCCCGGCCCTATGCTGGTCCTGCTGCAGCTGTTTTCGCAAGATCATATTATGTAGCATAGCACATACCATGACAATTTGGGTACATGTAGTTGGTGTGTACTGCAAGGCTCCACCAGATGTGTCCAGACACCGGAACCGTGACTTGAGCAGCCCAAACACATGCTCTATTACATTATCTGTTTGTGCGTGTGCCTCATTATGGCGTTCCTGTTCAGGTGTGTGTGCGTTTCTGATGGGTGTCTTCAGCCACGGCTCCAGTGCATAACCTGCATCCCTCACTAGGTGTCCGTGTGGGATGTCCCCATTGGCAAATGTCTGGTACAGCTGCGTCAAATGCCAGATGTGGGAATCGTGGTAACTCCAAGGGCAGCCAGCACACACATTCATTATTATGCCCTGGGCATCACACACAACCTGGGAGTTGATGGAGGGGAAGCCCTTGCGGTTAATGTAGGCCCTACCCCGCTCACCGGCTGGTGCTTTGATGCATATGTGCGTGCAGTCTATTGCACCCACTACCTCAGGGTATTCCACTATTTGCTGGAAGAGATGCATATTGCTGGCCAATACCTCACGGGCATTGGGGAAATATACATGATCACCGACATGTGCTGACATGGCATCCAGGAACTGGTGCAGTACTCTGGAGGCTGATGCCTGTGATATCCCCATCATATCGCCAGTTGGTCTCTGGAAGGTACCTGTTGCTAGTATTCTTAGGCCAACACATACCTTGGTTTCCACTGGGATGGGTTCCCTCTGTTGGTTCTGTGTGTGAGGCGTGGCCTGCACAGCTCAACAATTTGCTGCAGGAGCTCTCTGTCCACTCTATAGCTCTACTATCTCCAGCTCATGTAACCCGTGGTAGGTGACCCTGGGCCTGTACACTCTTCTCCATCTCCTCACTGTGGGTTGTCTGGCACCATCTGCATTGTCACCACCCTCAGCAAGTCACCTATGTCTCATTATGACAGCTATGGCAGCCCCTAACATTTCTGCTCTGAGTTCAGCTTTTTCAGTTTTCACTTCTATTAGCTTACTCCTGTCTTGCAGTGTCTCTTAAGGGAAACATCCTGCACTACTGTTTGCAGAGTTTTAAGTGCTGGGCTGGGCTACTATTCTGCCTGTGTAATTGCCTGCTTCTAATTGTTTTCACCTGCTAGCTTCAGCAGTTATCCCTGCTAGCTTCCTATTAATTCTGTTGCTTCCTTTTTCCTCTCTGTTTCCTCAGGGGGGAGCAACATGCATACCAGCAGAAACACGCTCACAGTGGCTTACACGCGCGCACACATACTTACATGGTTCAGAATCTACTTATTCGGGTTAAAACGCACGTACACCCGCGCAAACACTGTTACACGTCTGCCAACAGCCTCCAACATGCTCAGCCTGCCCTACACGCGCGCACACCCACGCAAACAGTGTTAAACATCTCCCAACATGCTCCCACATACTCAGACTGCCTTACACGCGCACACACTGTCCTACTCGCGCTTCATGGCGTGCACACGTGTGCCTGCACGCACAGCAAGAAACTTTGGTGTAAGTAACAGTGTACAACTTCCATTTCTTGACTTTCCATGACTTATCTAGTGGTACACCTCTTTCCATGATCTGTGTCTGTCATCTGTCATGTTACACTGGCCTCCAATGAACTGCATTTCTTTCTACCATTCCCCCCTGTGATGTAACCTATCTCCTACTCTATTCCTCCCCCTTATGTATCTCTTACACTACTCAGACTGTGCTCATTTGCTATGTGACTGTGTGATTCAGTATCCGAACCCTCATTTACATGAGATTGCCTACTAATGCTTAGTTACATGTCTTAGACTCAGCTTCCCCCCTTAGCAACCACTACACGGTGGCCATGTTGGTTTTGGTCTGCTGGTCCCTGCATTGTCATTCCATGTATTGCATGAAACCCACATTTGTGGGTTTATAACCTTCTTTTTTATGTTTTCATACAGCGCAGCCCGTTTGCGCAGGGCTGCGCTGGGTTTAAACATTTTATTATTTTGGAATCGGGTTGTATTGCCAATGGCCACATATTTGGCCATTGGCATGCTGCCTGAGTCATATGCAACCTTTTTTAGGAGCTGACATGGCTCCGTTGTGGAATTTGCAGAAATGTACTCAGTTGTCAACTGAGTACATTTCTGCAGCTAAAACGTCTCCTACACGGACTGCTTTCTGCTTCGTGGATTTCTAATATACCTCATTTGCATACCTTTCAGATGCAAGTGAGGTATTTAGCATGTCCACGCCCAGTCCGTGTAAGAGACGTTTAGCTGGTCTCTTACACGGAGCTTAGGGCTGTTCCTGGATCGCGAGGCTTGCATGGAGTGTTGCACGTCTCTTACACTCCGTGCAAGCCTTCATGAATCCTGCCCTTAGTCATTTCAGAAGAAGTGTATACCGACGAAAACGTGTTGAAAATAGTAGCAGCATTATTGTGCGGTGTTTTTACTTGTGCGGTGTTTTTACTCTTGGAGTGCTATTAAACATCTTTTGCTGAATTACTGTGCCTGTTTTTGTGGTCAACAGTAATTGTTTGGGCACATAGAACACTTTTTTGCTGTTTATCAATCACCATCTCCCAAGCATCCATCACCCCATATATCGTGGAGGTGGGTGGCACAGCTTCTACTGCAGAGGAGCATCCAGGTAAGCCTCCTGTGTTCATTACTGTAATACTGTAGCAGTCATTGTGGCAGCCTCTGCACACCAGTACACAGATGTCAGGTTAATCTGCATTTGGGGGGTGGTTTGTAATGCACACTTGTGCATACATACTCAGAATGTCAACAATGTGGGCAGTAACTGTACATGTTGTTATATGCACATTATCCTGTAACAATGCCACATTTGTGTTTTCTGAAAATACCTCTTCCTCACATTTCCATGGGTACAACTGGTGTGGCCGGAGTACCAACATAGCCAGCGAGTATGAAATTGTTTTGGTATGGCTCACATATACCCTAAGAATGTTAAGGGCAGCCAATTTTCCATAGACACAACTGTTATGGTTAACCAGAGTATAATACTTGTATGTCCAATTTTGGAGGGGTTCACTGCAGTGCATTGAATTGATAATCACAGTAGTGTATTTGCAGGAGCTGTAACATATTTGCACTTATCTTTGTGAAGGTCTTTGAAGTCTGCTATACCGGGGACAATAGTATGGTGAAGATGTGTGCACTGTGTTGTAGGTGTAGGTCCATCACATACACTGGCATATCACTTATCTCACAGGTGTATAGTACTGGCAGCATTAACCAGATGTAGCTGTAGTTCATATTATTAATGACCTGTCTTATCTGTGTATGTTGTAGTCTGCATGTCTTTTGTGCATGGGATCAGAAATAAGACATGACATGTGGCACTTCACCTGTATATGTGTGTGTGTGTGTGTGTGTGTGTGTGTGTGTGTGTGTGTGTGTGTGTGTGTGTGTGTGTGTGTGTGTGTATGTGTGTGGCTCAGCAGACATAATAGTGCAGGTATTAATGTAGGTATGTTGTCTTCCTCCTTACATGTGACCATGGGGGTTGGAGTGTTTGTCCCTCACAATCTGATGTCAGTGTCTCATCAGACTCTGATGATGATAGTGACCATAGTGAGGCACAGGAGGGATTGTTGGGGGCTGAATCTGTCCAATGGGTGGACATCCCACTTCCTCTCCAAATGTCCCCACACACAGTCAGTATGCTCACACATACCCAGTCCCCTGCAGCCACAGAAATTGGACAGTCAGAGCTTGGCAGCATCGAACAGGAGTGTGTGGTGACTATGGCATCAGTGACTCTAGACACTAGCCATAGCCAGACAGCTGGTGAGGTTCCACATGGACAGATTGACAGGGGTGCTCAAAGAAGGACTGCTGCCCATCCACCACCTGTCACAGGTGTCACATCATGAGTCACTCGACGCATGTTTTGGGCCATCTTGGAGGCACAGGCATGTTCCAAATGCAACACCAGATGGAGTCTCAGGATCATGGATGCATCACTGTCTGGTATCCCTAACTCCATCAACAACATTGGTGATGCCATGCATCTCTTCACTGATGTAGTGGACAGATGGTGGCATGAGACATTGTCAATCCTTGACCACTCATTGTCTGTGCCAGAACATGTGGTGTTTTGTGATAGGGCCGTGGACACATGGCAGTAGGTCAGCAACATCTGCTGAGAGTCCATGTGGCCATGCACACTCATGCTCCTGTAGTGGCAGTACCTCCAGCACTACAGAAGGGAGGGGCTGTCCACACCATGACATGGCAGGCCAAGGACATGTGGTCCTGGGTGGTCCCATGAAGGACACGGGCCCAGCAGACACCAGCTATGGTTAGTGACTAGTACCACATCTGACCCTGGGCAAGGTGGTGCCAGTGACACTCCTGGCAGAGCCAGTTCCTGTGTTCATGATCGGAGATGGTGAACTGTCCACTCTGCCACGTATGGTCCACTGCTGCCCAACATACCCACATGTGGGGCTAGCACATGGCTTGACTATCTACATGCACACACTCATACACCAATGTCACATGAGGGTCATAATAGACACACATAGCATCTCTCCATGACCCAGCTGACCACCACCCCTTCCTGACACTCACACACAATGTCAATTGTTTGGCAAAGCCTAGACTTCTGGCACCCCTACACCACACCCTGTGCATGTGATGTTATCTGTGCCACATCCCTGCCATCCATAACATCAATGCAGGGACATACAAATATGTGTCTGATGCACAGAGTGACTATTGTACATTCCATTACATTGTTTGCTGTGATTCTGTTATGCCATGGCAGGTGCTGTCTGCTGGCATGTGTCATGAGTGCACATTAATATGTTTGTTCCTTTGTTGCATGATGTTAGATTGGCAGAGGTGTCGCAGACTGAAAGGTGTTTCTCAGAACTTTGTATGTTTCTGTTGCAGGGGTGTGAGTGACTACGCTGTAGAGACTCAGTGGCAATACAGCAGATCAGGATGGCATGGTAGCAAAGTAGACATATGACATCAGCAAGGTAAGGCTTTATATGTGCATGGTTACCTATGTGCGTCTGTGTATAGCAGTGTGTCAGGGACAATGGGGCAGACAGCGTAATCCTTCATGCATATCCTGTGACAAGGTATGCCACCCTTGATATGTGTCACCTGAGTGTTGTGTACCTACATATGTAGGTTGTGGCAGATAGCATTTATGCCAAGGTAGATGTGGGATATTTGGGGGCCGCAGGTACTCACAGAGCCTTAAAATTTTTAACCATTGCACACACATAGGCAATACTGACACACTGCTGCAAGGAGGATATCTACACACACTTACAGAGATGGCCTTTTTGAGATGAGAACCCCTACCTATCTAGTTATAGATACTATAATACTATGTAGTAATTGCATGTGCCATGGAGATTATGCATTGTGGGAGTGTCTGCCAGGGCTGTTAAAGTGGATGACATCAGCAGGGCCTGTACAGGAGGCCAATGGGGGGATTTAAAGGGCCTGGAAATGTATAAACACTGCATGCAGATAGGTGAGACAGGGTCACTGCTGCAAGAGGACATATTTACACACACACACACACTCACAGAGTTGCCCTTATTGAGAACAGGACCACTAGCTATCAATTTGTATACACTATAGCACTACGTACTTATCGCATGTGCCACACAGCTTATCTGTTTTGACAGCATCAACCAGTGCTGTTAAGGTGAATTACATCAGCAGGCCTTGTAAAGTAGGCCAATTGGGAGAATGAAAGGTAGGCACAAGGCCTTAATATGTTAAACCATTTAACCTAGATGGGTAGGAGATGCACACTGCTACAGGGGATATATTTACACACAAAGACACTGACAGAGTTGCCTTTACTGAGAGTAGAACCCCTAGCAATCTAGTTATGTATACTATAACACTACATAGTTATCACATGTGCCATACAGTTTAACTGTTTTTAGGGTGTCAGCCAGTGCTGTTAAGGTGACTTACATCAACAAGTCTTGTAAAGGAGGCCAGCTGGGAGGTTGACAGGTAGGCACAGGGCGTTAAAATGTTAAATCATTGAACCCAGATGGGCAAGAGATACACACTGCTCAGGGGATATATTTACACACACTCACACTGACAGAATTGCCCTTAGTGAGGGCTGAAGCCCTACCTATCTAGTTATGTATAACTATAACACTAAGTACTTATTGCATGCACCATGCAGCTTATCTATTTCGAGAGTGTCAGCCAGTGCTGTTAAGGTGAATTACATCAGCAGGACTTGAAAGGAGGCCAATGGGGAGGTCAACATGTAGGCACATGGCCTTAAAATGTACAGTATAACCATTACATAGAGATAGGTGAAACAGACCCACTGCTGCAAGACTTTATATTTCTACACACAGACAGTTACCTGTTGGGAAGATTAGAACCCCCTACCTATCTAGATAGTATACACTAAAGCACTATGGACATATCCCATCACCATGGAGCTTATCTGCTTTGCAATTGTCAGCCAGTGCTGTTAAGGTGGATGATATCAGAAGGCCCTGTAAAGGAGGACAATGGGGAGGCTGGGAGGTAGGCATAGGGCCTTAAAATGTATGACCATTACATAAAGATAAGTTAGACAGGCACACTTCTACAAGAAAATACACCTACACATACACACATGTGTGCGCGTGCACACACACACACCCACACACACACACACACACACACACACACACACACACACACACACACACACACACACACAAACACACACACACAAACACACTTTTCAGTTGCAAGATTAGAAGCTCTACCTATTTTATGGTATATACTAGAGCACTATGTACATATTGCATGTGCCACAGAGTTTATCTATTATTAGAATTTGAGCCACTGATGTTAAGGTGGGTAACATCATCAGGTGTTGACAGGAAGGACAATGTGCAGGGATACACTACTCACAGGACCATAAAGTGATTCATCATGGCACAGATAAATCCCATCTCTGCACTGCTGTTAGGGAAATGCCTACACACACAGACACACACACACACACACACACACACACACACACACACACACACACACACACACACACACACACACACACACACACACACACACACACACACACACACACACACACACACACACACGCACACACACATACACACATACACACGTGAGATTGGAACCCCTACCTACTATTACACACTCTAGCTCGCAGTATGTAGTGCATGCACTACTGGTTAAATCTGTTGTACATACGGCTGTAGCCACAGTACTTGCGGACTATGTAAAGTGGCCTTGTATTACACAACATGTGTGGCCTGCAGAGTAAACATGCTTTATGCTGTTAGTGTATCTAGTGTCCTAGCAGTGAGGTACGTGTTAATACCCCTATTATGCGTGTATAGGTACCAGTTCCACTATGTCTGTCTAGTTACAGTTTGCTAGGTGGACAATTGGCCATCAACAATATGGGCTGCCCAAGTCCTGCATTGACACCATTGCACATTACACCACCTGCTCACCATTGTCTGTCTACAGGGTGACATTCCACAGGCAGAGGGTTCTGTGGTTGGCCGGTTCTGTCATTATGCAGCCTTGGTCTGTTACCATCAAACAACTGCTGTGTGCATAGGTGTAGATGACCCCATTATCCTGCATATATGTGTGGATATTCCTATGTTCCCATACACACACACAAATATATGTATAGATAGATATATATATATATATATATATATATATATATATATATATATATATGTATATATCATGGATGCACATGTAGTTGTGTGTGTATGTGTGTGTGTGTGTGTGTGTGTGTGTGTGTGTGTGTGTGTGTGTGTGTGTGTTATGTGACTGTGTTATATAGCTAAATGTGTAGAGTCTAAATCATTCTACACCTTTATGTACATATATATATATATATATATATATATATATATATATATATATATAAAATCTGTGCCACATACTGATAGATTGGGTAATCATGTGTGAGGGGGATAGGGAGAGACAGATACATATACATAGCAGCCTGTATGCACACACATATTTTCATATATCAGTTCCCCAGCAAATGAGGCATGAGACATGGGCTCAAGTTAGCTAAGTGTAGGAGCATGCCTAGTGTGACTATTAAAACTTACAAGGTAACTCCAGGCCAGACCTACCTGTACTCTAGTCTGGGATTTTGTGTGCTGCAGCCAGTTGGCTCCTGCACCTGATTCAGCAGTCGCCTCCTTGATATTTTCTGCAAGCATTCCCTGGCTGTGTGCCGAACGTAATATATATATTCTTACCTATCAATTGTGGTGATTTTAATAAAATGTACAGAGTTCTGCGTATGTATGTTACATTGTACATAGCATGGATTTCTGGTACATTATTGGCAAATCATTATAGGTTGACATTAGGACATGCTGACAGACATTTGAGTTACTGACTCCATACATGTCAGCAAACCCATGCTAATGCATGGCCTGTTATTTTCTGCACTTTATACATTTGTCTGGCCAATAGTTAATCCTTCCCATTGTATTCAGGCCTTTGTCCCACCACTGTTTATAACTTTGTGCAGATTTCCAGCTGTAGGTGGTTGTGGGTTTGATGTGACTAGGGAACATGCTGTAACAGCAGACTCAAGGGACAGTCTACATAGCTTTTTCTGTACATGTTTCTGCAGGATGTACAGCATTCCGCTCCAGATGTCTGCTCTGCTCCTCATACAGCTGTGGTTTCCCAGTAACATACTAATACATGGAGCTCACAGTAAAGTACTGCCACAGTTAAGTGATGGCCTTTACATCCTACTGCTAATCTGACCTGTTGCAACCTGCTGTTATATTAGCCACTTAGTAGGTTACTCAGAGCTTGTATAACATCTGTTTATTTGGCCATCTGCCACCCATTGCATCTGCCTTTGTCCAGCTTTCTGGCATGAACAGATTGAGGCATATTGATAGTCTGTAGGATTCCTACCATACAAGTACCTAACATGAAAAAGTTGTAGGTGCAGCCAGCTTCAAACAATCAACCATGCTAATGTACTTAACACAGTGAGCCACCAGAAGGTGAGGTTTAATTCCACACACTGTCAACAGCAGACAGACAGACATGCAACTGTATGAGCCCTGCTTAAATCCCTGCATTTTGTGTAAAATAGGACATCTAGGCAGGTTCTTTGCAACAGCCCTGGGATTGTGTGGTCTCCAGATATATCCTTGCAAACATAACTGTTACTACAGTTGTATGGGAACACTGGTGTGTTGGGGGTAGTGGACTCTAACATTGACAGTGGTGTGTCTGTCCTATGACCACACTATTTGGCATTCCCCTTGCATACTGCAGTGGGTTTTCCAGCCCTGTCACCTACTGCATATTATGGGGCACTCAGTATTGGACAGAGTACCTGCTGTCCCAAGTAGCTGTTAGTTTTCTGCAATTAGCCCAGCAACCCACTCTATTCCCTTACATACATGCAGCAGGTCCATAAATACATATGCTACCATAGTCTAGTACCCCGTACATTTGTAGTGAAGGAAAGTAACATAACTTATGGATGCAGCAGTTGAGAGACCTGTGGTTTCAGGGATAACTCTGTCTGATGCACACAGTAAACAGCCAATACATGGTAAGGTAGAGGTTGTGTGGCTGACTTCCTTTTTACTATGTATGCGAGTCAGAGTAAGGCATCAGTGCATGTGCTATGCATTGCCTTTTTGCCAAAGCCAGGGCATACTGGGCATGCCTACATCTGCCTACAGGGACAGGCTCAGGGGGGTTCCTCCTCCAAGTCCCCCTGTGCCTGTGGCTGTGGAGACCTAGGCTCTGGTGGGGCTGTATGTCCCTTCCCTGTGATAGTCCTGTTGCAGCTGTTTCCTCAGTATCATATTGTGTAGCATGGCATATACTGTGAACACCTGTGTGCATGCTGCTGGAGAGTACTGCAGGGCTCCACCTGATATATCAAGGCACCGGAACCGTGACTTGAGCAGCCCAAACACACACTCTATGATGTTCCTAGCATGTGCGTATGCCTCATTATGGCATTCTTTGGTAGGTGTGTGTGCATTTTTGATAGTTGTCATAATCCATGGTTCCAGTGCATAGCCAGCATCCCCCAGTAGATGGCCATATGGGATGTCCCCCCTGGCAAACACCTGGTACAGCTGTGATGCATGCCAGATAAGGGAGTTGTGATAGCTGCTAGGGCTGCCAGCACACACACTCATGATAATGCCCTGGGTATTGCATACAACTTGGCAGTTAATGGAGTGCTACCTCTTGCAGTTGACGTATACTCTACCCTCATTACCGGATGGTGCTTTGATGTATACATGAGTGCAGTCTATGGCACCCACCACCTCAGGGTAGTATGCTACATGGTGGAAGAGATGCATACTGCTGGCCTCTCCTCAGGGGTGTTTGGTAAATAAATTTGCTCACTAGCATGTGTTTGCATGTCGTCCAGGAAATGGTGGTGTACACTGGATGCAGATGCCTGTGAGACCTCCATCATGTCCCCAGTTGATCTTTGAAAAGTACCTGTAGCTAATATCCTAAGGGCTACACATACCTTTGTTTCCACTTGAATGGGTTCCCCTTTGTTGTCTCTGGGTCTGAGTTGAGGGTGGCAAAGTTTGGCGAGTTCTTGTAGTATGTCCCTGTCCACCTTGTAGCACATTACAATCTCCAGCTCATGTAGCTCCTGGAAGGTTACCCTGGGCCTGAATACTCTTCTCCTTCTCAGTCTGGGCCTATTGTCAGCATCAGCACAGACTTCAGCCTCTAGCACATACAGTTGTAGCAGGGCAGCAGCAGCCCCTATCATTTTGTCAGTTAAAATTCCCGTGTGTGCACTCCACTGGTATAGAGTATGTGGGAAAAATCAGATTGTAGGGTGTATGCATAATTTATAGTGGTGTGCTACAGATGCAGTCTATGTGATTGGCTTACTGTGATGCATTCTACCTGCCAGGTATATCATTGAGGGGTTAGAATGGCCCAGTGTCTGTTGAACAGGGCCTAACAGTAATTTATACATAATTCACTTTCCCAGACTATTACCTTTTTTTTAAAATACCTTCCCTGCCAAGCACTGCAATGCGGAGAGCAAACCCACACCGCTAGTATCAACATTGCTTAGCAGTCTGGACACACCCCCATAAATAGGGACACTCAGCTCAGAGGCGCGCCGGGCAAACATGCTCAAACCAGCTAAAACACATGCCTCGCAGGTAAACAAAGCTTAGCAGCACTAGACACCCCCTCCCCCCCTGCTTAGCTGAGTGGCGCTGCATGCAAATGGGTGCAACTGACCTCCAATCCTCTTAAACATCATGTGACACACCCTCTTTTGATGACCAGCTACCTCTTCTGTGGACACCAACATGGTTCAGGGGCTACGCCACTTTTATCTGCGGACACAGTAGCACATTTTTGTTATTCCATAAACCCAGTTCATTTGCATATTGATCCGTGAACACAACACGGATACTTCACTATTCCAGGACCTGCCGCCTTAACAACCACTGAAACCTACCATTGTACATACTGCTTGTAGGGCCCTATAATGCATTATTTTCATATATGTCTTGTTTTTGGAATTTACAGTTTTAAAATATTTTTTGCATAACAGCATGTTTGCTCCCCGCTGTGTAGCATGCAAGTGTCATATAGCTATTAAAAATATATTTTATTATTTTGCATTACTTTTTGGACATACATGGCATAGTTTTGCATGTATCTGTCCCTAATATACAATCCCTGACCTTCTAAAGGGGCATTTGCAGTCACTGCACAATTTTTCACTTCTTCTGCATGGCAATTTTCCATGTACACTTTGGACACCAACATGGGGTCTGCACGACTACCTGTCTGCTAGCTGGATCACTCCAGCACCCTCATTTGATCTCATTTACATGAAATTCACCTCCTTATGAAGTGAGTTGCATTCTGTGGACATTTCTGTGTCCACACGCTCATGCACACTCCTCTGCTCTATTTACTGGATCGCACGGCTGCCAGTTTCCGTGTTGGGGCTGTGCCACTATGCCTACATGGAAAATCACTCCATGTAGGCTTTATTGAATTCCCTTCATAGTTTTGTTCCCAGTGTAGCAATACTAAGTTGATAAAAAGAGGGGCTCAGGCAGCGCCCATTGCTACCTCACTAGTTTGTTTCTAGTACTCACCCTTGAAAAAACATAGTTATTGCCCAAGACTAACTTCAAAAACTCCATAATTAACCTGAGTTCATTATTATTTAAATGATCATAGTTAATAAAAATGTTAGCACACCATTCCAGACCTACTGTGTGGGATATAACTGAAAATAAGTCATGAACATCTATAGTCACCAATATTGTCTGAGGTTGATAATTATCATTGGTTATTTTACTCAAGAAGTCCCAGGAATCTATTAATATGTGATTGTTTTGACTTAAGACATGTTTCAGTTTTCTATCCATACATAGTGCCAAATGGTAGGTTTTGGATCCTGCTGCTGGCACTATTGATCGGAGGGGTAGGTCGTTAGCATCCTTATGGGTTTTTGATATACCAAATATGGAAGGAATCATGGGGTTAGGGTTGTAAAGAAATATAAGTTTTTATCAATTACACCCTGTTGAAGATTGTCATCCAAAACCAGGTATATTTTTCTGTACTCAGTAAATATTCTATTTTTCAAGACCTGGGTATACCTTAATTCACCATTTAAAACCTGTAACATTTTGGGTGTGTGCAACCAAAAGTCCATAATAACCTCCCCCCACCCTTGTTGGGCTTCATAATTCTAACATCTTTGTTCAGGCATAATTCCTTCATTATAACCTGTCCTTCAGGTTTTAAATTAAACACACCCTTCCTGTTTTTATTCAAGTATTTTCTAATATCTTGCTCAACCAGTGCTTTGAAATTTACCAGGGTGGGGTGCAGAGGTGGATTATAAATACTTATTTTCCTAAATGCGTTGGTAGTCACAATAGCATTGTTGCCATACATAATGGCTAAATTAATTCTATGCAAGAAAAGCTTAAATTCTATCAAAACCTCTCTGACCTCAGTTTTAAATGTGGGTATAAAGGTAAATCCCTTAATAAATAGAGAAAAATGGGCCTGGGTTAGGTCTAAAGCACTGTATTTAAAAATGTTGAAGTGTTTAAATGACCAAGCAACCCAGTCTTTTTAATAACATCTTGCCCTGCACTGGTATCATGATGTAAAGATTGAAAACTTAGTCCCTTCCTTGTCCCTTTCTGCCTCTTCCTGTGCAGGGTTCTGCATTTCCCTTGCTGTAATATGTATCTAAACTCCTTGTTCTCTCCCTGTTTCTCAAACAATCTAACATCTTTACAATCCCGGCCCACTTTTCTCTATTTATTAAGGGAGTAACAAGCTAAGCCAAGCAGTTAGTCCATCCTTAAATCCAAAAGCTTAGGCACCCCTAGTACCCATACGGTGTATGCTAATGGGGCCTGATGGAGTCCTACTTTCAGTTCCAAAAGGGGAATCAGACTTGCTACACTAAAATATTTTAGTTTTGTGCACTGGTGAAGGTAATGTTTTTTTATTTCTGTTTCTTGAATTTGTAACTACTGGGTTATCATCCACTATCTGCATGTCCCTGCATTACCCATCAAAAAAAGGAAGAAATAAGATTGGGATTTTCCAAGATCCTGATGACATGAGTGTTTTATTCACCCTTTTCCCTTTTGAACTACACTTAATTCCCCAACAAACACACACACACACACACACACACACACACACACACACACACACACACACACACACGCACGCACGCATGCACACACACACACACACACACACACACACACACACACACACACACACAGGGATACCAGTGCATTTCATTGTATTTGGCACTGAGATGTTTTACAATAAATATGCCCATATCATGATAAGGTGAGCCGTATCAATTTTTTCATCATACATACGCACAATCAGATGGCCTCTTGGTTTAACATCTCATCAGAAGGACCGTGACCATTACTCCCACACCTAATGCATTACAATGCAAGTACTGACACATTAATGTAAGCATTTGTTGTTAGAAGCAGAACCTACAACCATCCGATACCAAGAGTGACCATGCAATGATCCCCATCTACAATGTAGATGGACGAAGCCTTGGCTATGACTCTGGAGGTCTGTGTTCAGTTAGCCGCATTGCAACTGGAGGGTCCTGGTGATGGAGGATGGGCTTGAGCAACTGATGGGAGAGAGGCAGACTGACCTGCTACATTAGCGACACCTACCAACAGGTAAGCAATTGCTTATAGAAGAGGCCAGAGCAGGCTCACATTGTTAAGTGGCAATACACCATGGAGTAGGGCATGACATGGATGGGACATGCACATAATTTTTTGCCCTGGCCATCACTGCATTTCTGCTGACCACCTACAGGGAAGGCTTAGGAGGAGTGGGGTGACTTCCATGGGACTGGAAAGTTGGCCCTTTCCCTAATGCCTGACCTTTACCTCCAGGAATCTGAATGGAATGCCTGGTTCTTGCCACTTTAGCAAATGACCCACCAGGGTATTGGTAGGGGAGTCATTGGACAGGTGTCATGAAGGACACAAGGACAAAGATGACCATGCAACCTGCCGAGATAGTGATATTACAGTGTGTAATGAGGACAAGCAAAATCAAGCCATAATGACACACAAGCACATGTGTGAACATGTGCAGAATGAGTGCAGCAATGTGTCATGTGTGAACGTGTGCAGAATGAGTGCAGCAATGTGTCAGCTATAAAGCATTGTTTCTAATCCATTATAATCTCTTTATTTAGTTATTTTTCCCCTATTTCATTTTCATTCTCTGAAGCCTACAGACACTCAGCCCTTCCTTTTAGCTAACTAATCCATTCATTTCCCCGTCCTGGAGGGGGCTGAGACATAACTGAGAGAGGCCATCACTTAGGTATCCATTAATTTTTGTGTGTGTGTGTGTGTGTGTGTGTGTGTGTGTGTGTGTGTGTGTTTATAATCTTAATGTGCCGTCCTCTTTGTGACAGGTGTACATATTCATTTTACACAAGTAGCCCTGCAGTGTCTCCCTTCAGTATGGATAATGGGTGTGTTCCCATTCACACACTCCACAGGGATCAAAACCACCTTGGAGGACTATGTCAGATTCAGCTTGACATATTGCAAATTCATCTTACTGGGAATCAGCAATCTGGAAGAATAAACCTCTGCTCTCCCTCAGGATAATTGAACCATGTGATACTCAGTCCCACCACCGGTTCCTCACACTACTTGAATGCAGGTCATCTGGGTGGTAGTCAGGACTTCATCCTCTATGTCATGGAACAGAGCCAGTTTGATAGTTCTGGCTCTAAAATGTTATTCATACAAAAATGTTGTCAGTTTCACTGTGAAACTGTAGTATACAATGAATAGTTGTCGATAATCATAATTTTACTCAAGGCTGATGATAATTGATTATTGTTTTTATTTATTTATTTATTTTAGTTTACTTATTTATTTATTTATTTATCTGTCTGTTTACCAGGGTGGTGAACTGACTTGTGTGACCCATTTCAGACATGGCCTGGGGACAAAAACTGTATGGAACACAATTATGTTTTGTGTTGGTAAAGCAGTCATATCAAGATACAATTAAGTAAATGTTAGCTATACTGATTTACAACATTAAATGCAGTAACACTGAAGTGCAGGCAAATGCAACAGTCTCCATTGTCCCTTCACAGTCATGATTAAATTACGAGTAAACAGCAAATCAAGCATTTCCTCCATCTAGCCATGGCACATTTCCAGTGCTGCTAATGTTTGTATGAGTTACATGATTACTTTATGTTGTTAATCTGTACTGTCCCTGTTACATGCTATCAACGTCTGTGAGTCAACTAAGGAAGTTACTCTGCACTGCTAACAGCACCTCATTGTTCACATTTATAAAATGTACACACTCTGAGAAATTATACACTATCCTCTGTTCACATTATATCTCAGTAAGAAGATATAAAACTTCAGGTATTAATACTGACAATCTTTTACATTTCAGACACAGTAAAACAACCACTTTGTGGACAAGCTTGCATAGCACCTGAGTTGCACTGTCGGGTGTCCTGTGGATAAACTGAGAAATGCAGTCTGTTGCTGCAAACTCTTTGCCATTCACTAGAACTTAATTCTTCAAATTTAGAGATATCTCTACACTTTCTGACTCACTAGATGTACAAGAAATCATAGGCCTCATTGTAGTCAGCCACTTACTTTACCCTGCCATTATCCATTTACTATTTTGTGAATGTAAATAAACACACATACACATATACTTATACAAGTATACACAAAAACACAAACATAAGGCACTGACAGATATTTTGTTTCCTCTGCTGACCACATCCCTATAAAATGGGAAACCAAAATGTGAAGACTGTTGCTGGAGAAAGCATGTCTTTCCTCTATTAAACTGTTTCAGTGATGGTACAGGAGAGTACAGATTCAGGGTTTCCTTGGTTATTTTTAATTTAAGAAAATCTGTGCCAGTATATCAGTGGTGTGAAAATCTAGCTACACTTTCTTTTATAATCACTCGAGAAGTTTTTCCTTATTTACATGGAGCACATAGTTCTCTGTCTGCAGCAAATTACAATTAAGACAAAAACTCCTACTACACCAACCTTCATTCAACACACTGAAACAATCCCAAGCTATTTCTGGTCCAACATAAACAAACTACTACACCCTGGCCAAGCAATTACTCCCACACCAACAACTAGTAATAGCCCAGACAATATAGCCACCCTATTCAAGTCCCACTTTATAAACTCACTACTCTCTCTTACAAAACAAAGCTCTCCCACCACCCACACTACCCCAACCTTACCTAATAACAATATTATGTCCTTCTCTTTCCAATCACTCCCAACTAGCACCATAAAAAATACTTACACAGCTTCTGCCCCAGTCATAGCACTATTACTGCTTTTATAACCTTTACCAGTGCTATCAACCACAAAAGAAATAATAGCAACTCAGTATTAGCACTATTTTTGGATTTGTCAAAGGCCTTTGACACAGTTTCCCATTAAAAACCTCTCAGTGAACTCTCCTCCCTAGGTTTAAATAAGTAATCTCTCATAGGTTAATAGGTTCATAGGTAGGTACTAGGCTATCAGCCCTGGGGCCTATACAAGCCCAGCCAGAAAGGTACCCTGGCTTTTGCCACCCAAGAAAATTATTTTCCTGTGCCACTGTCGAGCAGAGCCACAGAGGTGATCCCCGGGGTGAATTTCCTATTTCCCATCCAATCATCAAGATTTTTCTTGAAGAGTGCTAATGAAGAGCTTTGTTTGATATAGATAGGTAGTTTATTCCAGACTATGGGAAGTCTCTGGGACAGGAATCTATCCCTCCGGCATGTTCTGTTTATTGTGGTGACAAGGTTTAGGTCCCTAGAGCGTGTAGCTCGGAGGGATTGGGATTTCTTTAAGTGGAGCATGTCCAACAGCTCTGGGTTTGACATAGTTTTGTATGTTAGGCAGAGATCACCTCTGAGTAGGCGATATGCGATGGAGTAAAGCTGGAGTTTTTTGAGACGGTCTGTGTAGGGCATCTGTTTGAGGCTGGCAATCCTCTTTGTGAGGTATTTCTGTGGCCTTTCCAGTTGTTGTAGATGTCTTGTGAGGTACATACCAAAAGGGGCATTGTATTCTATAATGGGTCTAATGAGTGATGAGTAGTGGGGAACAATGACCTCTTTTTTTCTGGATGAGAAACCTTTTGTGATTAGGTGTGCCATGTAGAAGGATTTCCTGACTACTGTGGCGATGTGATTATCAAAGGAGAGACTACTGTCCACCTGTGTCCCAAGGTATCTTATCACACTTTCGGTGTTAAGTATACTACCGCCTATGTTGTAGTTCATGGGTACAGAGGTTTTACCAAAGGGGATGACAATGCACTTTTTGGCATTTAGCTTGAGGCCATGGCTTTGACACCAGGCATCTGTCTCAGTGAGGCCCTTTTCATAGTTATTTCACAAATTGACAACAATGAGTAAAACAGAAACAAGAATTCTTCTCTTTCCTTTCTCTCACAGTTGGCATCCCACGGGAATCAATAATGGACCCATTTCTATTTGATATATTTATAAACAAACTCCATACTACCACAGAAAAGCAAATATAGTTCAGTATGCAGATGATGCAACTCTCATCTGCTCTGACCCAACACTACAGATACTCCAGGAAGTCACACAAGAGTCTTTCTCATCTGACAAATCCTGACTAGGCACTACAAGCCTACTCCTAAATGCAAAAAAGACTAAACTAATATTCTTTTTACCAAAACAGTTTAATACTCGAAAACTCAGCTTCCACATTGTCTCATCCGAAAATAGAAAAACTGAAACTGTGACAGAAGCCAAATTACTTGGGGTACTCCTAGAGGACAAACTGAAACATTGTCAAAATATTCTCCAAACCATCACAAATACACACAAAAACTAGGCTCCCTTTAGAGAACAAATTAATATCTTACAATATGCACAAGAATATCCACAGCAGCAACCTACCTACTCCCATTTCTATTGTAAGAGTCACCTATCTTGACTAATCTCAACAATACCCCCAAGTCCAAACTTGATGCCTGGTATAATAAAATAGCAAGAGTCACCACATATTCATCTGATAAAATCCACCACTGCGCATCCCTAAAGGACCTGAACTGGCTAGAACTCCTAAACCACCTAACCTACAATCAGCTAACCACTGCCCACAAACTTATCTATAAGCCAGAAAGCTGCCTCTCTGTAAAAAGCATATTGCTACTATACGGCAACAGCAGTACACTACACTGCTATAACAAATCTCTCTTAGCTGTACCAAACTCAAAAACTCTGTCAGAAACTCATGTGGGAATTCAATAAAGCCTACACGGAGGGATTTTCTGTGTAGGCATAGTGACATGGCCCCAACATGCAAACCAGCAGCTGAGCAATCCAGTAAACAGAGCAGAGGGGTATGCATGAACATGCGTACATGGAAGTCTCCGTGGAATGCAAATAACCTCATAAGTAGGTGAAATCCATGCAAATGAGGGAGATTTGTGATCCAGTAAGGAGAAAGGTACCTGTGTAGGAGCCGTGCTGGTGTACGAAATGCACACGGAAAATAACCGTGTATAGAAATGTAAAAATTAAACAGGGTCTGTAAAAGCCCAAAAAGAAGGTTGCATATTGCAATGTAGACATGAACATGCCTAAAACTATGCCCTGTGAGTCCAAAAATCAATGCAAATCACTATAAAATAATTTTTTAGTAAACATATTACATATGCATGGAGTGCAGCAATGCGCAAACATGCTGTTATGCAAAAAATATATTACAATGTTGAAAAACTGAAAATAAGACATTTGCAAAAATAATGCATTATAGTGCCCTGCATGTATAGTGTACAATGGCAGTAGAACAGGTAGCTGATATCAAAAGGGGGTGTGTCCCACTATGTTTAAGCAGATTGGAGCTCAGCAACACCCGTTTGAGCTCAGCTAAGCCAGCTAAGTTGGGGAGGGGTGTTCTGTGCTGCTAAGCTGTGTTTAGCCCGGCAGCGCATGTTTTAGCTGGTTTAAGCTATGCTTAGCATGTCCATGCATGGGGCAGAGGTCTAGACTGGTGAGCACTGGTTATACTAGTGCCGTGGGTTTGTGGACCAAGCTGTAGTGCTTAGCAATCAAAGAATTAAAAAAAAAAGGAAATGGCCAGGGGAAGACAGTCAAGTAGAAATGACTGATAAGCCCTGTGCAACAGACACTGTCCCATTCAAACCCCCAGTGATATACCTGTCAGGTGTAATGCATCATACTCAGCCAATCACACAGGCTGCATCTGCAGCACACCACTATAAAGTATCCATACACCCTACAATCTGATTTTTCCCCACATACTCTGCACCATTGGAGTGTACACTTAGGAATTTTAACTAACAAAATGATAGGAGCTGCTGCTGCCCTACTACATCTATATGTGCTAGAGGCTGAGGTCAGTGCTGAGTGATGCTGATGCTGACAATAGGCCCAGACTGAGAAGGAGAAGAGTGTTCAGGTCCAGTGTAACCTTCCAAGAGTTACATGAGCTGGAGATTGTAGAGCGCTACAGGGTCGACAGGGACATACTACAAGAAATCACAGAGCACTGCTGCCCTCAACTCAGAGCCAGAGCCAACAGAGGGGATCCCATCCCAGTGGAAACAAAGGTATGTGTAGCCCTTAGAATATTAGCTACAGGTACTTTTGAAAGACCAACTGGGGTCATAATGGGGAATGGGTGGAGTACCCTGGATGCCATGAAGCACATGCTAGTGAGCACATTTATTTACCCTGCATCCTGAGGAGAGGACCAGCAATATGTGTTTCTTCCACCATGTAGCACACTACCCTGAGGTACTAGGTGCCATAGACCGCACTCATTTGCACATCAAACCACCAACCGGTGAAGAGGGTAGAGTCAACATCAACTGCAAGGGGTATCACTCCATCAACTGCCAGGTAATGTGCAATGCTCATGGCATTATTATGAATGTGTGTGCCAGCAGCCCTGGCAGTTATCACGACTCCCACATCTGGCACTCATCATGGTTGTACCAGACATTTGCTGGTGGGGACATCCTATATGGCCATCTACTGGGGGATGCTGGCTATGCACTGGAACCATGGATGATGACATCTTATCTATCAGTATGTGGCACATATAAGATAACATATATGTATCTGTAGAGTTTGATATAGATACAAATATATATATATATATGTGTGTGCGTGTGTGTGTGTGTGTGTGTGTGTGTGTGTGTGTGTGTGTGTGTGTAATATATATATATATATATATATATATATATATATATATATATATCGACAGATGGGGAGAGAGAGAGAGAGAGACACACACACACACACACACACACACACACACACACACACACATAGGAATAGAGTGATGTAGTGCTGCAGACACTTGTACACCAATTTTAACCAGTGGCACGTGCAACTAGTATAGTGAGCTGTAGTGTGTGTGTGTGTGTGTGTGTGTGTGTGTGTGTGTGTGTGTAAACATATCATCTGCATTAGTGTGGCTGTCTTGCTTCTGTGTGTGTGTGTGTGTGTGATGGTTATACCATTTCAAGGGCCTGTCCCACCCTGTGACCCCTCCCATTGGCAACTTATTCAGGGCCTACTGATGTCATCCACCTTAGAATCACAGTTAGACACTCTCCGAACACAATAGCTCCATGGCACATGTGATAAGTATGTAGTACTAAAGAGCATATAACTGGATAGATAGGGGTTCTCATCACAAAACTGGCAACTCTGTGAGTGTGTGTGTGTGTGTGTGTGTGTGTGTGTGTGTAACCCTCTTGAGGGCCTGTCCCACCTTGTTAATCCCTCCATTGCCAACCTATTCAGGGCCTACTGATGTCATCCATCTTAGAAACACAGTTAGACCCTCCCCAAACACCATAGCTCTGTGGTGCATGTGAAAAGTATGTAGCACTATAGTGTATATAACTAGATAGTTAGGGGTTCTAATCTTAAAACTGCAACTGTGTAAGTGTATGTGTGTGAGCATAAGCATATCCCCTCACAGCAGTCTGGCTGTCTAGCCTCTGTTTGTGTGTAATGGTTATAAAATTTTAAGAGCCTGTGCAAACTTGTTAACCCTCCCCCACTGGCAACCTTTACAGCATCTGCAGATGTCATCCACCTGAACAGTAGTGTCAGACACTCCAGAAACACATAAGCTCCGTGGTGCATGCGATACGTATGTAGCACTATAGTATGTACAACTAGACAGGTATGGGTTCTACTTTCAACAAGGGCAGCTCATGAGTGTGTGTGTGTGTGTGTGTGTGTGTGTGTGTGTGTGTGTGTGTGTGTGTGTGTGTGTGTGTGTGTGTGTGTCTATCCCCGTCCAGCAGTGTGGCTGCGTCAGGGTTACCACCTGTCCCACTGTGCAAGTTGCAGTCCATGTTTGGCCAGGTGTATCCTGTGAAAACAAATAAGGTAATACAAATATCCTGAGAGTGTAGGACAATAAACATTTCCTACATTTTTCTAATAGTTGCATAAGACAGTCATTTTACATCACAAATACCTACATGTTATGAGAAATAGCATAATCTAGGAAAATGCTACATAAATAAGTTGTTATATTGGCAAAAAAAGTGAAGTTCTGTCCTTTGCACTCACCATGGGTATGGTTTGTCCTGCCAAATCTCACATTAGTACAAAAAATGTCCCACATTGGCCATTTGATAAGGTAGCAACCCTAGTCTGTCTTGCCTATGTGTATGCAATATGTATACATTTTGAGGCCCTGTGAGTAGCCCCTAAATAGCCCACATGTATCTAGGCATGATTGCTACCTCCCACAACCTACATTTGTAGGTACTGACCAAGTTTGTGGATGACTGTAAGTTGGGTGCAGTCTGTCATTGACTCCACAAATGATGTTAACGTACTGCAAGAGGGTTTTATATCAACAACAGACTGGTGCCAAGATCCTGGCCTCAAGCTAAATGCAAAAAAACTGCATCATCATGCCATCCGGCAAAGACATGGCCCCACTATTTACCACATCAACAGCAACTCCCTAAACACACAATCCATGTTGAGAAACCTGGGTACTCAGGTTGATAACAATTTTGCATTCAACCATCATGTAGCAGCAGTGGTCAGAAAAGCCTTGTGCATGGTTCATCTCATAGGTAAAAGGATTGCATCCAGAAAAAATGTGGTCATTACCTCTCTATAGTCCTCACTCAGTAGACCAATGTTTTATTACAATGCCCCATTTGGTATGTACCTATCCGGACATCTGCACCAACTGGAAAGGCCGTGGAAATACATCACTAAGGTAATCCCTGGCATCCATCACTTGTCCCATGTGGACAGGCTCAAATCACTAGTGCTTCACTCGGTATCAGCCAGGTTGCTCAGAGGTGGGCTGTGTCACATCTACAAGATGGACCCTTCCCTACTACAGCTGCCCCATATCTGTAAGTCTAACACCTTTCACATTACCTGCACAACACACCTGAATCTGATATGCGACATCAACGCAACCTGCTGAGACACAGGTTTGTCTCCTAGAGGCTGCCCTGTCTCAGGAATACACTCCCCATACATGTCAAACAGACTACCATGCTGGCCCTCTTCAAGCGCAACTGTGATGAGTGTATGGGAAACCACAAATTTGTCCCAGGGGTCCCACCTGCATCCCTCATTGACAGGAGCAACATGTGCCGACTGATGTTTCTTTCTGGGGATAAACTAAAGTGTAGGCTTGTAAGGGCCCCAGGGCCATTACTGTAGTAACCTCCTATGAACCTATGAACTTATGATTCTAATGAACTCTCATGTGATATGTATCAAGAGTAGCATCCTGTGTCATGGGGTATGCATGCAAGATTATGCTGTCTGCCCCATTACCCTGACACACTGTTCTACACATATGCATCTAGGTAGCCATGCACATATACAGCTGTATCTTGGCAAAGTCACATTTCTGCATTGCCACTATGCCATCCTGAGCTACTGTATTGGCAGCAGGTCTCCACACATATCCCTGGAACAAAAATAGAAAAAGGTCTGGGAGGCAACAGTCAGTCAGAAATGCTACCTCCAATGCAGCATCATGGAACAAAGGTACATACACTTTGATGTGTACTCATGACACATGCCAGCAGACAGCACCTTACAGGGCATAACGCTACTGCACAAACTGTAATTAAATGTACTATTATCACCCTGTGCATCAGACACATATCTGGATGTCCCTGCATCAATGGTATGGATGACAGGGATGTGGCACAGTTATCACATACACAGGGTGTAGTGTGGGGTTGCTAAAGGCCTAGACTGTATCACACAGTGGACATGTGTGTGTCGGGGGGTGCTGGTGAGCTGGGCCATGGAAAGGAGCTGTGTGTGACTGTTGGTGACCTACATGTGACAGTGATGTGTGAGTGTGTGCGCGTACATAGTCAAGCCATGTGCTAGCCCTACATGAGGGTATGTTGGACAGCTGTGGACCATACATGGCAGAATGTACAGTTCAACGTCTCTGGCCATGAACACAGAAACTGGCTCTGCCAGGAGTGGCACTGGCACCACTATGCCCAGGGTCAGATGCGGTACTACTTGCTGATGCTGACTGGTGTCTGCTGGGTTTGTATCCCTCATGGGCCTTCCCAGGACAACATGCCCATGGCCTGCCACATTGTGATGTGGACAGCATCCTCCCTTCTGTAGTGCTGGTGGTACTTCCACTATAGGAGCATGACTGCATGGCCATGTGGACTCTCAGCTGATGTTGGTGCTGACCTACGTCCACGTGTCTGACACCCTACTCCCACCACATGTTCCAACACAGACAATGCGTGGTCAAGGAGTGACAATGCTTCACCCCACTGTCTGTCCAATACATCAGTGTAATGATGCATGGTGTTACCAATGTTGTGGATGGAGTCATGGATGCTAGACAGTGATGCATCCATGATCCTGAGTATCCATCTGATGTTGCCTTCAGAATATGCCTGTGCCTCCATGATGGACCAAAACATGCAAAGACTGATTCGTTATGTGACACCTGCATCAGGTAGTGGATGGGCAGCAGTCCTGCTTTGAGCACCCCTGTCAATCTGCCTGTGTGGGATCCTGCCAGCTGTCTTGCTATGGCTAGTGTCTACAGTCACAATGCCATAGTCACCACAATCTCCTGTTCCATGCCACCACCATCTGACTGTCCAATATCTGTGGCCGCAGGGGATGGGGTATGTGTGGCCATACTGACTGTGTGTGGGGACATTGGGGGAGGAAGTGGGATGTCAACCCATGGGACAGATTCAACCCCCAACAACCCCACCTGTGCCTCACTATGGCCACCATCATCATCAGAGTCCAATAAGACACTGGCATCAGGTTGTGAGGGGGACACACTCCAATCCCAATGGTCACCTGTGAGGAGGAAGACAACATGACTACATTAATACCTGCGCTATTATGTCTGCTGATATACACACACACACACACACACACACACACACACACACACACACACACACATACACATACACATACTGGTGAGGTGCCACAACTGCATTATACATACCACACTTTATTACTGATCCCATGCCCAACACACAAGCAGACCACAACAGACACACAGTCAAGACAGGTGGCCCTTAACTACATGCAGTGGTATCTGGTTAATGTTGCCAGTACTATACACCTGTGAGATAAGTGACATGTCAGTGTATGTAGCAGACTGCATACACCTTCACAAAAATACCTGCAAATATGCTACAGCTCCTGCAAATCTGCTACTGTAATTACCAAGTCAATGCACTGCACTGAACTCCTCCACCACTAAACATAAAAGTACTGTAGTATGGCTAAGCTTAACAGTTGTGTCCATGGCAAACTAGCAGCCCTTAACATTCCTAGAATATAGATGAGCCATAGCAAAACAGTTTTTCACTCACCGGCTACAGGATGTTGTACTCCCGGCACAACAGATGTACCTATGGAGTTGTGGAGGAGAGGTATTGTCAGCAAACACAAATGTGGCATTGGTACAGGATAATATGTGCATATATCAACATGTACAGTACAAACTGTGATACTGCCCACATTCTGACATTCTGAGTATGTGTGCACACGTGTGCATTACAAATGCCCCTCAATGCAGATTGACCTGACATCCATGTACAGGTATGCAGAGGCTGCCACTATAACTGCTACAGTATTAAAGTGATGACCACAGGAGGCTTACCTGGACACTCCTCTGCAGTGGAAGCTGTGCCACCCACCTCCATTATGTATGGGGTGATGGATGCTTGTGAGTTGGTGGCTGAGCCCATGTTTGTCAGGAACTCCTTTGTGGTCAAGAGTGGCAGTTGTGTTGCAGGGAGTCCACCACTTCCAGTACGGTCCGTGGACACATCTGCAGACCTTTACCATGCATTATTTATCATGTGTGTAGCCCCATGTCAGACTGTCTCATAGCTTCTGTTCTGTAGCCCTACATGATTTACTGATGCAACCAGGTCTGCCCACAGAGCAGTGCATTGTTCCCGATTTTGGCAACTCCTCGACAACAGGATTTCGTGATGCAGTCTGAGGCCATCAACTATAATGTCATTCTCGGCTGCAGAAAAAGGTGGGTCCCTGCATCTGTATATCACTCCTGAAAATAAGAAGAGGGGAAACACATCACAGGACCACATACATTTCTATCCATTATGTACACACCCTGCACATCCACCTTAGCCAGCACTATCCTCCACTAACTCCCACATCATACCCCAACATCTATCACCACAGTTTGTATGTGGCTATCAGCAACATAGTGGTAATACATCTTGTGTTTCTCTCCTCATCCTGATGTTTCCTGTTACTTGCTGCATGTTCTCTAAGGTGTTTAACTGCATCTTTTCTATTGCACCAATTATTGTTTGTTTATAGCCTATCTACATTGTATGCAGTAGTGCAAGCCTCCTACTTTTGTTGTAAACACCTGGGCTGTAGGCCCACCCCTTAGGTATTCCTGGCCTTCCTCCCTCAGATTCTGTCAAATATGGCTGGACAATGTCCTACAGTTTCCCCTGCCAGTCTGGTTGATATGGGCATCCTGACATAGTGTAGCAACTGCCTCATGTACATGGACAACCATCTACGAACACCACCAAGGAACACAATGTGTGAGAGATGCAATGACATTAGGGACCTACAGTCCATGCTCTTTCACTCTCAAGCTCACATATCTGGCACTGAAAAGGTTGTCAACACAATCAGCACATCTCACACACCACCCACACCTACACAACACACACCCACATATGCGGAGGTCCTCAACATAAACATTCCCAAACAAAGGACACCTCCGAGGCAAAAACATATGCAAATTCCACAGCCCTCCACACCACATACTACACATAGCCACTAAGGTGTCACCACAAATCAAACATATTAGTCATAGGATACTTAATTCTGAGACACGCAGATGTGCTTCTCACCAGGCTATATATGTGGAAGGTCACAGTTACTTGTCTGTCAGGTGCCAGAATCTGCCATATCACATATGCACTTTTGTTTCTCAACAACAGGTACTGTTATGAGTCTGTCATAGTCCATGTTGGCAAGCCTGACCTGACTTGTACCTCCCTGGACTATCTGAGGTATGACATGATTGAGCGCACTGATTATGTGTCCCAGGCAGGTATGTCCCTAGCCTTAAGCAGCATTCTACCATCACCCAGAATGATGCTGCAATACCATCAGGAAAAGATTGGCCTTAACAATTGGATTGGTTTTTGGTGTCATTTCAGGGGGATCCAGTACCTGACAGCCTGAATGATATGATCAACAGACCACAGTGCTTTGCCAGAGATGGCCTCCATCTGTCTCACCTGGCCTTCAGGCTTCTGGCAATGGTTCTTGCCACCCCCATAGTGACTTTATTTGGAAAAGTGGTGATGTTAACACTACCAACATAAAACAGTCAACAAATCACAAATTAAAGGTCATGCTGCTAAACACTAGCAGTCTAAACATGGATCTGCACTCATTGCAAGCAGTCTTCACTCTGGAAAGTGCTGACATCTGTGCAGTCACAGATACATGGTTCAATGCTGCAGAGAGCACCCCAGCCTTACATGGTCACCCATCCTGTCATACAATCAGACCCCAAAGTGTGGGCAGTAAAGCCAAGGGACGTGGAGTTTCACTATATATGAAAGACATACACACCTCCAGGCTGGTCAAACTGTAAGATGCACAGGAGACACTCCAAGTGCACTTAACCATTGCCAAGACCCCTATTCAAATAATAGCTAGCTACCAGCCCCCACATGTAACCAGGAAGCCCATTCTGCCTATATGGACCTGTGCAACTCTATCAGGTTTAGACTCTGTACTCTGATCCTGGGTGACTTTAACCACCCAAACATAGATTGGAAGAACTACTTATGCCAGCACATAAATGCTCAGAGATTCATTGAATTTGTCAATGCAAACACCATGGAACAGCTAGTTGCTACCCCCACATGAGGAGAAGATCTCTTGGAGTTGATATTAAACAACACGGGTAATTACTGCAGCATCCCTACAGTATCACCCTCCATGGTAAACCCAACCATAAAGCAGTCATGTTTGCAGTCACCATCTCCCACAATATCTATATAGCTAGGGTCAGATATACAAACATCTGAAAAGTTGATTACAGCCTCCTGAGGATTGGTATAAACAACATCACAGCCCCCTCCCCCTCTGTAAGACCTGGCACCAATTTCCACAAATACACCAAAGTGCTATGCGTGCATTTGTATAGATGCATGAAGTCAGGTATACCCGACAGGACTACATCATCCTCTGCAAGAATAAGTAAACCTGTCTGGTGGACATCTGCAATAAATAGACTCAATAACAGGAGTGAAATAGTGCTGTCCAGGACCAAGAAGGAGCAGGTGCCCAATCTGAAGCAATGTCTCCTTAACCTGAACAAGCAAATAAGAGCACTACTGAAATGCTGCAAAGCAAACTCCGAGCCCACATTGGTGGCATCCACTACAGACAATCATATCTCCTTCTTCACATCTGTCTGCAACCTCAAAGGAAGCACCCAGATCTGCTTAGAAGTGGTGGTCAAAGACACCAGATATACACGTGCTGTAGATATAGCAAACTTGCTGCCTGACAGAGCCAATGAAAGCTTCACCCCCTGTCCTCCCCATCAGTACATCAGGACATCCCCAGTACATGACCCTTCCCCTTATATGTAGAGCACAGGTCATCACTGCCATCTCAAAGTCATGGAATACAGCTTCCATGTGACCCGATCCCATCACAGGATGCATCTTGCATGACCTCAAGCATGAACCTGCAACACCATTAGGCACTGTATTCAACCAAAGCCTGAATATCGCCTTTGTCACAACTAGTGGGGGACACCCACTGTCACCCCTTTACACTATGGCGGAGTGTCCACCAATCTGGCATACTATAGACCCATCAGTCTAACTAGCTTGATCTTCAAGGCCATGGAATAGATTATCTTGAACCTCATTAACAAGGACATTGGTGACCTCCACACACTCGGTCATGCACAGTTTGGCTTTGTTAAGAGGAGATCATGTCTGTTACATTTGTTTGACTTCTTCAACACAGTCACCAAAGCCATAGACAAGGGGGAGACAGTACACACTTCCTACCTTGACCTGGCCAAACACCAGTATCCCCCACTTGGCCATAATAGATATACATTGTCAACTAGGCATCAATCCATATGTTACCAGATGGGTAGCAGACTGGCACACCGACAAAACCCACCTATTCAATATAGGGGAAGCTACCTCAAGCAATAGACTCATAACTAGTGGCATAACCCAGTGTTCTGACTTGGAACCTCTTTTATATGTGATTTACTTTTCTGAGGTGCAGGGCACAGCCAGTGGGCTATGGCCAACCACATTTGTAGAAGACTGCATGCTGGGTGTTGTTACCAAATCCCCTAATGATGTGGACATCTGCCAAGAGGGTCACAGACAGACAAATGACTGGTGCCAGACACATGGCCTCAGGCTGCATACCACCAAATGTAGTGTCATCCCAGTTAGAGAGAGTGATGTCCTGACAAATTATCACATTACTAACAATGTCCTAAGCATGCAATCACTGCCATTGAGGGATTTGGGCACACAGGTTGATGGCACTATGACATTTGACCACCATGTTGCTTCTGTTGTAAGGAAAGCCTTCTACATGGCCCACCTCATAAGTAAGGGTATCTCATCCAGGGACATGGGGGTCATAACATCCCTGTATTCCCCCCTAATAAGGCCCATTATTGAGTATAATGCCCCTTTTATCATGTACCTTACAAAGCACATGCAGCAGCTGGGGAGACCACAGAGGTTCCTCGCCAGGGAATATCAGGGGCTGAAACATCTACCATACACAGATAGGCTAAAAGCCCCATCCCTCTACCAGTTTCATACAGACTCCTCAGAGGTGACCTATGTCTGGCATACAAGGCAATCATGGACTCCACCTTGATGGGACTGCTGCACAACTGCAAGTCAACCTCCACTTTATTAACTCACACACATGCCTTCAACCTGGTCTGTGACATCAACAGGACTTGTTGGCAGGTCAGCTGTGTCTCCCAGACACTTAACCCTGTCCACATCATGCAGCAGAGTACCTCTTTACCCCTTTTTAAGTGAAACCTGGATGACTGGATGGTAAACAGGACATACACCCTCGGGATACCACATGTATCCCTGTTGGACAGGGTTAGCAAGTGCTGGCATGCATAAACATGGGCTACACCCTGGGCTAGGCTTATGATGGTCTCAGGCCTAATAGCCTAGTAACTGTTTATGATCCTAGGTATACTGGTTATGGCCCTGTGTGCTGTGATGGACTGTGTTGTTATGTCTCCACACCCACCACTACCATCTATGGTGGTGTGTCCCCTATGGGCGATGTCCCTGTACCATGTCATACAGCCACCATCCACCAAATAGGTGAGTGGTACTACAAGTGTATGGGGACATCATACCTCCCAACTGTACCGAATTACTCAGTTTATACTGAGTTTTGGGGTCCAAATAATGGGGTGCCACAATTCCCAAGTGGCACCCCTTCATTTCCGATTTTTTTCCAGTTTTTTTAAAATGTTTTTCTTTCACTTTTGAGTTGACGTCATCATGTGCTCTATGACGTCAGCTCCACCAGTCTGTCAGAATTGAGCTCAAGGGCTCACATGCATCGGCTGGCTGCTACTGTTTGAATGGATCTGCGAGCTGTAAGGAAACAGCAAGCTTCTAGGCATGCATTTTTATCTTCTCATTTGGATCTGTGAGTGATTGGACTGCTTTCTAGTGAACAGAGTTATTTGGACTGCTGCTGCAATACAGCTTAAGGTATTATTTCCAGAGATCTAGCTTCTAAAAGGAGTTATTTTCTCGCTTCAGTTATCTCTGCTGCTTTTAAGCTTAAGGTATTTCTGAACAGAGTTAGAGCAGAGTTATTTGGTATTTTCTGAATGGAGTTATCAGTTATCTCTACTGCTTTGAATGGTGTTGCTTTTAAGATTAAGGTATTTTCTGAACAGAGTTATTACAACTGGTGTTAGAACAGTTATTTTATTCAGTTCCCTCTGCTGTTGCTTTTAAGCTTTTCTGTTACAGCTTAGTTTCTGAACTGAGCTATTTTCTCGTTTCATGGTATTTTCTGAACAGAGTTATCTCTGCTGGTTTTAAGCTTAAGGTTTCTTTCTGGTGTTAGTACAGAGTTAGTTTATTATTGCAGTTATCTCTGCTGCTTTTAAGCTTTTTCTTTTTATTTTCTCATTTAGATGTTATTTTATTGTTTTCAGTTATCTCTGCTGCTTAATGAAGTTATCTTTAAGCTTTTTCTGAATGGAGTTATTTCCATACGTGTGTATGTGTGTGTGTGTTGGGAGTTGTTTTACATCAGTGAGGAAGCACACAGGTCACAAGAAGAGAAGCAGGAAAGTATAGAAAAACAACTTTAAAGGGAAAGTGTGTGAATGTGTAAAATATTAATTTAACTTCTTGCAGTAAGTCTTGAACTTCAAGGTGGCAGGACTACACCTGGTGCATTATATTTAAGTTTTGTGTTGCACAGCAGACACAAACAACTCCTCTGTGCTGCAGTTTGCTATATCATTATTCAAAGCGCCATATGACGTGCTTGTTGTGGAAAGGATAACACCCAAGATGAGTCTGTATATTTTTATTTATTGATTTAAATTTGTTTACCAGAGAAGTGCATTTTTCCTCTGTGGACCATTACTAGGCCTGCCCTGTTGTTAAAACAAAACAGTGAAAAACTACAAACATTAAAAAAGTGGTAAACAATTTGACAATGGCATAAAAAGCACTATTGAGGAGAATGGTTACAATTTACAGTTTTGTAGTTTTCAAAAATACAATTGTAATGTACAATTTTGTATTCAAGCAAATTAACAGTCATCATACTGTCAAGTGAAGAAAGTGTGTCATGCTAGATCATTATAAAGAAAACTATCATAGAGGGAGAGGGGGTAATTAGGGTCATTGTCAGTAGAGAGATACTCTACTGTCCCTTTCCACTTCTTTATGTCGTTATGCAAGCTGACTGATACCACAGCACTTGTGTGCCTTAGACATGCTCTTCACAGTTGACTATGTTGCATTATATTAATTAAATCCCCTGATGTAACCAATGTAGTAGATGTCTATTAATGTTTGTGCATTGCACTGTGCTATAAAATGTAAAAATAAAATACAAATAATCATTGTAGAATTAAAGCAGTATGCACATTAGTGTTTATGGTAAATGGAGCAAAATAGCCAGGTAATGTAACATTGGAATGGTTGCAGGGGGACTGTGGTACCATATTTTGGTTATCTGTTCTTCAGTTTGCATTTGAAAGTTGGTGTCCCACAATTCCATTTAAGTGGGTGGGGAGACATAATTATGTATGCAAATTTAATGTTAATCAGCGTACAGATTTGTACCTATTTTTATTGGGCCTTCTCCAGATTTTTGATGTTTCCAGGTTGAGAGGTATGAGGGACATCCAGTAGCAGCTGTGTGACCCAATGACAGACAGCACTGCAAATGTGTTGTAGGGTATCCTTCCTGTAGGTGTCCAACCTCCGCAGTGCACAGATGTTTGCAGAATGTGTACATGTACCTGATATATGTGGACCCTCTGCCAGACAAATGCGGATATCTGATAAACAGTCGAACAGTATGTAATGGTTGCTCCCAGACTGTGGGGAATCTGGCTGTCACACACCAGACCCATCAGAAAACAGTTATGGTACATTAATATATGGTACTGTATTCATTCCCTTACATTGTATGCTCCATATGTACAGTCTGTTGCTGAGGCTAGGCCTGTGGCCTTCCACTAATACTGGCTATAACCTGCTGTCCTGCTGTAGGGGGTGAACAGGTATGCTAGCCATAGCTCTAAAGCAACGAGATATGGGTGTGCATTGCACAGTGACCTAGCCAGAGTACATCAGGAGCAGTCAGGGACACATTGAGAATGTTTAAAATATGCCTGTGTGACATTCACAGACTGGGAGGAGCTGACTGACAGTACATCATGTGATATGCCAGCTGTATCCACCAGTACATACTGTCACTATTGTCTAAAACACAATCCATTAGCATTCTTGCATGAGCCAAACATTGTTGGAGGGACTTAGAGGGTCAGAGCTGTGATCGATGTCACAGCAGACAGAGCCAAAAGGGAAATCTGTAGGTGCTGGACAGCTGACTAACAGCAACATGTAATTCCAAGATATGTACTATAGACCTACTGTTGAAATCCCTATTTCCCAAAACTGCATCCTCCCATCTGCGTCCCATTACATGGGGAGTTCTATTACATACACAGTATAGTGCTGCACTCCTTTATGTGCAGAAATCCTTTAGTATAATGCTTATGCTATCACAGTCTGTCTTCATAAAGAAAGTCACAGAGCTATTTACCATAGGCAAACTAATTGCCTTTTTTAGGTAATGCTCATGAACAGGTGGTTGGTTGCCTGTGCACCAATCTGTGGCTCACACTTGCTAATTGCATCCAGAACAGCTGGTTTTCATTTTCATTAGCCAATGGCATGGGACCACAGTGCTATATTTAAGGCCTTCATGTAGGCCTTGGCCCTTTTCCTGGCCTGTGAGATGGAAATAATTATCAAGGTGTGGGGACTACAGCATCACAGAGGGTAGGTACAAATACTGTACACTGTCTGGATTTATGTGGTATGTCCACAGTTTTGCATTCTATGTTTGGCCATTGTGAACAGACTTTGTGATTATGTGGTAGTTTACTGTTTAACAATGTGGGCTGAGGTCAGTAAAGGGACAGACAGATGTGAGCGTCATATGTCATTTGCATCAGAATATGCATGCTGCTAAAGTAGCTGCTGGTCTATCAGCTGTGTATGTTTGTAGGAGAAGACTGTGGCACATGTCCCTGTCAGTTGACAATCCCCCCACCCCCACCCCTTTCTGTATGGGTGTTGTGTGGATTCCCTGTTCTAGGTGGTTGGGAGGTATGATAGGTCTTTAGCAGGTAGCTGAACATACTGGCCCATATGTTGCAGGCTGCAGCTGCTGCATTCTGCCCAGTAGTCAAACTGGGGATTGTGAACACATTGGGGGGACAGCAAGCTGTATATGCCAGTGTGGGAGCAGTGTCAGCTCTGTTGTCACAGCATAGCCAGGGTGAGGGCACCCATAACAGTCCAGGTGAGACATGTGCCTCAGGTACATATGTTATGTAATAGTACCATCCATAGAGTGGTAGGCAACATTTAGGACACCTATACATATTTGTGAAGTGTGTCCCAACCTACAGGCCTTTGATGTGCTAATATGGGTGGCAGTGACTGCAGTAGCAGCAACCAGTTCTGCTTAATATAGTCAGTTATTTGTTGTATTGACAAGCATGTACTTGACGTGTAACAGACTGGAATGGAAGTCAGGACTGTGGGTAGCAAAATGTAAAGCATGCTACAAATGTAACAGATTGAGCTACTGAGTCAGTACTATAGCAGGTATATTTGCAAGACATATGTGCATGCATACAGTCTGTTACACAGGATTCGCAAGGACATGTGTGTTATGATGGTTGTGTCATATGACAATGAACTGTCTGTCATGATTTTCTACTCTCAGTCTATACTGACTTGCCAGTACTTCAGCACACAGAATAGGTTTTGTAACAACTGTGCAAAAAGTAGGTGGCACAACTGTAGACATTTTGTAACAGTCTGTACAATTGACACCTCTACTTAATATCCTATCCATCAGCATTTATTTGGCTGTGTACTGGTTTGGTGTCTGCATCACAGTCCCAAGTACGCTTTCATTTTAACCATTATATGTACAAGCAGTATGTCACTGGCAATAAGGATATGTTTATGGAAACACCTGTTAGACTTCAGAGCTGAGTGGCTTAATGGGCTAATACACTATGTTGAAATTGACAGGGTGCTGGGTTTGAGACTTGGTAGGAGTCATTTGTTTGCTGATGTGTATTATTGGCAATCAGGATATGTTTATGGAAACACCAGTTATTCTTCATATCTGAGTGACCTAGTGGGCTAATGCACTAGTTTATAGGGTCCTGGGTTCGAGATTTGGTAGGGGTAAGTATTTTGCTGATGTGCATAACTATGTCAGAAAGACAAAAGGTAATTAAAGCAGTTTTAAGCAGCTTTAAGTGGGTTTAGGTGGGTTTGCGAGGCACAGAATGGCTCAGCTTAAACCCATGCTAATTGCAAAAAAAGAAAAGAAAAAAGTGGTAATAAGAAAGTGGTGATCTGAGGGCAAGCAGGGGAAAAAACAATATAAAAGGCAGGTAGGGATGTGCAGGATGGGTGTAGGAAGGAACATAGCTCTCCATTTCTTGCACAGCAACAGCTGTGCAGGTTGTAGAGAATTTGGAATTTGGAGCCTCACATCCCAGAGAGGGGTGTGGGTGACATAACTTTGTTTATTAATAGTTGTAATTATTGATTGTGGGCATTGTAGGTGTGGCCAAAATGGAGAGCTATGTATGAGGTGATTTTTTTGTGGGACAGATGCCCATTTTTTTAAGATGAGAGTGGAATGTTAGGGAAGATAGATACATTTTGGGAGGTACGTTGGGTAGGAGAGGCTGCATTTGCAAACAGACAAGACAGCAGACAGGGGTGGTGTATGACACATGAGGGGGGCAAACACCTTTGATGGGGAGGGTGTTGTGCAATCGGAGAGCCATGTGACCCCAGACGGCAGCAGTGACACTGAGCTCCCCACACATGGGCAGGCACCACTGCTCCTTCACTGCCCAATGGTAGCTGTGCTGGGGGCTGGGTGCTGGGGTCAGCCTGCCCCTCCAGTTGGCCAGTCTGCCATCAATCTGGAACAGCTGATCATTGAACCCTTAGTGGATGATCCTGCGCACCATCCCTGGTAGCTGTTGCTGGGTGACAACTCCTTCTCCATGCCCGCTCCTGGGGGGGTGGGCCCCATCCACTAAGGCAGTTTCACCTGTAAACAATGCAGAACTGAAGGAGGAGGAAGAGGCAGCACCAGGTTGGGTCCCAGAAGTGCTGGGACCCAGTGCCACAGCCAGTTGAGGTGGGGGTAGGCAGATCCATGGGAACTGGCCCACCCAGTTGTGATATGGTGTTGAGGTTTTTTAAAAGTTTATAGGTTAGTAATGAACACAACATTTAAATGTTAGTTATAGGAGTATGCCAGGTTGCTGCACATAACCCAGTAAGATAGCATTGTATAGCATATGGAATGCAACAATAAATGGGATAACAGTCAGTATTGTAACAGCATGCCAGTAACAATTATGGCAAAAGGCCAACAACATAGGTAATTCAACAAGGTATGTTAGTATGCAACCATTGTAATATATAACAATAATAAAAAACAAGGCCCAACATAAGGTTTTGAGAACAACATATGTTAAAAGTAAACCGTACCTGACGTATATCAGTAATAAATTGTGATGAAGTAAGGGGTGGGGGAAGAGAGAAAGACATCCTATTACTATCAGTATAAACTATAATGTTTGCAACAGTACTCTTCTATACTCTACAGGTCTGCCCTTCTGTTATGTATAGAAGTGCCCTTTAGCTTCTGTAGCACCCACATACCTCTTAAGCTATCCACATGGGACAGTATGGGCCAGGCTATGACATCTACAGATACACAACTACAGGGAACTATTACATGTCCGGGGAACATATATGAGTACCAAGGTATGCTGTGGACTGATGTAATGTGAGTGTGCTACTGACATAAATAAAGTTGATGTTAAATCTGTGTCGAAGGGGTTGGCAATAGTGATCACAGTCCATGACAGTGTGACACTTGAGAGACATGTATCTTGCACAGTACAGAGAGTTTACTCTTATCATGCCATCCTTGGCAAGAATGAAGTTAGACTGTCAGCAGACATTCACAGACATACCAGGCATACAGCTGTACCAAGATTAAACAGTTTTATTTGTTTTATTAACTTGTATTAGCAGTGTACTTGTTGACATTGTATTTATGGAAGTCTTATCACCTTGCTGAGCAATGCTGTTTAAACTCTGGTACATCTGGACACACAAATTAGTAACCAAGTGGAACAGCTACTACAGCCACTTATTTACCTGTAATTTCTGTGGGGGGGGGACATCTGTTAACAATACATAACTGTTTCTATAAATATTTAGTAGTACTTGTCCCTGGATTTGAACCCCAGTCTGTGCGTGACAAAATGTACAACAGACTTAGCATTTATCAAACTAAGCTACTGAACCACTGCTGAGTATTGACTGACTGATATGTGCCTAGAGTTCATCTGGTAACAAACTGTGACCTGGTAATAAAGGTAGAGTGTTATATAAGACTGTAGTGACACTTGAACACACATGCGTGAGATGCATGCATGACAGAGATAGTAGGTGAACTGTGCATAAATACATGGAATGTAGGTGTAGACAATGAACTCCTAGTGGTTGGAAATATGTGTGAAGTGTACAGACCATATCAGAAGTGCTGGGTTGGCTACCTGACCCATATACAGTTGCAGATGGTATATTTGCAGTCTACAGATATTACAGTTTCATATGCAATGTAACTAAGATCAGGAATGCATATACAGTAGCTGAAATGTGATGGTTAACCCAAGACGATCCTGAGATACCCACTATTATACCTTTGCTGTTCCTATTATAGGTTCAGATCTTAGTGCAGAACAAATATAATGCATTATATTTTGTTGCACAGCTCCACAACAGTTTAGCATAACACTCCTTTATTAGCTAACCTTCAGTCACTTAGTGGTATTATTCCTGTCTTTCATTCACAGCACTTGTAATACTTGGGCCCAAATATAGATATTGAAGAACCCAGCTTTATTAGGGGTGACATCATGCGGTTATTGGTGTACATCTAACAGTCTATATTGATGGGCATTTCATATAATGTAGGTGTTGCAAGAAAGCTATAATTCCACAATTAATGCAGTAAATATTTTATTTCCTTAACATTATGAATGCATACCATTATTAATGCAGTTGAACAGTATTTCCTTAACATTATTAATGGAGTTGAACTTTATTTCATTAACATTATTAATGCAGTTGAACTTTATTTCCTTAACATTACTAATGCAGTAGAAACTTTTATTTCCTTATCATTATTAATGCAGTAGTTTTCTTGACATTATCAGGTTTCATGCTTTCATCTGTATTAAGCTGTACCTGGCATTATACTCAAAACAGAATATACCTACTGGAAGTTGCTACTGTAGTCCTTTTTTTTATATGACTATAGATTGCAAGATACATCTGTACTCACCACACTCATGGCGCAACCTGGCCAGATGCCCTGCATAGGCCTCTAGGTTGTGAGCTCTCTCCTCTGCAGCTGTGGGGAGAGAAACACTCCATTATGTGTACCTGTCTGTCAGACATTCATACTAGAATTTGGTAAAACAATGCTTACAATACTTACAAACTTCTGGGGCATTGTCCTCCTGAACATGTTGGATCCATGTGGCCAAGAGATCCCCCTTCCTATGCTTCATGAATCATAATGGTGACGCACCTGCTCACCTGTGCAGGGGATACCAGTAGCACTGGTGAGATCATGTGTCAGCCAGTCCCAAGCTTCCGATTTATACTCCGACCCCTGGTAGTGACTCTTCTGCAGTTTGTTGTTATGGTCTTTTACAAGGACTCCAGACATGACCCTGGACTCCAGAATGCCCCACAACTGCGCCCGGAAGCACACGCCCTCTTCAACTCCTGCCATAGTCTCTGCCAAGATCAAACACCCACAGATTCTGGCTGTATTCCCACCTGTTGCACTTAAATAAGGCTGTTTTCCCACTCTTTGCCACCGTTGGACTATTTTTAAAAATGTGGCACTTTGCTTAGCCCCACTCAAACCCACTAAGCTTAGCAGAACAATGCTTAGTGCTGCACAAACCAGCTTAGCTGATCTGAGGACTGCTTAAACTGGATTGCTTAGCAGTGCCCAAACCAGCTAAGCAGAGCTGCACATTGCTAAGCACTGCTAAAACAGGCCCTATTTAAGCACTGCTTGGCTTGGCTTAGCAGTTCTTACCAGAGCTTAGCTAAGAGCAAACCAGAATTTAAAAAACAAACAAAAAAAATTATTTGTTCATTAGTTTATTATTATGTGTATGTATTTTACTTCTGTATTTCCCAACCTTACGTATTTTAGTTTCTTTATCTTGGAGTGTGTATTTTATGTATTGTAAACTTATGTGTAACTCGAGCTTTTCTCCCCAGGTCTCCACTGAAAATGGGCTTCTGGCCCAGTTGGACTCACCCGGTTAACAAATAACGATAAATACTTACACAAAAAAGAAATAATGTATATAATATTGCTATCAAATATAAAAGCTGACTGGCCTGTCTGTGTATTTGAACCATGCACCTACGGTCATGACTCTAACTATTTAACTACATGGACATGTAGACTACTGCTATATATTTCTATATAGCTCTCATCTACGTTTAAGCACTGCTGAGCAGTATGCCGTGCCACGCAAACCCCGCTCAGCTATTCTTAAACTTGACCTTTCCATTCATAATTAAATGTATCCGGTTTCTATTTCTAGATGTCTGGCATATGTCCAATGCTAAGCACTGCACTACACAAACACACAAAAAAAAATAAACAAGATAAAAAAGCACAATGGTCTAACCAGTCCCAAAACTTGATTGCTTTATTGTACAAGAAAATTCACATTAATGCTGCCAGTATAACAAATACGTTTTCATCCCCACAACTTCTTCAGATGAGTATGCTAAACTAACCTAGCCCACATTTTTAAATAACTCTCAATTAAGTAATGACCAATGAAATAAAACGCTCTGTTAATGAGATGTATAAATTCTTTGACCCTTTTGTATAAAATGAATATAGGAATAATTCATTCATTTAAAATATCTATCACATACAATTAAATATACATATTTAAACTTTAATAAAATCATTAAATACACATTAAATAACTACATTAAATAAAAACAATCATTTAATTTCATAATTCCCAAATAAAACATTTTAACTTGAATGGATGCATATTAACCTTGTGTGTCATGACGCCATCTAGTGGGCAATTGTTAAAACCACATGTTATACTTATAATATTAATATTTAATATTTAAATAGTTATAAAATATTGTGTGTTAGTCTAAAATCCATATTTATTTCTTTATCATTATAAGCTCAGTCTATAATTTAGCAGCTCTGAGCTTTAAAACAGGTAAAAGGGAAATTGTATCATTCAGACCAGGGAATTTACAGGCCTCCAACATTATTTGCCAGTAAAGTTTTCTATATTCAACTCTTGTTTCCCATGGTCCACCCCTTGGGTCCATAACCACTGTTTCGAGCACAAAAAAACAAAATGTGCCCCCGGGCATACACAAGTGTGTTTGTATAGGGCATTATTCTCATGTTTCCTCCTTAGGAGGGTGGCATAATGGTTAAGGTGCTTACCTTAAAAACACAAAGTGCAGGGTTTGATTCTCACAGGCTCAAAATGGTCCATAAGGGCAGTTAGCCTAGTAATAATCTATGACTCTAAATGCTCGTATAATCTCTGTTTAAGCTTTCTCTCACTTTTATCCACATAAAACGAATCACAGTTCTTTTCTCAATATTCCTTCTACCTTCAAAGTTCTGTTTGTATTTTTGGTCTCGCTTCCCTTCAGGTGTCTAAATGTCCTTAAATAGATTGCATCAGGCAACTAAATGACCTAAAGCAAAGCAATGTAAGAAACTTCTCTGTGTGGAAGATTTTCAATCCATATATATCTAGTTAATCACTGTATATTAATCAGATCAAACAATTGTAGTAGAAGTAATTAACTTAAACTCATCCTAAGTCAAAGAATTAGTAAAAAATATATAATTTAAAATATTGTACAGAATTACTAAGTATTTGAAAGTAATCCAAGCAGGGTAGGCAGTCTGTTTCCAGTCAAAAATCCTTTATTAAGTACACAGACAAGCGATCCAAGTAAAACAAAATGCAGAGTAATAGTTTCCTCACAAGCTTTCTAACTATATATACTTTTATCAGGCAAGGGAGTGGTTTATTGTGCTGTAAAACAAAGTGTTTTTGGTATACATGTTAAACTCACATCCCTTTTCCCATCAGTGTGACATTTGAGCTTGTCCTGGCTTACTTAGTAACTGTCATAATAATATAACCCTTATGCACTTTAAATAAAATTAATAATGCTGTGGTACTACCAAATTATTAAGTAGATTATTAACTCTGTGATGCTATCCAAGACAATTTACAATACTAATTATACAATAATATATTTGTAGATAGTTTTTAGGGTTGTGGTTGTGGTAGGGATGTGAATTTAACATGTATACCAATAATGCTTTGTTTTACAGCACATTAAACCACTCCTTTGCCTGATAAAAAGTATGTGCATATATATATATATATATATGTAGAGAGAGAGAGAGAGAGAGAGACAGAGTTAGAAAGCTCTATTACTGTGTTATTTTTGTTTTGACTGGATCGCTTGTCTGTGTACTTAATAAAGGATTTTCGACTGGAAACAGACTGGCTACCCTGCTTGGACTACTTTCGAATACTTATTAATTCTGTTACAATATTTTAAATTATATATATTTTATTATTATTTTTTTACTTAAGATGAGTTTAAGTTTGTTGCTTCTACTATCATTGTCTGATCTGATTAATATACAGTGATTAACTACATATATATGGATTGAAAATCTTCCACACAGAGAAGTTTCTTACACTGTTTTGCTTTTGGACCCATTATACTTGCTTAGTGGGTTGTTTGAGACTTTGGGGATACCACAGAGACTACTTGTTTTTTTGTTGCAACTAAATGACCTCTTACACCTTATAACATGTTGTTTTGCAGTCTTTCACAGAACTTCTCTTGCATCTGACCACGGACTGCTGACAACTGACTAAAGTTGACCTTATAACAACAATTTGCAGATGATGTCATAACTCCTAATGTTTCAGAAATAGCAATCTTTTTCCCAGACGTCTTGCTGCCACAAGCCATCATTCATAATTCTGATATATGCTTAGCATGTCTGGCATCCTTTTGAGCTATATGCTATCAGTCTTGCCCAGCACCCATAAGGGAAGAATCTAGATTGGGATTTTTCTTACTTCTGCTTTGTGAAAGTGTTCTTTGTGTAATAAAACTTGATCTACATTTGTGTTATTACTCCTTGATGTAGAATGCAGTATTTTATCTGCAGAATGCAGCTTTCAAATTCAGGAGCTTTTTATTAGTTAAACAGGATCAGTTGTATTGTATTTACAAGTTATTTTACAACTCTGTTTCTCTTTTTCTTTCATTTTCTCTCTCTCTTTAATCTTTAACGGAAAACTCCACTTTAGAACAAAAAAATCTATTTTTTCACTCTTTGTTTTCTGTGTTATTTTAACACATCAAAACCACTCTAGCTGCTTCTTATAGAATTTAAATATGTTTACTGCAAAACATCCTCAAATGGGACTTGACATAGCAACATGATTGTGTTTTTTTTTTCAAACCTTTCTATTTCTCATAATCCATTTCAGTTATGCTTAAAATGGGTCATGCTAAACATGAGGATGTAGTGGGGTATTCCCATCCCATTGACATAAATGGGATTAGTGTCAATCACTGTCATCTAATATCCCTTCTGACTTCTGTAATAGGACTGCTTCTTTATTTCTTGAATGGATCTCATTTGTGTGTGTCTCAGGGCTTTTTTTGCAGTATACGGAGTCATACAGCTGCAACCAAAAACTTAAAATTGCAGGCCTTTGTGCAAAGTATCTTTTGTACTCTAAGTTGAATTGACCATTCCTTCCCCCACACTTTTACCTCAGGTGTAAAAACTATCAGTGCTCTGGGGGATCCTTGCAATTTCATGTATAAGTGACAGATGCTACTGTAAAAGACATGCTTTGAAAGTAATTCTGTTCCCCAGTGTCAGCAATGGAAAGTCTTCATATATATATATATATATATATATATATATATATATATATATATATATATATATATATATATATATATAAAATATAGATAGACAGTTAAAGTACTTTAGATTTCCCTTTCCTAATGTTTTAATGAAAGAGGACATGGTGCATGTAAGCTAAAGAAAATTCAGCTGTACATCACGGTTGCTGTCAATTGTTATATTTCCTTTATTGACTAGAAAATGTTCATTCATTCCACTTGTGTAAGGACCAACTCAAAGTCATTGGAAGATGTCCCTTCCCAAGGATCTCATTTTATTTAACATTTGTTTACTGGGAAAGTCCAATTTGGAACAAAGCCAATTTTCAGTGGAGGCCCAGGGAGAAATGCTCCAAATGCATGTCTTTGTAACATGGGAGGAAACCGGAGCACCCAAAGGAAACCCACACGGATACATAGAGGCCATGGAGACTCCACACCGAAGGCACCCTCTTCTGGAAGGATGTCACAAGAAATCATAAAAGACCATTTTATAAACAGTATCAGTGCACTTAGTTGATAGGGTTGCCAATTGTTTCCTCTTCCTGCAGAGAAGGCCCAGTTTGGTCCTATTATGTTTGGAGGCATGAAATGGTAAATGTGTTGGTACTTTACAAGAATTACAAAAAAACAGTGGTTTACGACTTTTTTCTAAATGTCACAGACATCTTTGATACTACATTTAAGTCATCTTAAAATGCAAAGTAATATAAACAGCAAACATTTAAAGTTTAAAGCTTAACGTTTCAATACTGTGATGCTGCTTACATAAATTTGTGAAAAGAGATAACTGCTTTTGAACCACTAACTGATCCAGTTGCTCTGCTTTGCTATGAAAGACATGGATACATTAGAAGCAGCTGTGAATCAGTGTAAGTTCTCTTCCCCTCTGTAATAAAGACAGTCGAAAACAATTTCACACCTCTCTGTCTTTTATAGAATCAGTTGAGCTCCAGACATCAACAGGACTAATTATGTGTATAAGATTAGCAACAGTGCCTGACAGAGTAAACTACAGATTTCTGTGTGTCTGTGGTAATTTACAAATTATATAAGAATTTAAGTTTAAAAAAAGTGGGTGGTCTTCCCCTTTGATTCCAAGGCAAGGAAATAAATGTTCTGTAAAGTACAAGCAGGTTTATGGTACTACTCGACACTAGAACCAAATTATAGGTAGAAAAGCAACCTAAGAGTTGAGTTAAATTGTTTGATAAGGTGGGGTTTTCCTTTAACTTACTCACTGTGAAGCTGCCGGCAGATAATTTGCTCACAACTACACTCCCTCCTGTATATTACAGTGCAAGACCTTCAAATACACAGACTATGTATCAAATATACATTTTACAAGTTTTATGACCTCAGAGGTAATTTATTTATAGTCTGGGGGTATGCGACAGACCACCCCCTTACACATATCTGGAGGTGGCAGAGTGGCTTGTCTCCCTGCAAAAAACACTTTTTTTTTCAAACTTGGTATTGATTGCAAGTGTGCTGTGAATTAGGTAATCGCACTGATTTAATGAAAGTGGACCTTTTCGGAAACTTGAGAAAACTATCAAAGATACCATATGATCGAGTTTCTGAAAACTTGATCATCAAAAAAAACAAACAAACATCTACCTTTTTTAATGTTTTTGCAGGGGGGGAGCCCCCTGCTCCCCATGTGGTGGGGCTGCACCCCCACACCCCCTGCAAATTATATATACCAACTTTGAGATTGCACTACAGTGAGGAAAAGGGTAAATTTCCCGATCCTCTCTCCACCTCAATCTCCATTCAAAACCTTTGAGTTTTGAAAATCTTGATCATGTGATGGCAACCATATGGAGTTTGAGTTTCTGTAAACTCGATCAACTGATATATTTCACCTAATCACATTTCACCAAAAAAAAAAAAAACGCTGGCACAATTTTAGAAAAGTACATTGAAAACTTAAATGACTGAAACACATTTCATAGAAAATTTTGTATGCACTAAATATGGCTCCAAAATCTTTTTTTTTTTTTTGCAGGGGACAAGCCCCTCTGCACCCACATTCTCCCTTACTAACTATACTAACTCCATAGTCACACAACCATGGAAAAAAGACAAAGCTACTCACACACTGACTTACTGCTGGCACACAAATGCAAAATTCTGTGAGTGTGTATGTGGATAGAGGTATATACAGATACATCTGCCTACATGTAAATATATATATATATATAATATATATATACATATATATATATATATATATATATATATATATATACATATATATATATATATATATATATATATATATATATATATATATATATATATATATATATATATATATATATATATAAATATGTATATGGGATCACTACTAAATACCGAATGCCCAAATTCCTGACCACATGCCCGAAACCCCACAATACCGAATATTTAAAACCACGAAATTCAAAATCGCGAAAGTTACACAACCAAACAGCACACACACACATACACACACCTTCCCCCCACAACCAAACAATGCATTCTACGCTAGACATAGGCAGGGGGGCAAGCCCCCCGCACCCCCCATGTGGGGGGGCTGCACCCCCCACATCCCCCTACTTTATTATTCTAACTCCGAGATTGCACAAACAGACACACAAGGCAAACTCACACCCACACATTACAGTCCCTCACACACACACCACAGTCACAACACACACTTACACACACTACACCCCTCACAAACACACTTACACACACATACCTACCTGAACCACAACACTGGAAGTGCTAACGCGAAATCCCTTAACATCGGGATTTTGCATTTCGAGCTTCTGGTCTTTCGGTAATGCGGGGTTTCGATCATCTGGTCTCGTTGTTTCAACGTCGGGATTTTGGGCGTTCGGTATTTCGTAGTGATCCCATATATATATACATATATATATATATATATATATATACATATATATATATATATATATATATATATATATATACATATATATATATATATATATATATATATATAAATATATATAGAGAGAGAGAAAGAGAGAGAGAGACACACACACACACACACACACACACACACACACACACACACACACACACACACACACACACACACACACACACACACACAAACACACACACACTAAATATCCAGTAATCCAATAGCTGAATTTGTTTAGTAGTCTGCTAAACCCTTTGAAGGAGTGAACTAGCTTTATAAATGATTGCAATAAACACATATTTTCTGTTATATACTGTCATATAAACATGTGATACTGTCACATGATTACCCAAGAACAACAATAAGTCACTACCAGAAAATCAAAAACAAAATAAATTAATGCTAACTGAAATATAACTCCTCCATCAGCCACATCATTTATACAAAATATTAAATTGGGTTTTCCTGCTATATTACTGCAAAAAATTTTTAAATTTATAAAAAAACAAAAGAATATGATAACAGACCTATGATGTATAAAAGAATAAAACTATACTTACATTTATTCACATTCTGGTGGTGGTTTTGAAATGCAAAAAATATTTTTTTTAGACACCAGGGAACAAAAATGGAGTTTGAATCTGGGTACTTATAAAACCATGACATATCATACATTTCGCCTGAACCTCCTTGTGTTCTGACTGTGCTTCTCAAACATTTTGGAAATATACAGTATATTTCAGAGCATTTATTATAACTGTAATAGCCTTAATATTGCAACAACTCAAGTGCTCTATGTTGCACTGCATCTGAAGTGTTTGTGTGTTTTAGCTGCTTTTCTGTATATATAGACTTTTCTGTTTCTTTTACTAAATAAGCTCTGTAAAGTTGTTTTATTGCATTCCTGCCTGTATCTCTGAGGTTTTTTTTTGCACTTTTAAAGTTTGTTTTTGCTTAGTTTAATTGGTAGGCTACACACTCAAGTGCTAGCCGAATTAAAGCATTTACTGTGTTTCTGTACCTAATTTCTGCTACTTTGTAAAAAAAAAAAAATCCTTGTTTCCCGCCTTTACTGAACTAGAATAGTCCAGTCTTCAGGTATTGCTGATCTCTGGGCTGTGTCATAGTTCCTGTGTTGCCCATATCCTTATTTGGATAGGAGGAAGCTTCTTTGTTCACCAGTGACAGTGGGGAGCTCTGAGCAGCCTATCTGTCCCTTGAGGAGTGGTTCCAGCCCAGTGACCTGTAGCTTATGGGCCATTTTGTGTCATAGTTCCTGTGTTGCCCATATCTTTATTTGGATAGGAGGAAGCTTCTTTGTTCACCAGTGAGAGTGGGGAGCTCTGAGCAGCCTATCTGTCCCTTGAGGAGTGGTTCCAGCCCAGTGACCTGTAGCTTATGGGCCGTTTTGGGCCATTTCCTATCTCTTTCTAACCCCCTGCTTTAAAGCCAGCTTTAGCACACTTTTGCGCTTGTAATTTAAAGTCTGTCCTGTTTTCTGCATTTACCTGTTGAGGCTACACACTCAAGTGTGCTAGCCTGTCTTACATATTTACTGCATTTTCCTGCTATTTGTTGAAAAAAAGAAAAACAAAAAAAAATTAACCTTGTTTCCCGTCTTTCCTGACCTAGAGTAGTCCAAATACAGGCTTTGCTGCATTCTGGACTTTTGGAAAGTTCCTGTGTTGCCCATTTCCTTTCTTGGATAGAGGGAGGTTTCTGTGTTCACCAGTGGCAGTGGGGAACTTAGAGCAGCCTATCTATCCCTGGAGGAGTGTTCCCAGCACAAGAATCTGGTAGTATATTGGCCGTTTTGGGCCAATTTCTAGCTCTTTCAAGTCCCCCTGTATAAAACCCGCTTTGGCGAGGTTTTTGCGCTTGTTACTACTCAGCCAAGCTCCTTTTGGTCAGGCAGAGTGGTGCTAGCAGCAGAGAGGCCAAAACAGCGACTGCTAACCTGATAAAAGTGTTTTTTCCTGCTACTATCTGGGCAACTGTCCGATCTAGCTAAACTGCAAGTATTTCTGCTTCTTGAACTGTTTTAAACTGTTTAAAGTTGTTTTTGCACCTGCACTTTTAAAGTTTGTCCTGTTTGTTGCATTAACCTGTTGAGGCTACACACTCAAGTGCGCTAGCCTGTGTTAAATATTTATTGCATTTTCCTGCTGTTTGTTGCAAAAAAACCCCAAAAAAACCCAAATAAATTATCCAATTATCCTTGTTTCCCGTCTTTCCTAACCTAGAGTAGTCCAAATATAGGCTTTGCTGTATTCTGGACTTTTGGAAAGTTCCTGTGTTGCCATTTCCTTTCTTGGATTAAGGGAGGCTTCTTTGTTCACCAGTGGCAGTGGGGAGCTTAGAGCAGCCTATCTATCCCTGGAGGAGTGTTCCCAGCACAAGAATCTGGTAGTCTATTGGCCGTTTTGGGCGGATTTCTAGCTCTTTCAAGTCCCCCTGTATAAAACCCGCTTTGGCGAGCTTTTTGCACTTGTTACTACTCAGCCAAGCTCCTTTTGGTCTGGCAGAGTGGTGCTAGCAGCAGAGAGGCCAAAAGAGTGACTGCTAACCTGATAAAAGTGTTTTTTTCCTGCTACTATCTGGGCGACTGTCCGATCTAGCTAAACTGCAAGTATTTCTGTTTCTTGAACTGTTTTAAACTGTTTAAAGTTGTTTTTGCACCTGCACTTTTAAAGTTTGTCCTGTTTGTTGCATTTACCTGTTGAGGCTACACACTCAAGTGCGCTAGCCTGTGTTAAATATTTATTGCATTTTCCTGCTGTTTGTTGCAAAAAAAAAAAAACAAATAAATTATCCTTGTTTCCCGTCTTTCCTAACCTAGGGTTGTCCAAATACAGGCTTTGCTGTATTCTGGACTTTTGGAAAGTTCCTGTGTTTCCATTTCCTTTCTTGGATTAAGGGAGGCTTCTTTGTTCACCAGTGGCAGTGGGGAGCTTAGAGCAGCCTATCTATCCCTGGAGGAGTGTTCCCAGCACAAGAATCTGGTAGTCTATTGGCCATTTTGGGTGGATTTCTAGCTCTTTCAAATCCCCTGTATAAAACCCGCTTTGGCGAGGTTTTTGCGCTTGTTACTACTCAGCCAAGCTCCTTTTGGTCTGGCAGAGTGGTGCTAGCAGCAGAGAGGCCAAAAGAGCGACTGCTAACCTGATAAAAGTGTTTTTTTCCTGCTACTATCTGGGCGACTGTCCGATCTAGCTAAACTGCAAGTATTTCTGTTTCTTGAACTGTTTTAAACTGTTTAAAGTTGTTTTTGCACCTGCACTTTTAAAGTTTGTCCTGTTTGTTGCATTTACCTGTTGAGGCTACACACTCAAGTGCGCTAGCCTGTGTTAAATATTTATTGCATTTTCCTGCTGTTTGTTGCAAAAAAAAAAAAAAAAAACAAATAAATTATCCTTGTTTCCCGTCTTTCCTAACCTAGGGTAGTCCAAATACAGGCTTTGCTGTATTCTGGACTTTTGGAAAGTTCCTGTGTTTCCATTTCCTTTCTTGGATTAAGGGAGGCTTCTTTGTTCACCAGTGGCAGTGGGGAGCTTAGAGCAGCCTATCTATCCCTGGAGGAGTGTTCCCAGCACAAGAATCTGGTAGTCTATTGGCCATTTTGGGCGAATTTCTAGCTCTTTCAAATCCCCCTGTATAAAACCCGCTTTGGCGAGGTTTTTGCACTTGTTACTACTCAGCCAAGCTCCTCATGGTCCTGCAGAGTGGTGCTAGCAGCAGAGAGGCTAAAAGAGTGACTGCTAACCTGATAAAAGTGTTTTTTCCTGCTACTACTTGGGCGACTGTCCGATCTAGCTAAACTGCAAATATTTCTGCTTCTTGAACTGTTTTAAACTGTCTAAAGTTGTTTTTGCACCTGCACTTTTAAAGTTTGTCCTGTTTGTTGCATTTACTTGTTGAGGCTACACACTCAAGTGCGCTAGCCTGTGTTACATATTTATTGCAATTTCCTGCTGTTTGTTGCTAAAAAGAAAAAAAAAAAGTTATCCTTGTTTCCCATCTTTCCTGACCTAGAGTAGTCCAAATACAGGCTTTGCTGTATTCTGGACTTTTGGAAAGTTCCTGTGTTGCCATTTCCTTTCTTGGATAGAGGGAGGCTTCTTTGTTCACCAGTGGCAGTGGGGAGCTTGGAGCAGCCTATCTGTCCCTGGAGGAGTGTTCCCAGTGCAGGAATCTGGTAGTCTGTTGGCTGTTTTGGGCCAATTTCTAGCTCTTTCAAGTCCGTCTGTATAAAACCCGCTGTAGCGCGGCTTTGCGTGATTTTGTGCATAGCGCGGCATCGAGCAGCGCCGCTTATTTGGGTTTGAACCTTGGAACTGATCGAGTTCTCATAATAAACACCCTATTCCTACGCTAAAGCCTAGCACTTGCTCACTAAAGCAATTATATAAGTCAGCACTAAAAAATTAAAAGCACTACACCCTCACTAACTCCCCTTGAGTAACTTGTTCCCCACTGGCCCTTTTTTTCAATTATAAAGGAATTCCCAATACTATTCTAGCATGTCCAAAGGTCAGTTGTCAATCTCCTCTCTGGTCCAGCTGGTGAACCTGGGAATCTTGAGGCAATGTTACAACTGCCTAATGTACACAGACAACCCTCTCCTCCCCCCAACAAATTCCAACACATGTGAGAGATGCAACCATATAGCCAAACTGGAGGCTAAGCTCTCTCAACTCAGTACTGGTGTAACCAGTCAGGAGGAGAAGGAAACCACACTCACTACAATTCCAGTCTCACATAGACCTACCACGACAGCAAACCAAACACATAAACACACAAAAACATACTTGGAGGCTCTAAATAAAAATCTGCCTAAGCAGCAGAGACCTCCAAAGCAGACACCCAAGCAACAGCTACCCCAAAACAAAACACGTGCAACACATAGCTCACAAAGTCAGTGTGCCGAACAGTCACAGCCCTTAAGACTAAACAACACACCTGATACACTTGTAATAGGTGACTCTATCATCAGGCACACTGATGTCCCGCTCACCAGGCTGAACAAGGAGAAGGTCACGGTGAGCTGCCTGTCAGGCGCTAGGATCCACCACATAACACAAGCACTCAGGTCACTCCAAGGCAAGTACAAATATGCCTGAGTCATTGTCCATGCTGGTGTGAATGACTTGAGACGTACCTCCGTGGACTACATGAAAAGAGACATAGAGGAGCTCAGGAGCTCTCTGAGCATGTAGCCCAGGCCGGTATGACCCTGACCTTGAGTAGCATCTTACCCTCACCAAGAATGATGCCACAGTATGAAGACAAGATTATCAATTTCAACAATTGGATTAAGTATTGGTGTCATTCAAAGGGGATCCAATGCCTGTCAGCCTGGGATGACATGCTCGACAAGTCACGATGCTTCGCTAGGGACAGCTTGCACCTGTCACCCCTGGGCTTTCGGATATTGGCAAAGGCTCTTGCTACCCCCCATAGTGCCTTTTTTAGGCAAGGCTCAAAAGACAAACCCACCTCCATAGGTATCACAAGGGATAAGAAACTAAGAGTAATGCTACTCAACGCCAGAAGTCTAAACCTCAAGATGCATGCACTCGAAACTCTCCTTAGCATGGAGAACATCGATATCTGTGCAGTAACAGAAACCTGGTTCAAGGTTCTCGAGAGCACCCCAGCACTATCAGGTTATACCTCATACCATGCTTTTCGGCCCCAAAACTTGGACCGAACCACAAAAGGAGGGGGGGTATCTATATTCATCAAAGATACCCACACCTCCAGGTTGGTGGCACAGCACGAAGCATCAGAGACTATCCATGTGCAACTAACAGTGGGTAAAACTGCCTTCCAGTTTATAGCCTGCTACAGATCACCCTCCCAAACCCAGGAACCCCACTCGGCCTTCCTGAGAACACTGGAAAATATGAAGATCTCTCCAAACACCATTATATTGGGTGACTTCAACTACCCAACCATAGACTGGGAGCATTACTCTAGCTCCAACACCCTAGCCCAAAGGTTCCTAGAATTTATAAACTCATATGCTATGGAACAACTTGTTGCCACTCCCACAAGAGGGGAAAACATACTGGACCTGATCATCACCAACATTTGGACTCTATGCTCCAGACCAGAAGTGTATCCCTCACTGGTAAGATCAGACCATAAACTAATCTCACTGGATATTCACATCCCGACCCTACACCATGCCCAGAAAACCACAGTGAAAAACTTCTCTAAAGCAAATTTCACACTCCTCAAAACCGAGGTGGAATCCTTCAAAGCCCCCGGGCCTGTGGATAATACGGCCCAGACCACAAAATCCTTTATAAACACATTCTATGAACACCTTCAGGAATGCATGGATCATGCAATCCCAAATAAAACCAAGACCCAATCCTCCAAAGGCAGACGTCCTGTCTGGTGGACCCCAGCCATAAACAAACTATACAATGGAAGGAGGAAGCTACTACATGACAGAGCAAAATCCCAAAAAGGGAAGGCATCTCTGATCAGTATTAGCAAAAAACTACGGGCACTCATAAAATCGTCTAAGGCCAGCTTCGAGAGGAAAATTGCACAGGACACTAAGGATAATCACAAGGCTTTCTTTAGTTATGTTAGGAACCTGGGTGGGAATTCCCAGATATGCTCAGAATTAGTCCAAAATGACAAAAAATACACAGAACCCACAGACATTGCCAACATCCTAGCTGACAGGTTCAGCGCAAACTTCTCCCCCCCCCCACCAAAAGGGCTAATATCTATCCCAGCAGAGTGCTGTCCCCCTGACATCTCAGATGCTCAGGTAAGAGCTGCCCTCTCCAAAGCAAGAAACACAGCATCAATGGGACTAGACGGTGTCCCGGGCTGCATCCTACATGAACTCCAAGAAGAGCTACACCCAAACCTAAAACTACTGTTCAATCTCAGCCTTACTACAGGATATGTATCCAAAGAATGGCGTACAGCAACAGTGGTCCCTCTCCACAAAGGTGGTGCCTCAATGAATCCCGGAAACTATCGCCCCATAAGTCTCACTAGCTTGGTCTGCAAAGCTATGGAAAGGATCATCATGGACCTTATAAATAAAGATATTGGGGACCTACAGACACTGGATCCTACCCAGTTTGGCTTTGTTAAGGGCAGATCCTGCCTCTTAAACCTGGTCGATTTCTTTGAAACAGTCACCAAGGCCATTGACAAGGGGAAGGTGGTCCACACAGCCTACCTGGACCTCGCAAAAGCCTTCGATACAATACCCCACTCTGGCATTATAGATAAGCTCACCAGCTTAAATATAAACCCCTATGTCACTAGATGGGTTGCAAACGGGCTCAAGGACAGAACCCACATGGTTAGATTAGCTGGAGCCATGTCAGACTCCAAACCAGTTACAAGTGGCATCCCACAAGGCTCAGTCTTGTGACCTCTCTTGTTCGGTATATATTTCTCAGAGGTACAGGCCAACATGGAAGGACTGTGGCTGACCATGTTCGCAGATGACTGCAAACTGGGCGCCATAATAGACTCTCCAGCCGACACAAGCATCCTCCAAAAGGGCCTCATAGAAACAGACAACTGGTGCCAGAGCCATGGCCTCAAGCTAAATGCCAAAAAGTGTATAGTCATCCCCTTTGGCAAAAACAAAGTGCCCACAAATCACCACATAGGTGGTAATCCATTAAGTACAGAAGAAGTAATTAGGGACCTGGGGACCCAAGTTGATAGCAATCTCTCATTTGACAACCACGTGGCCAAAGTGGTTAGAAAAACATTTTATATAGCCCACCTAATCATGAAGGGATTCACATCTAGATCAGGGTAGGTCATCGTGCCTCTTTACTCATCCCTCATCAGGCCCATAATTGAGTACAATGCCCCTTTTGGGATGTACCTTACCAGACACCTGCAGCAACTGGAAAGACCCCAAAAGTACCTCACCAAGAGGATCAAGGGGCTCAAACAGATGCCGTATGCTGCCCGGTTAAAGAAACTCCAGCTCTACTCAGTGGCATACCGCCTGCTCAGAGGCGATCTGTGCCTGATGTATAAAGCCATGTCCAACCCGGAATTAATGGACATGCTGCACCTCAGAAAGTCCAAATCCCATCGAGCTACGTGCTCGATGGACTTAAACCTCAGCACTGAAATAAATAGGACATGCTGGAGGGACAGATTCATAACCCAGAGGCTCCCTTCACTCTGGAATAAAATCCCAGTCCAGGTTAGGCAGAGTCCCTCATTGACTCTCTTCAAGAGGAATCTTGATGAGTGGATGGGAGATCGTAGGTTTACCCCGGGTATCACTTCTGTGTCACTGTTAGACAGAGGCACAGTATACTAACCTCAAAAAAGGGCATAGCAAAATTAATTTAAAATGGGTGGCAAAAGCCATACACACTCTGGCTAGGCTTATACATGCCCTAGGGCAGATAGCCTAGTATGAACCTATGAACCTATGAACCTATATGCATGTATACATCTCTCTCTCTCTCTCTCTCTCTCTGTCATTCTGTTTATGGTAGATTTGATTTAATTTGTGTTTGGCAGGCTGCTCTGATTACTACTGTTAAAGCCTTTTCAGTTATAGCTGCAGTTGCAGGGTGCTGCTGAATTCAGGCACAGCTGTCCTCATTGAATGGATTTACACAATGATGTACCACAGATTTAATATCTTAAATTCTCACCATCCTAACTAGAAGTCCACAAAAGCATTGGATTCCCTTACATTTTCTTCTCATAGAAGTATGCTTTATATTCCATGTAATGGTAAAGGCCATACAATATCCAGTAACTGTATAGTACAAATAATCTATCAGTAGGTTTACATGGTTGGGTTGAACTGAATAGAATTCTTACTATTTCCTTTATTTTTAGTGAACATTGTCATACCATTTATATACTTACATATGTCTATGCTGATAAGATAGGCATTTTAAATGAGCCGTGGGTAAGCCACATGACTGTTGTCAAGTGGTTTCTCTGCCCCCCCCCCCCACTTGCCAGCATTTTATGCTCAGTTTTTGTTTGGAAGATTGTCCCTGCGGTGTTCTTAGTAACTAAATTGATTTGCTGATTGTATCTGAGTTTACTCTTGCTTTATACTGCTTTTCCTTTACCAGCTGTGTTCTGTGTTTATTGATCCATATTTATATATTAAAATTTGTACTTTTGTTATTTACATGGCCATTCTTTCTCACTATAACAAATCTTTTTCTTGGTTTAAGACTGTTTACGTCTGCCATCTGCCAATGTCTATTTCATCTGTCCTGGTGCATATTTTATGCAAACATCTTGGTTGCTGCATTGCCCAGTCACTGTAGACACTCTTAAGTCCATTGCATGGTAGGTCATCAGTACCACTATTACTTCTCTGTGGTGTAACTTTGCCATTTTTGTGTCCATGTGGTACCCATGATCCTGTGCTTTTATCAATGTCAAGTAACTGAGATATACCTTCTGGTAGCCCCGCTTAGGAAAATTTAAACTAATGCAAGGTCATTCCACAACAAGTATGGGATTATCAGTGACTCGCTGGGGGATGTCGATCTTGGTTTTATCCCTGAGGCATGGCTTAATGATAATGTTGGTCTTCATTAGACTTCAGTCATCTCACCCTGAATTTCAGTATTACAGAGCTGTAGGAGAGGTACGATTGAGAGGAAGATGCTATTGGCAGTGGTCCCTGTTTTGTCTGACACTAATTGCTTCTAGGAAGAAGAGCTCCTTTGGACATGCTTGATGCAGTAGGAAATTGTAGGTGTCTCTTCATCTACCATCTATAAGATTGCGTGAAGATATTCCTGTAATAATTTGCTTGGCTTTCTTATTGACTCAGTTTTCACTAACATTCTGATTCAGTTTTACATCAGCATCAGCTAGTTGTGTTTCGTGACTTCAATGTCTTGGTTGATGATGGGTCAATGACAATAGCCAAAGATTTTAGTTGTATTATGAAAGTATTTCAGTATGCTCAGGGTAGGCCATACTCTGAACCTAATCTTCTTACCTCATGTGAGAACAAATGGCTTGGTAATAGAGCCAGTCTCCACGCTGAAGCGCTGCACAAACCAGTACACCAAATAGGAAGAAAAGTTCCTAGCGAAAAGCCACACCAACCACAAAGATCCAGAAAAAGTAGTTTAATTAAGCGCTTTCGTCTCAGTGTTAGACTTCATCAGAATAACATGAACTTCCAAACACACAAGTTTAAATACCCTACTCCAGCATTCCATTAGTTAATTACATTACATACTTTCCTATTCCATCAATAAAAATCACAAACATTGATTTTGATAAAAAAATACATATATGAAAAAGCATTTAATCTAAAATAAACCTAAAACCAGTGAACCTGGACACAACTCATTTAATTCACATAAAATATAAAGATTTTAACTTCAATAAAGCACCAATGGCAATCTTATAATTAAGTCCTGGGGGTTGGCAAGCGTTGAGTTTAATTTGCCATTTGAGCTCAAGATATTCCAAATAATCATCTGATGGCCCTCCCTGGGGTCCAAGATCAACATAATCTATACCACAGAATTTAAAACTATGTGAAGGAAACAATTTAATATGTTTGTACAGAACATTATTTTTGTTTCTGTGTCTAATATTGTATATATGCTCATAAACTCTTTGTTTTAATGCCCTCTTAGTATTTCCTACATAAAAACCCTTACATGAATCACACTTTGTCACATAGACCACCCCCTTTGAATAACAAAAATATTTCTTACAAGGTAGGATGGTCCCATAATTCTTAATGTTCACCTTATCTTTGTCTACCATATACGAACATTGAGAGCATCTACCACACTTAAAGCAGCCCCCTCCATCTACATTTTTTACTTTTATTTCCAACAAGCCTTTCAATGAAGTGTCCCTTTTGTACACAACCATTGGTTGATCACCTAATATATTACTGACATGGTTGTCTAGTTTAAAAATCTTCCACAACTTTAAAATAATGCACCGAATGTCATAGCAATTTAAAGTGAAAGGAAGGGTGAGTGCCCTAGTAAACCTCTTCAACCTCCTGGATTCTGGGGGGTCCTTTATTCCTGTAAAATTAGATAATGTTGTGAATGTTCCTGATTACCTCTTGTTCTTAACCTCATTTGCAATATTGCTCACAAATTCAATAGGGTACCCTCTTCTCATCAACATTTGCTTTAAAACCTCACATTCCCTTGCAAAATCGAAATTTTCCGATATCATCCTTGCAAGCCTGAAATATTGCCCTTTAACCAGGGCTTTTTTTTGGTGTACAGGGTGACAATTTTGAAAGTGTAACAGGGAATTAGAGTAAGTTGGCTTTCTATATAAGTAAGAGGTAAACATTTTCCTGGAATAATCTTTTTTAATAGACATCCAGGAAATTGAGGATGTTATTTTCTTTTACCATAGTGAACATCAAAAATATAGTAGTCTTATTGATATAAGAGAAAAATGTATCCAGCTCATCAACCCCTCCTTTCCAAAATAGAACTAAATTGTCCAAATATCGGCCATACAATACCCATGATTCCCTGAAGTTGGAATTCAAGACAACTAAGTCCTCCCAATGAGCCAACACAATATTGGCAAACACAGGGGCACAACAGGCACCCATGGCAACCCGTTGCCTCTGTTTGAAAATATGTCCTTCAAAACTGATGAAATTATTATCTACCACTAACTCCATACAGGTTTGGATGGTCAAAATAGTGCCATGATCTAAACTAGTGTTATAATAAAGATATTCATAAAACCACGACAACCCTGATTCATGGGGGATGACTGAAAAAAGGTGAAATATGTCTATGGTAACCATAATTAGATCATCGTCATACATCTCAGGTTGGGTCTATATTAGAACATCGAAAGTTTAACAGTTTGAATCACTAAAGGTTGGCCTTTAGTGATCGAACTGTTAAAACTTTGAATGTTCCTAAAAATAAATTAAAACAAACAAAAAAAGAAAATCTAAAGGGTGTAGGCAGGGGGGCAAGCCCCCCTGCACCCCCACAACCCTCGCTTCTTAAATATACCAACTCCAAAACCGCACTACATTGAAGTAAAAGGAAATCTCCCCTTATGGAGATTTCCGTTTACCCATTTGGTGTTCTGCACTTTCGCTATTCTCGTGTTGACAATGTCAGATTTGACATTCTCGGCTTTCGAGAATCTAATATAGACCCTCTCAGGTTTTATCTTCTCCAAAAAATCCCATGAATCTTTAACTACCTATTCCCTACTGTCCAACACTTTTGACCTTGCTATCAATAAATTTTGCCAAACAAAAGGTCTTGGAGGCCTTAGGATCAACGATCGGACATAAAGGTGGGTTGGTGACAGATTTATGGATTTTTGGAATTCTAAATATGGTAGGAATTCTAGGATGTTTAAGCTCTAAAAAGTCAAGGATGTCAAGGTTAATTTGTCTATTCAATAGTAATTCATCTATAGTAAGATCAATATTCCTGTAAGCAATGTTCAACTCATTGTGAGAAATTTCTACATATGTCTTACTATACAAGATTTCAAACATTTTACTATTATAATTGACTATATCCATGACCACTAGTCCCCCTCCCTTGTCTGGTTTCATAATTCTAATTTCGTTGTTATGTAGAATTTCTTACAATAAATCCCATTCTGCATTAGGCAAACAGGTGGGACTGTTCATTTTTTTATTCCTTAAGCTATCCCTGATTTCATTGTTACATAGTGCTTCAAACATTTGTACCATAGGGTGGGCAGGAGGTATAAAAGTGCTCGGTCTATAAATCAAACCCGGCATCACTGTGGTGTTACTGTTATCAAAAATAATGCTAAATTCAATTTTCTAACAAACAGTTTTAAATGCAAAATAGTATCAACAGCATTGGCTCCCCTTGCTAGGACAAAGTTTAGGCCTTTCGAAAATAACTCAGCCCATTCAGGGCTAACAATAGCTTGACTGTAATTATACACAGAAAAATCTCCAACTACATTTCTCACAATCGAGTGTTCATTGTCAGGCAAGAGGCCATTAAAACAAAGAATTTATGAGCATATATATGATATTAGACAAAGAAATGAAAATAATGCCCTTTACAAATATATTAAATTGTTTCCTTCACACGGTTTTAAATTCTGTGGTACAGATCATGTTGATCTTGGACCCCAGGGAGGGCCATCAGATGATTATTTGGAATATTTTGAGCTCAAATGGCAGATTAAACTCAACTCTTGCCAACCCCCTGGACTTAATGATAGGATCACCTTTGGTACTTTATTGAAGTTGAAATCTTTATATTTTATGTGAATGAAACGAGTTGTGCCCAGATTCATTGGTTTTAGTATTATTTTAGATGAAATGCTTTTTCATATATATATCTATATATATATATATTTTTTTTTTATCAAAATCAATGCTTGTAATTTTTATTGACGGAATAGGAAATGATGTAATGTAATTAACTAATGGAATGGTGGGGTAGGGTATTTAAACCTGTGTGTTTGGAAGTTCATGTTATTCTCATGAAGTCTAATACTGTGATGAAAGCACTTAATTAAACTACTTTTTTTTGGATCTTCGTGGTTGGTGTGGCTTTTTTGCTGGGAACCTGTCTTCCTTTTTGGAATAGAGCCAGTCTTTTAGTCTGACTACTTCCTTATCTGCTTTGGCTTAAAGCTTCTAAAGTATAATCTCCCCATTCATGAACAGAAGGTGACTCATTCAACTAACCATATCACTACTAAATCTTTGTAATCAATACTACTTTGTTTCCTTTCATAGTCACTGATTATAATAGGTCTCTACATTTGACTTTCTAGACATGAGTAGTGATCCTTGGTTTGACCATAACATTAACCTCCTACATTGAGAAGGGTGCAGGTTGGAGTGTCACTAGTACCATTTGGGAGAGACAAACTTGACCTGGATGATCATTATGCTATTTATACTACACACCAGGCTAAGATCACCCATAAGATGGGAGCCTTTCTGTCCACAGGAATTTCAGCAGTGGCTAACTGAACAGCTACATTCTTCCTTGTGGTAGAAAGGATATGTATTCTAAGCTGACTCACCAGTAGAAGGGATTAATTGACTTCACAGTGTGAGTCATCTGCTTGGTCCTTTGCTGGCAAGGTTGCTGCTATCACATCTCCCATGCCAGCATCAGATTCATTGGAAGTTACTGTACTCTTAGTCTCCCTGTTTCTGGTCCCTGGATGGTATTTGACATCCCAAGTTATGATGAGTTCATTACTGCTATCACAAGTCTGGGCCTGATGACCTGTAAACTGAGTCCTTGTCCATCAAGACTAGTTCTTCCCAGTCTTGATGTTCTTGGGCCAGAGATATTCCATGTCTTGGCTTCAGCTTTGACACTTGGGTTTTTCCATCCATCATGAAATAGGCCATTGCCATCCCTGTCCTCAAGAAATCCTCTCTGGAACCTGACCTCCCTGACAATTATTGTGTACTCTCTAACCTTCTTTTTTTTTGGCAAAGATTACTGAGGTAATCTATAAACAACATGAAATATCTGTTGCTGTCTGTGGGCATATGGATACATTTCAGTCTGGGTTACTCACCACAGAACAGAGACTGCTGTTGACCAAGTAGTGAATGATGTCTTAATGACTAGAGACCAGCAAATCTCTTCACTGGTGGTCTTCCTGGATCACTGTGCTACATTTGACACCTTGACATCCTTGGCCATGGTGTTTTGATAGTGTTTGCAAATGTAATGTGGTATCTCAAATATGGCATTAGAGTTTTTTTTATCTCTTACCTCTGGCCATAATAAAAAGGCCTGTTCTGAAACTAACATTCTTTCCTGCTATCTCCTCAGTGTGGAGTAGCTCATGGCTGTATCTTAGTCCTTTTTTTGTTCACAGATTACATGCTGCCATTAGGAGATCATACAAGGGAGAGAGACTCAGTGACCATATTTATCCAGATGATTCTCAGCTTTACATACCTTTTCCTGAGGATGTCAGGATGGGAATTGTACACTCCCTTGCTGATGAAATTGAGACTGTATCATCATGGCTTCTCCATAATCATTTAAAACCCAACACTTGTAAAACAGAAGTCATGACAGTTAATGCAACCTTGAAGATGTTTGCTCTTTCGTTTCTCAACTTTCTTCTATACAACAGCAATAAGGTTATATTTGTTAATAAGGCATGCAATCTGTGTAGTCAAGACTAACACTTTTTGACTGAGTGTCTGCAGCTGGGAAACATTTTTCTATTTGTGAAACATTTCCAGGATAAAACACCTTTTACTTCTGCCTGATTTCTCCGTTGTTCTTCCTGCCCTGGTCTCCTTCTGACTGAAATGCTGTAGAGTCCTGTGCCTGATACTCCCTAACAATGAGCTTCATCATCTCATCTATGGTTGTTGCAGAATTCTGCTGCCTGCCTACTGACTACTACATCTCATTACCAAAATAACACTCTGTTTTGCAAAGCCTATATTGGTTTACAGTTTGGTACAGAATTATTTATAAGATCTTAGTGAAAACTTAGGTGCCCATCCGAAACTTGGGTCCCTCTTGCCTGAAAGGCCTGCTTGTGTCTTATCCTACTGTTTGGGTTGCAGTCAATTCTCCAGGGGCTACTAGTGTTTCTTTAGGTGCATTTTGAAGCTTCTGGTGTCCACTCATTTGCTTTTCAGGGTCCTTATCGGTAGAACTTACAGCCTCAGTAACTTTGGCTATCCTTCTTTGGTCAGCTACCACAGGTGGCTTAAAAATCATTTTGAACTAAAGGTGTGGAATAATTTAATGTTTTATGCAGTTGCAGTCTTCACTCCTTCACTTGTTATTATGTTTATTGTCTTTTAACTATTTCATTTTGTTTTATGCTTTTATGTTCCATTTACATGTTTACTGAATTCTGTTCTGTTGAGTTATGCACAAAAGTTCAATGTAGCTTATGTGGAGGATGGAGATGGTGTAATCATTATTTCTTTAACTTTCCTGACAAACCTCAGAAGTGTACATAGAAAGTTGCTATAGCTTTTGTTGAGGATGGGGATGGTGTAGCCACTATTTCTTCTACTTCTCTCACAGACCTCAGTGTGTGTAAAGAAGATCACTGTAGCTTATACAGGAAAAGTGTACTGTCTAAGGGCAACATCATTATTTATTTTTCATTTTCATTGCAATGAAACATCAGACATAGACAAATGAACACATGAAATATATAATTGTGAACACTTGCGCATTCTCTTTCATCCCAATCTAATACTAAAGGAATGCAAATAATGGCAGCCTTTTTTGTGGGGTCAGGGAAGAAGTGGGTGGGTATACAGTATTCCCAAATAGAATTTATGTATCCTTGCAAGCATTTGTCTTGTTGGTTTACTTTGAGCTATTATTTGGTCAGTTTTGAACATTAAGCCTTGGACATAATTTATTTCTTCAGTGTAAGAAAAAATAAGGCAGACTTTCTTTCTTCACTCATCATTTTTGTTTGTGCAATCACAGGATCAAAAGGTTAGTAAAATGTGCTAATATGCACCACAGAGCGTCTATAACAGAATAACTGACCTGGCTTAATTCAGTTGCTTCTTATGTACAAATTGCCTTGCAGTCTTGGTGACTTAAGATATGTTGAAGGGGTGCAAGGAAGAGGTGAACAGTAACACTGATTTTTTTTCTCATATTTCTCATAATTTTTGTTCAGGCCATCATTGCATGAAACAGTTGTTTAATGTGATGTGAGAAGGCCACTACTACAACTTTGTAGGATGAGCTAAAAAGTTGCATATGAAAGGTGGCAGAGACAAGATGGTACATAGACTAGAAGTATCCAGGAGCCCCCAACTTGGCATTTTCTGATGCCCCCAAAATGCTAACACCAACATTAACAATTAAACTTGCAGAGATATAGGAGAGAAAGAAAGACAGGATCTCCAATAGCATAGCAAGTAAGGCTCAGAACAACCCTCATGAATCTAAAATGCTGAGCAAAGGGATAGAGCTTTTAGTCTCTTTTGGTAGATTGGGATCTTTAAACCTGAAATCTTCTTAAGCAGCTCTGGGTTTCTATAGTTGTATGATATGTCAAGTGAAATGCATCACTAATGTGGCATTGTACTCTACCAGTGGAGAACTAAGGCTGATAGCCAAAAACAAGTAACCAAATGTTTTGCATTTCTAATCTGAATATACAGTAGCCAATGACATGTTTAGGTTAGGATGATATGCCCCTAGCTATCAGTTGTGCCAAGTACAAGGATTTCTAACTACAGTTCCCACATGACGATGAAAGGATCAAGAACCATCAACCCAGGTACCCAGATCCTAACTATATTTTTGGTTATTAGTAGAATTAAAATCCCAGGCCTCAAAAGAGGCAGTACAGATTGCTGTGTATGTGTAAGCAAAGCATTTTGTATCACTGAATATTTTCCATCTCAAAACACTTCATGCACAGTGTTTAAGACTAGTAATGAAGCAATTGAAGGTACAGAGGCAGCCAGTGTGTGAATCCTTGAAAGGGCTGTCGCCAGAAATTTACATGGTGAGAAATTTACATGTTGTACTCAGACCATATGCTGTTGCACCCACCACCCACAAATAATTTAAAAATGAACTCAATCCTCAAAATGTTTCCCTTATAAACTTTGGTAAAGGGCACACTATTGTCAACTTTTGCCACTTATAAGCATGAAAAATCTATTATTACAGGTGCAGTCCTGTCAGGTAGGCATGTTTTATATAGCTGTATACAGTATACACTCCTTTAGATGGTTTCTCTGCTCCTTGAGCTATAAAGATTTGAAGGGGATATTCAGAGGAAATGTCCTCTTTAAACTGCAGAGTGTGTGTGTGTGCGTGTGTGCGTGTGTGCGCGCGTGTGTGTGTGTGTGTGTGTGTGTGTGTGTGTGTGTGTGTGTGTGTGTGTGCCTATCCACAACCCTGATCCTTGCTCACATGCAGCCTGAAAACTGTCCATCCTGGTTTTATGGGAAGAAGCTGCTGTTCAGGACACCAGCTAATTCTCCTTCATGTAAATACTGCAGCAGAATCTACACACAAGAGCTCTGGTGAATGTCAGGAGACGTATATTATGCACTTCCTGTTTGCAGTAAACCAGAAAGCCCATTCTGAAAATGGAGCCATGCTGGTGGAAGCTACAATGCAAATGGAGCCAGAAGCTGCTGCATTGTCTGTGTCAGATATGACAGCTACTGTCAGGGTGAATGTTTCTGATAGTTTAACACAAACACATACTTTATAATCTAACGTGTACAATTCAGGGTGGCTGTTTCACATGGAAGGTATACCTTCTGTTTCTGCATGTATTTGTTTTTCTTTCAAAATGCAAACTCGTAATTTTGGTTACAAAGCCATATGTGTTGAATGCTACAACTTATTATGGTGAATGCTGTTAAAAGTTCTTGTTACCTTTTTGGTTTTGTGAGAAAGAGAGGGGAGAGACTAATGATTAATTTAGTATTTAAAATCACGTGAGATGTTTGGTAGTGTGTGTGTGTGTGTGTGTGTGTGTGTGTGTGTGTGTGTGTGTGTGTGTGTGTGTGTGTGTGTGTGTGTGTCTGTGTGGTAAGCTGGGAAAAGCACACACTGCAAAAAAATTGGAAGGAGGAATTGGAAACTGGATATTTTTGTATCAGTTCTGTACTGATCCCATAATGCAGACCTGCACCGAAAATGGACACGCATAGCCCAGCTCCATGGAATAGTGGGGTGAAGCCATAACTGTAATCCAAGCAATCCAAGAGTCTTCACAGACATGGGCAGTGGAGAAGCAGAGAGAGAAGGGTGGGAATGAATGGACATCATCACTTCATCCAGCCTGGTGGAGGGAGACGGTCAGCCCCAGGGTAATCCTTGCTGTTACTGGAGAAGAGGTGCATAGGATGCAGAGCACAAGCCAAGTAAAACTATGTCCACATGGTGCAATTCATGGAGCAGATGTAAGAATATGCACACCCACAGGGGAAGAAACAGCAGGCACCCATGTGTGCAAGCACGTTCATCAGCTGGTACGAGAGGTGTTAGAACAATTTGGGAGACAGAGCTATAGAAGCAATCAGCTTGATGTCTGCCTGGAAGATGGCCTCCTTCAATCACTTCTCACCCAACAAGGAAACAAATGGGCCAGTCAATAGCAAGATAGATGATGGTTAGTAGACAGCAGAAGACTAAGGTTATGTGCTGTTAATGAACCACTTTCTATAGGATTTGATCCCTCAGTCTCCGTTGCCTACTGCACAACAGAGACACGAGTAGTGACCTAATGAGCTATGAGGCAAAAGACAGAATGTTATAACACTGTAACAGTATCATGGGAGCCCTATGTTTAAAATACATAAATATATATGTTTGTTACAACTAAAGAAAACAATTTTATTGTTCAGGATGTGTAGAAAGGAAAAATATTATCATACCTATGGTGTTGGATAAAAGCAGAAGCAGAGTCACTCTTTGAAGAGGATTTGGATTTACATGGAACAGTAGCTATAATGGGTTAGGGTTAAAAAAAAGTTGCTGAGCATGATTGGGATCTTATCTCAACACAGGTTTTGTACCAAGTGAATGGAGAACAGCTACAGTCATTCCCTTGCATAAGGGAGAACTTTCCACAGACCGAGGCAGTTACAGACCCATTAGTCTGACCAATCTCATGTGAAAAGCCACAGAAAGACTTATCATAGAATTTATTTTATTTATTTATTTATTTTTATTTGACATTTGTTTACAGGGATGGTCCAGCTGGGTCAAAAGAAATCCATTTTCAATGGAGGCCAAGAGAGAAAAGCTCCACTTACAGATACTGAAACATTGCAAAGAAAAAAGTATACCTATATACAGAAAATTACATTAACATGTTCTACATGCATACATTTAAGAATTAGAACTTCCACATAACAACTGAGATTATTCCCATAACTTCTTGTAAGAATAAAAGACACAGCCAAACACGTAACTTGTGACATGGCATTCAGATGAGTACAAATAAAATTCCTTAGCAGTACAGCTTAGCATAACATGAAATAGTATTATTGTTTTGAGTCTAGTTGCTAATGTATGTTTTATGTTATTTTTAATTGGTTATATACAGCCCCCTTAAAAAATGGGAATAAGAGATAGATGACAGAAATAATTAGGAAGTGGGTACATGGGAAATATATAGATAGAAATTATTAAAAAGAGCTGGTAACATGGAAGTTAAATGAATGTAATATTCGCAGTGTGTTTTGTTACTATGTTGACTTGTGTACTGGGAGAAAAAAGGAGTATAAAGAAGAAGCAGTAAGTATTGAGAGGAGAAGGTGTATATGGAAGAGACAATAGTAAAAGGAGTCAAGGAAAGACAGGGGAAAGAGAAAAGGAGGCATAGGGGCTGGGGAGTGGGGTGATAATCTGGAGTACAGTATAGTTTGGAGAATCTATCAAGACTTCGGAAACCTTCAAACATGACCTGAATCAGTTTGGATTCATCAAGAGAAGGTTGTTTAACCTGGTGAATTTTTGGAAAAAGTTACCAAAGTAATAGATGAAGGCAACATGGTACACACTGCATACCTCAACCTGGCCAAAGCATTTGACACAATTACCCTCATAGAGCACAGTAGAAAAGTGAAATAAAATTGGAATAAACCCCTATGTTACCCACTGGATTGACAGTTGTCTCACAGATAAGATGCAGGTAATCAAAGAAGGGGAAGTTACCTCGGCAAAGAGATCAGTTACCAGTGGAGTCACTCGGGGTTCCATGGTGGGACATGTACTGTTTTACATCTACTGGAGTAAAAGCTAATAGCAAAGGGCTCTGGCTGACTATGTTTGCAGATAACTGCAAGCTAGAAGCAGTCAATGAATCCCCAAATAACTTAGCCGTCCTGCAGGAAGGTTTGTCTCAAATAAATAACTGGTGCCAAAATCATGGACTGAAAATAAATGCCAAAAAATGCATTATTGTATCCATTGGGCAGCCATCTACTCAAGGGAACTACCACATTGACAATGCACCCCTAAGAGTTGACCCATTTGTTCAGGATTTGGCAACTTATGTGAACAGTGACAGAACATTTGACCATTGTGTGTCTATTGTTGTAAGGAAGACCTACTATATTGCACAGGTTATGAAAAAGGGATTGTGTCTATCACTAGTGATACCATTATCCCCCTTTAGTCAGCCCTCATTAGACCAGTCTTTGAATATAATGTCCCCTTTGGCATGTATCTGTCCAGATACATGCAGCAGCTGGAACATCCACAGGGATGCCTTACTAAAAGTATATAAGGCCTGAGCAACACATACTACATGGACTGACTCAAAAACCCTGTCTCTATACTGGGTATCCTACAGAGTGCTAAGAGGTGATGTGTCTGGCATAGAAGGCATCCTCTGACTCATAGATTTACTGCACATTGGTATGTCAAATAAAATAAACACTTGGTCTGGGGATCTAAACCTCTTCTGTATCATCAACAAATAATTTTGGAGAGAGAGGTATATCTCACAAGAGATACTGCTGTTGTGGAACAGATTCCCCATCCACATAAAAACAAAGTTCATCTCTGTCTATATTCAAGCAGAAGTTATATGGATGGAACACAAAACATTTACCTCAAGACTGCTTCCTGTACTTCTAATGGACAGAGGCAGCTCCTAAATACTTTATCCTATGCATGGGTCCCATCAAATTATCTATGGTATAATTCCAGTTATTCTCATTGGGGGTAATATATAATTATTAACCATAGGATGAGTAAAAGCAATCTGTAATCAAATGGGATAGATTATTTTGAGCACAAAAATAAAAGCTGGCTAGACTTAAAATTTTCCCAAAGGATAGCTGCCTAGTACTTACCAATGAACTTGTGTAACAACTTTGAAGGTGAGCAGATCAGTAGAGTCAAGCACTCCTTGCCACCCAATATCAGTCTATTCTGCCATACTGCTTTATTGTAATTTAAGACATCAATTTTCTCTGATTTCTGTATGGTGTTGATGGCTTTTAAGATATTTACTTCTGTATTACCTTAGATACATGTTGTCATGGTTTACTATCATATAGTCGAACAGCATGTTCCTGACACTGTCAGTTGCGAAAGGAGTGCTGCAGTAATCCATAATGCCGACTGAGTTTGTTACAAATGTAATTTGGCATTCGGATGTTTGACAGTTGACCAGCAACATTCAAGCAAGTCACACTATATCAACGTCAATACATTGCTCCAGGCTAATATCTATCCCTCTGGATTTAACACATTTTTGGTGTGTTTAGCTGAACACGTGTTGACCAAAAATGTTTTTTACTTTTTTGGTAAATGTTTTTGGCAAGTTGAGGGTATGGCTATGGGGGCATCTTTTGCCCCCATTTATGCAGATCTGTTCATGGGCTATATTGAACATCAGCTCATTTATGATGACTCACATAACTTATATCTTGGAGAAATTGACATCTGGTGACGCAACTTGGATGATTGTTGGATGATGTGGAGGCGGGATTTGTTTTTTTTTTTTTTTTACAGGAATTTGTTGAACACCTAAACCAGAACAAATGGGGTATACAATTCACCTTGAATGCCAACAAAGATACCATCACTTTTTTAGATATGACGGTTATTAGGAATCTGGATCACACCCTAAAAACTGAGTTTTTTTGCAAATATCCTCAGTACATTACATTGCTACATGCTGGTAGTCATCACCCTCCCACACATCATCCGCAATATACCCAAGTCACAATTTTTGAAAATGCATCTCATTTGTTCTACACAGGACACTTATGCCCGGTATGAACAAGATCTGCATAACCGTTTTATCCAGAGGGGATGCAAAGATAGTAATATCTGTCAGGCCAGGGATCATGTTAGACGACAATAACCCAGAGCAAATTTATTACAGTATAAAAAAAATCGGATGTCGACAGGGATGGACAACAGCCCATTCGATTGGTAACTACTTTTGGAAGGAATCTTCAGACCTTTAAGTGGGTTATTAATCAACATTGGGATATCCTAAAAGCTAATGTCAAGCTTAATGATATTTTTTCTTCCACATGTTTATTTTCTTTTTGTAGGGGGCCCACTTTAGGGTCCCATTTTAGTCATTATAAATGTAAGGTTCTGCCTACACTCCAACAGTCTTCCATATTTGGGAATAAAGTCAAGGGATGTGTTCCTTGTGGACATTGTTCGCATGTCCCCATATATTCAAAACTAATACTTCCACTAGTTCTAACACCCCCAAGGTTTATGACATTTTATGTTTTGGAAATTGCAGTTCTGAATGGATTGTTTATTTGGCTACCTGTTCCTGTTCAGCATTTTATGTTGGACAAATGTCTAGAACACTGAGGCTTCGGATATCCAAACCGCTCAGTGAGATCAGGAACAGGAGAGCTACCAATGCTTTGTTTAAGCACACCTTGGCTCATAAAACAGCCAGATTTACATTTACTGTTATTGATAGGGTTCAGGGTCATAATTTTTCTAAAGTTGGTTGGCACACTATATTAAACAATAAGGAATCAGGTTGGATCATCAGGCTAGGGGGTTTGTTTAAACCTGGTCTGAATGAGTTGTCATAATGTCTAATCTAACCAATAATTTTTGTGAATGCTAATGATGTCATCTATTTAAGGATCAGAGATTTTTACTTGTGTTAATGCACTGAGGAAGGCTGTTGCCGAATCTGGTATGCCAGTTGTTCTTTGAAGCTACTAAAATAAATTATTTCAAGTTTTCTACCCACTGTGCTGGACCTTTTTGATTTTTGTTTATTGCCTTGGTTGGTTTGGTCCGTGCACATCCGTACGTGCGGGTGTCTGTGTTTGGTACATTCTTTAAGGAAAACGATCTGACTGGTAGACCCAGGTGGTATGGCATGATAGGTATTACATCTGAAAGGCACCCACCATTGTTCAATATTACATTTTGTAACCAACATGACTCCTGTAGATTGGGTTATCCTCGAACACAAAACTCAGTTGTAGTATGGCATAGGTGTCTTCTAAGTCTAATGGGTAAATAAAGATTATTTATGTTGGACGTGTTACATACCATTTAACTTGAGCAGAACCACATGGAAGACCTCAAAAGTAGACATCTGTCTTGTTTGCCTTCATCCCCTAAATGATGCCATTTACATGATAAGGAGCATGCTTTTCAAAGATTATTAGCAAGACATGAGGAAATGACACCACAGGGTTTTGTGACCCTAGAAGCACAGCATTGCTCCTTTTAGTATTTCACTTGATTTGTTGACTGAAATTGTGAAGGGCACTACCTTCTTTGCAGAGCACGGGAAATGGTATTGTCAACGTTTGGTAAAAAACATGAGTGTTACACATCACGGTTACATATATTTGGAGTGGCACATATGCAGCATATAAAAATAATGATGTCGAACTGTTCAAATTACTGGATAATGCACATAATCGGTCTAATGCTGATAGTAACATATTAGGAAGACTGGCATATGTTTGATGTTATGTGAAAACAACTAATTTCCATGGATGTACTATTGGAAATATGCAGTGATTTGAAAACATCGAATTTGAATCACACATATTTCCTATTCAACATTTTGCATTGCCAGTTTTTCATGATACAGTATTTTCTTTCAGAGATATCACTGTTCAAAGATACCAGGTTCGATGTTATGATGGTAAACCATTTTCATTGTACTTTAATAAATAATGGTCTCTGATAGATTATACATATTTAAGAAATGAGTGTTTCTTGTTGACATACTGTTTCCCTTAGACTGTTTTGATACATTTCTTACCACTATGCATTTAGTTCCCTAGCTCTGGTTCTGAAAATGAGAGCAGTGAAGCTGTAAGAGTGACTCAAGGGATGATGTTGTGATTTACTGTGTTTCTAGTTTTTGTAAAAGGGTTTTTATTTGATAGATTTTTAGGAGAATGGACTATTCTATAAAATAATGCAAGGTTATATATTTATACATTTTTATGAAATTCAATATAAAATTCTTGATTATTTTGGACAGGGTGGGATTCTTAAACTGCATTTTGTAACTTATGTGTGGTAAATTGTACCCAATATAATAGAAAATGGTGGTCTGTCACTTTAAAATTTTTGGAGGGAAAGTAACAGGATGTTTGTGTGTATAACAGTGTAAAAATAGTACTACGTCTGCTGTATAAACAGTTACTCTGAACTTAAGAAAATATCCTGCTCTGGAAACTGAATGTGAAAGGATTACACACTACATCTGTGTCTGATTTTTGGATTATCCAGAGTAGCTGCTTGTTGGGTGCAAGAATTACATATTTTCTTTAGACAACAGGCTAGTTCAGGTGCCATTGTAAAATTGATAATACTGTTCTGTACCATAATTAGCTGAAAACACTGTATGCAATGAGACTGAGAACAAAAGTCTTTATCTGTTAATTCCCCAAACTCGTGCTGAACAGATGCCAGTCTCTCCTTTATGGACCAAGTCTTGTGCACTTTTCAGAATGAATTCTCCAAACACTGTAGTTCATTCAATAAGGCTTTATTAGATTTTTACAATATCAGAATACTGTCTTTATTAACTGTACTGATAAACAATTAGTGTTTAAAGTTACTGGACGTCATTTTCTGATTGTCCTTAGCAACATAAACTAACATAGTCTTTAGATGACCTGTTTTCTGTACTCAGGCTCGAGTGTTTGACATCTTCTCTGAAGTAATAGGTCATTTGAACTTACTAACCATAACTGAGCTGCTATCCTGAACACAACATATTATATTGCTTCAGTCCAGTAATTTTTCTTATTTACTTCTCCTAACCTTGGTCCCAGGCTTTGTCTCATATGTGCTTTATTTTAACATTCCATTAAGAAACATTATGTAGCTGAAAAGATTGCATCTTTCACTTGGGAAAAGAACATTCTATCTGCACACTTTATGCCTATCTTTTCTTTTTAATAAATTGTCTTCCATGTTTGGTCAGCAAGGTTATTTTTTTTGCTTAACTGTCTTTTATGCATAAATAAAACACAATTTATTTTACCTTTTATCCTGTCTAATGTCTAATAACTACTTTCAAATGAAAGTTGCTAATCTAACAAACAGCATTACAATATGTGGATGAAATGAGATGTTTGTGTCCAGGTAATCAATATGTTGTTATATTGATACATGTCACAGAGCATTTAATGATGGCAGGTGTCACTGTGATGGTTGAATAAGAGCTGGGTGGAATGTTGGTGCACTCCACTACAAACATACACACAGACACAAACTTTAGTAAGGCAACAATATACATAGCATCATCCCCTGTTAACAGATATCAGGGGGCATATTAATACAGCTGTTATGTAAGGAACGTGTAATCAAATGTCAACAGCAGCCATCAATATATTACCTCAAATCACAGATTGGAATACACTATTGTAGGGCTACTGTACATCCACACCTCAACATAACACGTGGATGACTGCAACAGTGACATGTGCAATGTTCATAGAGTCATACAGCTAACACCCCATAATAATTCTAGCCATTATTATGGCATTTAAATAATTGTGATATCTATATGATGGAAAATAGTAAAGGTATGTGCATATGTGTGTATGTGTTTGATTGTATCACATACTGACTATGCCCTTATGTGACTTGTATACCACCCCATGACAGAATTAGCAATCATGCATGCAGTGCTCTGGAGATGGCTTCAAGGGGGACATGGAAGGAGTCTGTTTCACAATGTATGTATGCATCTATGAGATGATGACATCCTCCAGTCTTCTGCAGAAAATGTTATGTAGACAGAGGGATAAAGTGGATGTTGGATTCTTAGGGCTATTTTTAACATTCTTGGAGCTATGTTAAAGGTTCAGCGGAGTGGGAGTCAAATGAAGAAAAATCATAAAATGATCACAATATGCCACCAACCACACACACAACAGTTGACTGAGGGCAGATTTGAACATTAAACATGTCTAAGTATAGAAGATGCATTCTATACAATGTAACACTAACACCACCACATATGTCTGACTTTAACAGTGTTACTGTGCATTTTATAGAAGCTGATGGCATTATTGTATGCTGAGAAGATGTGTGGATGAGTGTCTTACAGATGTGAAATCACATTTCAGTGTAAAATTGTCTCCAAAATATTATTTTGAAGAATACATACTCAAGTTGACTTCTGTGTGATTAGAAGCACTAACTATCTAGTTACAGAAGCTGGAGAACCCAGTACTTAAAATTAGCAGCTCAGCATAAGTTTGACTAAAATAGTGTCAGAGTACACTTTATAAAGGATGACATCAGCAGTGCGTGTTGAAAAGAAGATGTTAAGAGGAGTTTCTCACACAGAGATCTAAAATTGTCTTCAGAAATTTAGCTAACTGAACACACACACACACATTGACTACAGTAAGATTAGAATCCCTACCTATCTACAGATCACAGTACTTAATGCAAACACCATGACATGAGTCTAATTTTTACACTGTTGCAGAACACTTTATAGCAAATGACATCATCAGTGTATGTTTGGAAGGAGATGGGATGCATGCATGAAATGGCTGTGTAGTCATGTATGACTGTAAAAGTTTTGGTCTGCATGAGACTTGATTGTGCCAGTAGGATACAGACTCATGCTCTTCTTACTATGCACACACACAAAGTTGGCTGTAGAGAGATTAGATCCCCAACCTAACTGGTTACACAAGCTAACACAGCACTTAACACAAGCACTACAGCACAAGTTTCACTTTTACACTGTTGCAGAACACTTTATAGAATATGACATCATCAGTGTATGTTTGGAAGAAGATGTTGGGAGGCCTGTATGAAATGTCTGTGTAGTCATATGATACTGTAAAACTTTTATTCTCCATAAGACATAAGACTTGATTGCTGACAGTAGGACACAGACTCATGCTTTTCTGGGTATGGCACACACACACACACACACACACACACACACACACACACACACACACACACAATTTGGCTGTTGTACTGATTGAAATCCTACCTATTTTCCCATCTGCAAAGCACAGTAGATAATATTTGCAACATCACTGAAGTCTGATTTTGCCTTGTCATAGTTTTCTTTACAGAGGATGACATCATCATTATCATCATTATATTTTGTAGGTAGCATATACTGTTATGAGACTGGTGTGCAAAGTGTGGAGTTTGGATGTTCTATTTTGCTTGCAATGTGCAGATATGCTTTAAAAGACAGCTTCTTAAACTGTATGCAATAAGCTGCCATGAATGCATGTTGCAGAACTGAGACATGCGTGTGCCTGTTTCTCAATATGTTGTTTACATAACACACATTTAGTCTCTCTCACACACACACACACACACACACACACACACACACACACACACACACACACACACACACAGGCACACACACACACACACACAGACACAGGCACACACACACACACACACACACACACACACACACACACACACACACACACACACACACACACACACACACACAATTTTGTGAACAGTATGTGTTGATGTATGTGTGTACATATTGTGATGAACTGATGTCCACAGTAAGACATGTCTAGAGAGGAGTTGTGATATTGTATGAGGAAGTCAAGAGTGTCAGAGAAGTATGTAAGAGAATATGTTTTTAATGCTTGTTAGAATGATTAGTATGGCCAGCCAATGATCTTTTATTTCTCTTCATTATTTAATAGTATTTAATTTAATTGTAATTAATTGATGTGTATTTTTTACATAAAAGGAATGATTTGAGCAAGGTCAATTGATTCTGAAGAGGTCTCCGGTGGGAGACGAAAGCGCTAAATCATTTCTTTTTAACTGTATTTTATTTAAAATAAAAGAATTTCCCTTGTGGATCTATTGGCGGTGATTATTCAAGAACCATTTCACATGGTGAAGCTTTGGTGGTGATTGTAACTGAAACAAACTATTTATTGGGGAGAGACAGTCTTTATTGTAACCTAACCAATCTGTTGGTTACATAGAAGAATTTCCTAACTACTTTGGCAATATAATTGTCAAAGGAGAGATTACTATCTACCAGGGTCCCCAGATCTCTTATTACCTCTTCTGTATTAAGGGGGCTGCCACCTATGTGGTAATTCATGGGTGTTTTGTTTTTAACAAACGTGATGACTATGCATTTTTTGGCATTTAGCTTGAGACCATGACTTTGACACCAGGTGTCCGTCTCAGTAAGGCCCTTTTGAAGAATGTCTGTGTCAACCGGAGAGTCAATTATGGCTCCCAGTTTGCAGTCATCAGCAAACTTGGTTAGCCATAGCCCTCCTGTGTTTGCCTGTACTTCTGAGAAGTATATGCCAAACAGTAGGGGTCCCAGGACCGAGCCTTGTGGGACACCACTTGCGACTGGTTTAGAGTCGGACCTGGAGCTCGCTATTCTTACCATGTGAGTTCTGTCTGTAAGCCAGTTGGTGACCCATCTCATGATGTAGGGGTTTATGTTCAGGCTGGTGAGTTTTTCTGTAATACCTGAGTGGGGAATGGTGTTGAAACCTTGGTGAGGTCAAGGTAGGCTATGTGAACCACCTTTCCCTCGTCTATGGCCTTGGGGACTGTCTTGAAGAAGTCCACCAGGTTTAGTAGACATGATCTGCCCTTAACAAAGCCAAACTGGGTCAGGTCAAGTGTATGGAGGTTCCCAATATCTTTGTTAATGAGTTCCATGATGATGTGCTCCATAGCCTTGCAGCCAGGCTAGTCAGGCCTATGGGGCGATAGTTACCAGGGTCAGTTGTGGCCCCTCATTTGTGGAGAGGAATAACCATTTCTGTGTGCCATTCTATGGGCATGTAGCCTGTGGAGAGGCTGAGGTTGAACAGTGTGTTTAGGTGGGGGGTTAGTTTGTTCTGTAGTTCATGCAAGACGCAGCCTGGGACACCATCTGGTCCCATTGCCGCTGTGTTTTTGGCTTTTGAAAGAGCTGTTTTCACCTGTGCATCTGTGATTTTTGGGACACTACACTTTTCCAGTATTGTTGTGGGCCCTTTTGGAGGTGAGAGAGGGGTGAAGTTTGCACTGAATCTATCTGCCAGGATGTTGGAAATATCAGTAGGTTCAGTATATTTTGTGCTATTTTGCACTAGTTCAGTGCATATCTGTGAGTTGCCATTTAGATTCTTAACATAGCTAAAGAAGGCTTTGTGGTTATCTTTTGAATCCTTAGCTATTTTTCTTTCGAAGTTAGCCTTGGATGATTTCATGAAGGACCTCAATTTCTTACTGATACTGATCAGCTATGTCTTTCCTTCTTGGTATTTGCTTTTTTTCTGAACTAGTTTCCTTTTTCTATTGTATAACCTGTTTATTGCAGGGGTCCACCAAACTGGTTTCCTTTTCTTAGAGGAGTGAGTCTTGGTTTTGCTAGGGATGGCATGATCCATGCATCCTTGTAGGTGCTCATAGAGTGCATTTGTAAATGTTTCTGCATCTTGGGCAGCATTATCCTTTAGCGTGGGGGCTGTGAAACCTACCACCTCTGTCTTAAGTAAGGTGAAGTTTGCTTTGGAAAAGTTTTTTTACTGTGGTTTCCTTAGTTGGGGGTGGGGGGTGGAAATCCAGAGTGATTAGTTTATGGTCTGATCTAACCAGTGACTGGTTGACCTCCGGTGTGGAACACCTGTCGCCCATATTGGTGATGACCAGGTCCAATATGTTTTCACTTCTGGTAGGGGAGTTTACCAGCTGATCCAGGGCATTTGAGTTGATGAATTCCAGGAAGTGCTGGGCCTAGGAATTTGTACTCGAGTAGTTTTCCCAGTGAATGGTAGGGTAATTGAAATCGCCCAATATCAGGGTGTTTGGTAGGACCTTCATGTTTTCCAGTGTCTCCAGAAAGGTGGAGTGGTGGTCCTGGGTCATGGAGGGTGATCTGTAGCAGGCCATAATTTGCATTGCAGATTTGCCCAATGTTAGTTGCACATGGATGATCTCAGCGGTATCATGCTGCTCCACTAACCTGGAGGTGCGAGCATCTTTGATGAATATGGATACACCCCCTCCATTTGTGTTTCGATCTGTGTTCTGTGGCCAAAACGTGTGGTATGAGTTGTAGCCTGGTAGTGCTGGAGTGGTCTCTGGAGCCTTGAACCAGGTTTCACTTACTGCACAGATGTCGGCGTTCTCCATACTGAGGAGTGCTTCGAGTGCATGCATTTTGAGATTTAAACTCCTGGCATTGAGTAGCATAACACTCAGTTTTTTGTTAATTGTGCTGTTTATGGAGGTGGGTTTGACTTTTGAGCCTTGCCTAAAAAAGGCACTATGGGGGCAGCAAGAGCCTTGGCCAGTATTAGAAAGCCTAGGGGTGACAGGTGCAAGCTGTCTCTTGCGAAGCAATGCGGCTTGTCGAACATGTCATCTCAGGCTGACAGACACTGGATCCCCTTTGAATGACACCAGAAGCTTAGCCAATTGTTGAAATTGATATATTTTTCTTTATACTGAGGTGTCATTCTTGGTGAGGGCAGGATGCTACTCATGGTCAGGATCATACCAGCCTGGGCTACATGATCAGAGAGCTCTTCCATGTCTCTTTTCATGTAGTCCAGAGAGGTACATCTCAGGTCATTCACACCAACATGAACAATGACAGAGTCATATTTGTACTTGTTCTGGAGTGACCTGAGTGCTTGTGTTATGTGGCGGATTCTGGCTCCTGACAGGCAGCTATCAGTAACCTTCTGCTTGTCCAGCCTAGTGAGTGGGACGTCAGTGTGCCTGACTATAGAGTCACCTATTACTAGTGTGTTAGGTATGTGATTGTGCAGCACACTGATTATGTGTTTTATGTGTTGTCTGGTTTGTGACTGGGAAGTGCAGTTTGTTTGGGTGTCTGCTTTGGAGGTCTCTGATGCTTTTGCAGGTTTTTATTTAGAGCCTCTGAATATGATTTTGTGTATTTATATGTATTTTTTGCCGGTGCTGTTTTAGTAGGTCTGTGTGCGGCTGGAGTTGTGGTGCAAGTGTTAACCTTTTCCTCTTGACTGTCTATTTTAGTCTTGGGTGGAGACAGCTTAGCTTCCAGCTTGGCTGTATAATTGCATCTCTCGCATATGTTAGTGTTTTGTAGTAGGAGGAGAAGGTTGTCTGTGTACATGAGACAGTTGTAACATTGCCTCAGGATACCCAGATTCACCAGCTGGACTGGAGAGTGCACCTGAAGTTGCCCTTTGGTCATGCCTAAATAGTAGGGTGAGCTGCTTAGTCGCTTTGTTGGTGAGGGGTAAATAAAGAGCGTTGCCCTGCTGGGCAATCAGTGTCAGGGTATATTAGTGCTTGCTATTAGGTCTGAGCAAGTGTTGGGCTGTAAGATGCTTTTTGATTGCTTAGGTTGAAAGGTAAACTAGTTTCAAGGGGAAAACTTAGTGGAGCCGGGAATAATTTAATTGTAGCTAACCGGCACTACCCGGTGCGCAAAACCGTGAAAACGTGGTTTTTATAGTAGGGAAGTGAAAGAGATAGAAATTAGCCCAAAATGGCCAATAAACTACTAACTTCTGGGCTGGAACCACTCCTCCAGGGACAGACAGGTTGCTCAAAGCTCCCCTCTCTCACAGGTGAACAGAGAAACTTCCTTCTATCCAAGTAAGGTATGGGCAACTCAGAAACTAGTATCACAGCCCTGAATTCAGCACTAGCCTGAAAACTGGACTATACTAGTGTAGAAAGGCAGGAAACAAGGAATTTTTTTGTTTTTTTGAAAAGATAAGGCAAAAACAGTAAAAAATACACTTAAAACAGCTTTAAACGACTACAAACGACCAGAAAAGGCTATCACACTTTAGTGTATAGCCTACAACAGTTAAACAAATTATTTAAACAAAAAACAACTTTTTAAAAGGTGCAGGCAGTCAAATAAGTACAATATGTGAAAAAAAACAAGCTTTTAAATTGCAATAAATGCTGGAAAATCTGTGTTTAGGCGGAAAACAGTCAAGTACAGCAAGAAAGTACAGAAAACTGATACTTAATCATTCCAAAGTCTCTCTCCTAAGCTAGAAGGCTTATATCAGTTTAAGGCTTTCTAGTGCTACCTAGTAGGTTAGTTACAGGAAAGATGGGAAAGAAGCGCAGATGTGGTCTTTTAAACCAGAAAGTTGAAAGAGACGGACAAACTGTCCAATGGTAAATAAACTACAATTTCTGGGCCAAGAACTTCTCCTTTCATGGTAGACAGGCTACCTAGTGCTTACCACTCCCACTGATAAGCTAGAAGGCTTTCCTCCAACATAGAAAGGCTTGCGGGGCTCAGAAGCTTACCAACAGTCCTGGATACAAGCAACTCTGTATCTGGACTAGGCTAGTTACAGGAAAGGTGGGAAACAAGCGCAAGTGTGGATTTTAAACCAGAATGTTGAAAGAGATGGAAAAAAACTGCCCAAACAGCCAATAGCTACAATTTCTGGGCCAGGAACCACTCCTCTTGTGGTAGATAGGCTACCTAATGCTTACCACTCCCACTCCCACTGATAAGCTAGAAGGCCTCCCTCCAACACAGAAAGGCTTGGGGGGCTCAGAAGCTTACAAAGAGTCCTGGAATATAGCAAATCTGTACCTGGACTAGACTAGTTATAGGAAAGGCAGGGAACAAGTACAAACATAGGCTTTTAAGCCAGCAAGTTGAAAGAGATGGAAAACTGCCCAAACAGCCAAATAAACTACAATTTCTGGGCCAAAACTCACTCTTCCCGTGGAGGATAGACGACCTACTGCTTACCACTCCCACTGATAAGCTAGAAGGCTTTCCTCCAACACAGAAAGGTTTTGGGGCTCAGAAGCTTAATAACAATCCTGGATACAGCAACTCTGTAACTAGACTAGGCTAGCTATAGGAAAGGTGGGAAACAGGCACTAGTGCGGCTTTCAAACCAGAAAGTTGAAAGAGATGGAAAAAAACTGCTCAAACAGCCAATAGCTACAATTTCTGGGCGAAGGACCACTCCTCTTGTGGTAGATAGGCTATCTGATGCTTACCACTCCCACTGATAAGCTAGAAAGCTTCCCCCCAACATGGAAAGGCTTGGGGGGCTCAGAAGCTTACAAGGAGTCCTGGTTACAGCAAATATGTACCTGGACTATATTAGTAACAGGAAAGGCAGGAAACAAGCTCAAACACAGGCTTTTAAATCAGAAGGTTGAAAGAGATGAAAAAGCATTCCAAACAGCCAATAAACTATAATTTCTGGACCAGAAACCACTCCTCCTGTGTTAGATAGGTTACCTAGTGCTTACCACTCCCACTGATAAGTTAGAAGGCTTCTCTCCAACACAGAAGGGCTTGGGGGTTCTGGGACCCAAACTGGCAATACTGCCTCTGCAGCCCTTGCATTACCTGGGCCATCCACTTCAGGTAGCATTACCAGGGCATTGGTACCTTCTGGGAGTAGTGTTGGAGGTGGGGATTATGTCACCCACCAAAAGCTGCAAGGTATGGTGCATAATGTCTTGCAAAGTAACATTACTGCACACCTCAGCCATCTGGAGAAGTTGCTTGTGGGAATGCAGAAAAAAAACAAATGTCAAGCAATCCAACAGGAACACAAAGAAGGGGGGAGAGTGATGACAGTTCTGAAGGCGAGGACTAGATTCTCACTGTCCCCATGCTTGACAGGCATGTGCCGCTGATGTTCCCTACCTATCCCCAATCATGGTGTTCCCCGACCTTTTGTGTCCATCACCATCCCTGTGTCTGTCTTGTTTGTTTGTCCTGTCTGCGCCTGCTTCCTCACCTACTCCGCCTATCTGACCCTGACATTCCTATGTTCCTTCCTTAACATTTCTATTTTTGAAATCCAAAAAAAAAAAAAAAAAAAAATGGGCACCTGTTCCACAAAAAAGTGTTACATACATAGCTCTCGTATTCGCACATGTGTCTTTTCGGCACACTTGATTCAGTCCAATTGGCTATACAGCATGATTGCATTACTGTCAGCCATCTGTGTTGTGGTGACGGACCAATTTCATCCAATTTTCTATCCCTTTTCACATTACACTATTAAGGAAGTGAATAGCTATGATTCTTTCCTAATTTCCTTCTGCAAATTCTTATATTGCTTTCCCTTTGTACTTCCCCTGCTTGGTCTCCATTTCACCATGTTAAAGTTCGCAAATAAATAACAGAAACGTTTACCTTTTAATCTTGAGTCAAGAATAACACTTCAGGGTGTGCAAAGTACTAGTTTATTCCATAAACAGCACTGGGAGATTGCCTGCCAAGATTTTCAAATCAGTCTCAAATAACATATGAAGTAATGCCACTTATATACCTTTTATTATCAACTTCATGCATACAGAATTTTGACGTTACATTACTTTTAACGAATCAATGTATTTAAAAATGTTCTCATTCCTTGTGATTTTCTTAGAGCTTCATATGAACACTTGACAAATATGCCTTTTTAAAACATAGACCACCAAGTCTAAGAATTTATTTTTTAACCTTATAACATTCAGTACCAGGGCACAATATCTTACGGGCATCCTTACAAAGACTCATCCTCCAGCCTGAGAATGCTAGAGCGTACTGTTAATTAATCTGGTTTCAAAAGATTCCTAGCACATTTTTTTTCTTTATTAGCATTCTGAAGCTAGACTCTTTAAACATAGTATACCATCATAATATCCCTTAGCGCCTTCAGCATTTAGTTCACCTTCAGTTATCTGTCAATACAAACAGAGAGAGTGCAATTATAAGACATTTAAAATATAAAACTACAATTTATTTGAAATTGTATTTTGCATAATCATGTTATCTATTTTTCATTTTTTTCTTTTGACATAAACATATTATAACATTTTGACTCATTGGTGAAGAAACTACAAGTTAATATGCATTTTGTGATGAATAATCGCTAGACGTAATATTTTTCCATAACAGTCCTCCTCATTGGGCACTATAAATGTCACAAAACACACACAATTATATTTTAATGTTTCTTAATTTGATAAAATATGCTTCAGCATCATAGTATTCATCATCTACAGTGACTGAATTTTCATTTACCTTAAGTTTATTATCAGATACTTTTATAAGTGGCATTGTGTGTGCAGGTGAGGTTAAGCATTTTGTAATTACAACCTTTAGAACAGAACATCTTAAAATAACTAAAAGAATAATACCAATTACTGTAATGATACCTTGTAATATACTATTTCACAAGTTATCAAATACACTGCCTAAACATTCAAAAAGTGTCTACTCTTTATATGTGCTGTCCAGGTCCTTTGCCCTTTGCTCCATGACATTGGCCAACTTTTCATGTTCATCACGATAGTCACTAATATAAAAACAACAGTGACTACCTATGAGGCACATGACCCATCTTTGGAAGCTAGTATTATGCTGAGTGCCAGCTGATTTTGTAAAACCACAGTTCAAATTTCAGTCATTTCTCAATTTACCATCCTGATGTGATGTGAAGTATGGTTAACTACCTCCTGAAGAATTATAGCAAGCATGGTGATTTCAAGCATTATCCTTTGCACTCCATACCCAGGATTAAAGGCTGAAAATACTTGCTCTGCCAGTGAATTTCCCATTTATTTCTCAGTCTGTCTGCTGGGGGGTTCCCAAAATGTTAAACAGCAGGAGTAATAGAGACCACAAAACAACATCCAGACCATTTTGTAGGCAAACAGAAGTAGGCACAAGGCACAATTACTGCAAATGTAGTAACAATCCTCTATCATGCCCATGCCATGCCCCCAGTCATTACTTTTTAAGTGTAAAGAGTTCAACACGCTTTTATGTTTAGTGTCATTACATTTACTGGTTCCCACTAGTGCAGTTTTATTTCTGGCTTAGCATGTGTCTCCACGATTTGTGGTTGCATGCTGAAGATACATAACCTTTGAAAAGTCAATCACATTATGCCAAATTAGATTCATGTCACTAGGATCCTTTTCAAATGTCACCTGTGATGCAAGGATTGGAATCATATGAATCCCTGCCTTAGAACAATGAGGTATATGTGAACATACCCAACAGTTTGTCACATTTAAGCCCACAGTATATTTCCAAAGAGCCAACAGGAAACTATTTTTCTTGACCAGCTTATAAAAGGAAACAGCAACAAAAGCAAAGCAAAACCACCTGCTGTCACTGAATTCATCATGGACTGCTGTCTGAATTTGATTTTCTATTTTAATCCTTCACTAGGGCAGATGATTTGTCCTTTCACTTCAGTCTTTCTTCGCTGGCAAAGATAATTCATCCTGCACAGTGGATGGCAATAAAAGTCGTGAGCAGTACCTGGGAAGGGTCTCTCTACTTTGGACTCAAACAGTTCTTTTTTTTGGAAAGTTTTAACATAAACCCAATCACCAGGCTCCAGTTGGTGACAGAGATGGTCAGGAGGTTGAGAAAGAGCTTTTCATACAGATCTGTGGTACTGCTGCAAGAAATGAAAAACCTTTGTGTGGTAAGACAATATAACATCATCCATTAAAGTTAATTCTTCATGTGATGCAGAGAGAGCAGCTAGAAGGGCCATGGGTCACCACATTAATATCTCATAGGGACTCAATCTCCTTGTAGCATTTAATGTACTCCTCATACTCATTAATACTAAGGGAAGTAGCTCTATCCATTTAAGGTTTGTTTCAGCACAAATCTTCAAAATCTTATTTCTAAGGGTCCGATTATCCCTCTCTACTGATCCAGATGACTGTGGATGTTTCAGACAGTGAAGAGTCAACTTAGCATTAAAAATGTTCCATAACTCTCTAGGCAGGAAATTTTTAAAATGAGTTCCCTGATCACTATTGATAGTACAAGGTACACCAAATCTTGGTATAAATTCAAATACAAGTTTTTTAACAACTGTTACAGAATCTACCTAATGACATGGGTAAGCTTCCACCCATGCAGAAAACATAATACTATCACATGAATAAACCATAAATTTTAAACCTTTTTCAGCTGGACAAAATCCAGCTGCACATTAACAAAAGATCTCCAAGGTGGTCGTAAACATGCAGCTTTAATATTTGCATTTTTGCTAACATTGTGTTTGAAACATATTGCACAATTATTAACATACTGAAGTATCAAAGAGGAGATATGAGGGGCATACCAACTTTGGGTAATTTGATTAAATAAAGCTGTCTTACCTACATGGGCTGGCAAAAGATATGCCCTTACTAGTAAGATAGCAAGAAGGCAGGAGCCACCAGTCAGCCATCCAGATGTTGCCATAACCCATTGGTGGATTTACTACATCAATCTTTAACCCACATGTGAACTTCTCCCTGTCATGCTTTAGCTTGGAAAGTTGATATTCTCTTAAACTCAAACACATCATCACTGTTAGATTTCTGCAGGAACATCACATGTAGTTTTGTACAAAATCCTTTTTACAACTTGCCTAGCAGCTTGATCTGCCAAATTATTTTACTTTGAAACAGTATATATACCCTTTTGATGGGCACTACATTTGACTACTAATATTTTTTTAGGTAACAAAAGAGAATCTATTAAAGCACTCACATGCACAAAAAAAGAATTTTTAATCTGAGTTCCTGATGAAGTTAAAAACATCCTCTGCTTCCAAAGTTACCCAAAATCATGTAATGCACTAAAAGCATAACGACTATCAGTGCAGACATTGGCAATTCTGTCTTTGGCTAACTCACAAGCCCTTTGTAGAGCCACTAACTCAACTACCTGAGCAGAATTTATGCCATCTAGTCTTCATTGAAGCAAAACATCATTATTGGTGCAGACAGATACTCCTGTGACCAGATTTCCATTTCAATCTCTTCCACAGGAACCATCCCCAAATAGGTCCAGTTCAGCATTGGGTATAGGAGTGTCCTTTAAGTCATTCCTGGGAGAAAACAGATAATTAGTCATACACACAATCATGCTCTTCACCACCCTCATCAGTAGGTAGCAAATATGCAGGCTTTAGAACAGGACAGCATATGAGAGAAATGTATTAGAGTGAAGAGTAAGTTCACATTTGGCTACACGTGCAGTCAAGAGGGGTTGAGTTTTTCTTTTTAAGTAAGAGAGATGATACAGAAGGAGAGACGGCTATTGTAAGATCATGCCTGAGCACCAGTGATTGTGCATAACTGACTAGAATGGTGGCAACAGCCATTGCTCTTAAACATGGTAGAAATCTCATTGCAACATAATGAAGTACTGTACTATAGTGAGATAACGGACAATATAGTTGTCCTCATGTTTCTGTGCCAGCACTCCCTGAGCAAATCCATTTCTTTCATGTCAAAATAAAATTAAAGCCTTTCCATAATCTGGTAACCCTAAAGCTGGACCAGTAACTAAAGCTTGCTTTAAATTCTGAAATTCATTTTCCTCTTCAGTATCCCAAGGGAGGGGCTCTGGTGTATCCTGCTTTTAAAGATTTGCATAGTTAGAAATCCACTGTCTACAATATCCTGTCATGCCTAAGAAAAATCTAAGCTGACGCTGAGTACTTGGATGCAGGGCTTTAGCTTTTGCCTCACTAAAAGATAGTAATACCTGCCTGCTACCCTGAGATATCATATGACCAGGATAATGTACCTGAGATTACTATAGCTGTAATTTTTATCTTGACACCTTGTGTCCTTTTTCTGCAAGAATAGTCAAAAAATGTAGGGTATTCTGCTGATACTGCTGAAAAGAATCAGACGATATTAGTAAATCTTCTACATATTGCACTAACACAAACCCACCTGGAAATATCACATCTTCCAAATCTTTTTTTAGAATTTGAGAAAATAATGAAGGAGATTGAGTATAGGTTTTGAAACAAGATACATAATGGTAGCATTTGTTACTCCATCTGCCTTTACTTTATGTTTTGATACTGGTATCTGACTGTCTGAGGTAACTTTTAATACAGACCTAGTGGCTCCAGTGTTCATCAGGAAGGAATTTTCTTTGAATTTATTTCTACTTTAACATATGGTCCCTTTTTATCTATTGGCAGCTAAGGATCAATATTTATTTCGGTTTTATTACTCTGACATAGTCATTACAGTGATTTGCAGCACTTAGTATGGACTCCAAGCCCTTTCCCTGCCAGTCTATAAGCACATGCTATATTTAATTTTGTATATGGGCTTGCAGACCCTGCACAAAAGCAGCTGCAATAGCTGGCTTAGCTTGCTTTTTCTGGATCTGGTATCCTTGAATGTCTAGCAAACATTGTGTTAGGATAGCTGAAATAATCTGCAGGGGCTTCCACATTATTTTGCTTACATGCCTGTATCTTAGACCAATCTGTCTTAACTTGACACACTTTTGTAATTTTATTTAACACCCCTAACTTTTTGTCTATTAGTGCATTCTCTGTGAGAGTAAAATATCTTACTTCAGCCTTCACAAGTAACTGTTTTCTTGTTTCATCTGAAGTAATTGCCCAAAGCAGATGATTTAAATCTGTCAAAAGTAGGTTTATAACATTCTATTATAGTTTCCAATTTTTCCTTAAATCTTTATGGATCTTTTCTAATATTGTAAACCTTTTGGACATAGTATGCAAATCAGCAGGGGTCCAAGGGCTATGAACAAGCTGTCTATTATTACCCCCCCCAAAATTTCTCTTAAGAGGTGCCAAAAGATCCTCTCCAGAGGCTTGTTCTACCCTATCATGTGAGTGGGTGTGATGAGCCAAATACTAGTGCCCCTATTGGAGAGGTAGATGCTTGTTGAAAATGCTAGGGAGAGGAAGAAGAAGAAACCTTCTCAAATGCAGATGCCTGTTTTGAAGATGAGAGTTGAATATGGGAACTAGGTTGAGATGTAACAGTACCACACTGACCTGGTCTACAATGGACAGTTGTCCAAAATGCAGAGGTCTGAGAAAAATCAGAATCTTGAACAAGAGCCACCTGTACCAGTAAATATTGGGTGGGGGTGCAGCAACTACTGGAGGATTAGCATCCTCTTCAGAAGTCTCTGCTTTTTGGTCATCCCCAGCTTCTTACAAGCCTGCCAAAACAGGCTAAAGAAATCTCTTTTTACTGGTTTATACTGCCTGCTTGACCTCTTTTACCTGTTGTAGCAACTTATTAGCATCCTGTAAGCCGCTTAAGGCTGAATCCTTTTCCCTTTTAAGAACTTTAGTATACCAAGAACAAAATATTACCATTTATTCCTCACTTTGTTTTTCATTTCTTCCAAAACACATTTCAATTTCACTAATATATCCTTATCATAAGTTCCATATAATGGAAATACTTCACCAGGGCAATTTTTAGTAAACTGCAACCACTCATTCAAATACTTACAACGTTGTATTCCATAATTGTGATACATAAAACATGCAGGTGTTCCCTTTACAGGGATTTGATCCTGCTTGCTTAGCATTGTCCCCTTTTTCCATGTTAAGACTCACCTTGTAAATCCTGTATCCTGGTAATTTAGAAAAAAAAATGGCTACATCAATTACAATCCAAATGTGTTCCCTGCAAGTATGGCGTCTGCAAGGTCACAAAATACCATAAGCACATCAAAAAATAGACCAGCAGACTGTGGCAATAACTTTCTTGTTTTTAAATTGAGGACGTAACAGTAGTATATACAAGACAAACAGACTGGTTTCTGCTAGTTACCAACATAACCTTCAACAGTGTGATGATACATAAATAACCCATCCTTTATATACTCTCTATAAAGCTAGCGTGACCAATTAGAGATGTTCATTTAACCCGGGTACAAATAGCCCTCCCAATTTAATTATCCATTTCTTCTCTTTTGTATTGAGTGATTCATGCCAGCCTGATTTATTAAATTTATTTCCTACAATTCGATCAATTATAATAAAATGAAATGATGCAGTTTTATGGGACTCAGTATGTTTATATAATGCATTGGTGTTTCTCTTGTTTGTAATATCACTGAAATATTTTGATATCCTATGTTTTACTGGTCTTGATGTCTGACATATATAGAATGCAGAACATTTGCAAATGGCAAGGTAAATAACCCAGTCTGAATTACAACTGGCAAAGAAAGGGATATCATATACTTGACTAGTATTTTTAGTGCTAAAGCTTTTAGTTTGCAATATTCTACTACAGTGTGCAGTGACCATATGGAAAGGAACTTATAGCAACCTGTCCCTTTATGGTACTTTGTAAGCTTTCCTTTAGCCTATGGGGCCCCTGTTTATAATGATTAAAAAAAGAAGCTAGATGTTTTCCATTTCTAAAGGAAAATTGACATCTGTCCCCTATCATAGCAGAAAGCTTATTACCGGCCATTAGGATGTTCCAATTTTGCTGCACACTGTTCATTAATGCCCCAGTATTCCTACCGAAGGTCATAATAAACCTAAAATTATCCTTTGATGTATCAGCCTTATTCTTATATTGTAAGAGATTAGTTCTCTCCATGTTGTCAACTGTATTTTTGGCTTGTAGAATATGACCTACCTTGCAATCCCTTTCTTTGAATCTATTAGTCAGGTCATCCCTGAAATGCTTATAGGAGTCATTCACCGAGCATATACGTTTAACCCTCATATATTGAGATTTAGGAATAATTTTGCATATATGTGGGGGGGGTGATAACTGGAGGCATGGAGAAGGGAGTTATATTCAGGGAATTTATGGTAAACTTCTGTTATCAAGGTGTTGTCAGGAGCTTTGATCATTATAACATCCAGGGAAGTAATCCTTTCTTTGTCCTGGTTTACCATAAATTCAATCCCCCATTTATTTTCTTTCAAATAATCAACGATTTTTTTCAGATGTTCTTCATCCGATCTCCATACCATCCAGCAATCATCTAAGTATCTTTTCCAGATGTCTATTTCTTCTATATACAGATTATGAGATCTATCATATATAATTTGCTCCTCTAAATATGCCATAAACAAATCAGCATATATGGGAGCAAATGATGCCCCCATTGCTGTACACTTAATCTGTAGATAGCATTTTTCTTGGTAGAAAAAGGCATTTATATGAGTACATGCTCGGTGAGACAAAGAAGAAGAGAATTAAAGCCTGGTTGGTATAGCTCTGACGTAAATAACCAATATTCTAATGCTTAAATACCAGCCCAGTGTGGAATGTTAGTATATAGGGCTTTAACATCTAAGGTACAGAGTAACCAATCTGCCTCCAATTGCATTTCAGAGATGACCTGAAGAAATTCCGTGGTATCCTTTAACCTAGCACTCACCCATGTAAGTAAAGGTTTCAAATATCTAGTGAGATATCAGGACATTGGTTCAGTGATGGAGCCCCTTCTGGATACTATTAGTCTTCCTGTGGGATTACAGAGGTCTTTGTGAGTTTTCGGTAGGAAATATATATACTTGTTACTGGGATCTGAAATCATCAACTGTTTCCTAGTATTGTCAGTAATGATACCCTCTTCTACAGCTAAGGATAGGAACTCATCAATCTGCTTCTTAAAATGTATAGTGGGGTTGTATGTGAGATGCACGTAATGCCTACTGTCCTCCAATTGTTTATTGGCCTCCAGATCATATTGCTTCCAATCTTGCACCACCTCCGCCCCTCCTTTATCAGCCCTCAGAATGACGATATCATGGTTATTCGCTAGACTAGAAATAGTGGGAATACTGGGACATTAATGGACAGTGTGCAGTGATACTGGAACTTCCTAAAGGCCGATAATAAGCTTCCTGGTATGATAGGGGACAGATGTCAATTTTCCTTTAGAAATGAAAAAAATCTAGCTTCTTTTTTTATCATATAAACAGGGGCCCCATAGGCTAAAGGAAAGCTTACAAAGTACCATAGAGGGACAGGCTACTATAGGTTGCTTTCCATGTGGTCACTGCACACAATGTCATAGAATATTGCAAACTAAAAGCTTTAGCACTAAAAATACTAGTCAAGTAAATGGTATCCCTTTCTTAACCAATTGTAATTCAGACTGGGTTATTTACCTTGCCATTTGCAAATGTTCTGCAGTCTAAATAGATCAGACATCAAGACCAGTAAAACATAGGATATCAGAACATTTCAGTGATATTAAAAGCAAGAGAAATACCAATGCATTATATAGACATAATGAGTCTTATAAAACTGCATCATTTCATTTTATTATAATTGATCAAATTCTAAGAATTAAATTTAATAAATCAGGCTGGCATGAATTACTCAATACAAAAGAGAAGAAATGGATAATTAAATTGGGAGGGCTATTTGCACCCGGGTTAAATGAAAATCTCTAATTGGCCACACTGGCTTTATAGAGAGTATATAAAGGATGAGTTATTTATGTATCATCACACTGATGAAGGCTATGTAGGTAACTAGCCGAAACTGGTCTGTTTGTCTTGTATATATTACCGATATGCCCTTAATTTAAATACAAGAAAGTTGCTGCCACAGTCTGCTGGTCTATTTTTTGATGTACAATTCCAAACCATTAAGGCAGGGAAGGGCATAGAGATTTGGTGAGTGTGCAATGACAGAGGAAAGATTTGATCAGCCTTTTCACACAGCACCCCCTTGCTTTTGTCCCATCAGGAGTTCAAAATTTACAGCTCCAGTATTGCAATCAGGATAATGGGCCAGGTAGGTACTGTGTCCAGAACTGACTACCCTTTTGGACCCTCTGAAGGTACTTTCACACAGTCACACCTACATGCCAATGTGCTATGGGCTCCTGAACTTTTTTTTACGAGCACACGCCTATGTCCCTGAATGATATAGTTTCATGAACCTGATTTAACAACACACACACACACACACACACACACACACACACACACACACACACACACACACACACACACACACACACACCTATGTCCCAGCATACTATAGATTCATGAACTTGATTTACAAGCACACACACACACTGATATCCCACATGCTATAGGTTCATGAACTTGATTTACAAACATACACACACCTATACCCCAACATACTGTAGGCTCACAAACTTAATTTAACAACACTCACATCTACGCCCCAACATACTATAGGCTCATTATCTTGATTTAACAACACATGCACCTATGCCCCACCATGCTATAGTCTCATGAACTTGATTAATTTTTACCTTTTTCTCTCTTTCTCTATTTTCACTTGTACATTAAACAACACAAAACATCTCTCATGCCTCTTACCTTTTAGTCTTGGAAGTACTGCTCTCAACACAAGGCATCTCCTTTTGTTAATTTTCCCTTCTTGTTGTATGCACATACACATTAATAAACTTTTCCTTATTTCCTGTGGGGTTGTCCTACTATTACTTTGCATATATCTAACAAGCAAACTCAGTCATTCAACAAAACAGCTATTCATTCATTCCATTCATTTAACTACAATTATTTAAGAGAGAAAAAAAAACATTTTCCACAAATCCATTTCCCCATTTAGAAGCAGGTTGCACAGCCTGAATATTCAGATATCTGAATCTCTGACTATTCCATACAAAGGAGCATGGAGTTCACAGAAGAACTTTCTGTGCTGGACCCCTGTAATTTATTCCACACTGCCTTGCAGCAACACCAAAGATAAGAATCCGTGTCTTAAGGCAACAAATGTTAAACTTCACAAATAAATAACAACCCCCTGGATTCATGAATCCTCTGTGTAAGACTTAATAAGTCTTACTCGGAGGCTGCAGTTGAATGGTATGACATCAGTGTGCCATGAATATTCATGAGGGCACGCTGACTCAACCGTAACTCTTACACAGACCGAGTATGAAAGCAGGGGGTGTGTCAGACTGCGGAGCAGTCTAAATGTCCACGCCCCTGCAAGTGTAGTAAAAGCAAAATGTCAACACACAAGAGCGAGTTCGCTCAAATGTATTTGCACCCAACACTACACTCCTTGACACTGTAAACCCCCATCACAGTTATAAAAAGTAAAATATTTAATTTATTTTTTTAATCCACGATATAGCTGCCCGTATTTGCGCGTGTGTGCATGGGTGTGCCCATTGCTTAGCTATAGGTAGCAATTCCGACATGGAAGAGCATAAAAAAGAATGTTTATACAGATCACACCAAACTGCAATGGTGTAATGGTAGAGCATATGCACAAAGAGAAGGCATTCATGGTTCGAGTCCCACCATTCCTCTTCTTATTTATGTTTAAATCAGTATTTGAAATAATACCAGACATATGATTAAAATTTTATTAAAAGCAGTGACATGGCCAATGTATCAGTGAACAAAATATATATTTTTAAAGGACCCAGATATAGAATAGCCTGCTGTTAAGCAACACTTTACCCAGCTAAACACAGGTGCCCATAATTAAACAGCGCTTTAGCCAGCTAAACAGAGGTGCCCGTAGTTTAATAGTGCTTTACCCAGCTCAACAAAGGTGCCCATAGTTTAATAGCGCTTTACCCAGCTAAACAAAGGTGCCCATAGTTTAATAGCGCTTTACTGAGCTAAACAAAGGTGCCCATAGTTTAATAGCGCTTTACCCAGCTAAACAGAGTTGCCCATAGTTTAAAAGCGCTTTACCCAGTGCAATGTGTTTACACGGATGTGCGCGCCGCGCCAACCAGTGCACGGTAGGACACGAGGGAGCAAAGTAGAGCTAGGTTGCTTAAACACAGCCACACCCCCTAGCCTGTCTAGACAGTATTAAAATAAAAGAATGACAAGGTTCAAACCCAGGACCCTGTGCATCATAATCAAAGCACAGAACCACTAAGCCATGACAGCTTAGAAAAAACAGCCACTAATAGCATACATATACTTAGAAATGGTAGATTAACCATTACTAAGCAGGTCTGCAGTCAGCTTAGAATTCTCAAAAATGGCCAATCACAAAAAAGTGGGGGGAAATGGGGTATATTTAAGCCCCATCGGCAGGAATACTCGCCATAACTGATTGTGGTACCCATTTGCAGTCAGGATGGCAGGTGTCGGAGAGGGCAATCGCTTTAGAGCACAAAGATGGGGCATTGAGGAGTCCAAATATATGGTTTGGCTTCTAGTCTACCAATATGAAGGCCGACTCATGTAGGGCCAGGTTCAATGGGGAGCGTACAAGGCAGAGGCATTGAACCACTTGGCACATGATCTTACCAGTGCCACATGCATTCCTAGGACTGGTGAGCAGGTCCGTCACCACCATGCAGACCTGTAGCGATGAAAGTAGGACCAACTGAACCGATGGATCCAGGAGGCCCGTCAGATGCCCAATGCTCCACTACTGAGTAAGTATCCATGTAATTAAGTATGTAAGAAATGCTATCCTAGCCTATAGTATGGATAGGTATGTTCCAATATCCCTTCATTTATATTACAGCTGCAGGTGTTCGTTCTGCGAATCAGCAAGCCTATGCTGATAGGCTGGTAAGGCTGCACCACCAGGCAGGTTAGTAATTATTCAGCTGGTATTATTATAGAATATAAGTGAGACAACCTGTAAAATAGTTCAGTGTTGTAACCCAGTAATAAAGGTCAAATAAGCCTAGAATAAAGCTTCTGCTAGTATTCTAAGATCAGATAAGTGATGCAGCCTGAAAAAGAGTATTGTAATCCATTAATAAAGAGTAAACAAGTCTCAAATAGAGTTTCCACCTGTATTGTAATATCAGATAACTGCTTCAGCCTGAAAATGAGTGTTCTAATCCATCAATAAAGGACAGACAAGTCATGAATACATCCTTGTATATACTGACATATGAAATAAGTGAGTCAGCTGGAAAGGATTGCTGTAACCCAGTAATAAATGTTAATAAAGCCTGGAATTAAGTACCATTCTGAGATGTAAATGTAAAATAAGTGAGAGAGTGTGTGAAAGAGTTTGAAGCTACTAATAAAGGTGTAAGAAGTCTGGAATAAAGGTATACTGCATGCACTACATAATGAAATGAATGAGACAGCCACAACCATAGAGTGAAATGTTTTTAATAAAGTACAATTCCTGGACTGTGTCCATCCCACATCTTGGATATGTTGTTGTACCCTTGCATTATGGAGATAGTATAGTTGTATGAAATGCTGAACATCCACAGTTGTCTAGGCCCATATAAACTGGCTGATGGGAATGCCAGTATCTCAGAAGAATATTTATAGTCCTCAACTGTTTCATGTATAGTATGTACATGTTAATCTGGTACATGAGCAGCTTGTGCTTGTGATCCCACAAATGTCAGTGTGTTGCTAGAACTGTACGTAACTGTTCAAATGTAGCAGGATACTTTACCTGAACACAGCCAGATATGAACATATATGAATACAAATGGAATGTATATTAATGTAACAGTAACATCTCCATCACCAACATTTCTAAGGTTACATACAGGGAACTGTACTAATACATGTAGGGGATATATATCTGCATCTAGTAGGAATGTACAGTATACGTATAGGTATTTTAAGTTGTTAATGTAATATTTTACCACCCTACGTTATGTTCACAATTGATGCCATTCCACACCAAACTGGGTATGTATATTCACAATTAATTTCTATGGACATTTGTCCTGTTGGTTTATACATATCTGCATGTACGTTGATGCATGTGCCCTGTTCACATACCCAAACCTGATGGCCTGTTGCCACCAATCATCCCTGCATGCTGTTGGAATGTCCACTGTTGTTCTAAATATGCATGTGTTATGCTTGCTGTTCAACGTTTGGAATTCATGTGTGTTTGGTTAATGGGAATACTAATGCATGCTGTTACAACTAATTTGGAATGGTGTTGTTTGTTACTAACCCAAAATGCCATTACATACTGCTAAACATAGGACAACTGGGAAGGCGGGTTCCAGCGGACCCACCAATCCCACCTCATCTGGCATTTGCACCTGGCACCAGTGCCCAGCCCGGGACCTCCTCCTCCGGTGGCCCTGTGCCACCTTTGGGTGGAAGCACTGCAGGGGATGGGGCTCACCCCCCCTCTGCAAGCATGGCCGGAGGAGAGCCTCCACTCACCCTCCAAAGGGTCCGGGCTGTGGTGCGTAGTGAGATCAGGTGTTCTGTGACTGATCCCCTACGCCAACTTGAGGAGAGAGTGGTGCAGCTCACGGGTGTGCCTGTCCCTCCTATCCAGCCCCCAGCACAGCCTCGGCATGGGCTGTGAAGGTGCAGTGGTAAATGCCCATGGGTGGGCATATCAGTTCCACTGTTGCCATCTGTGGGCTCATGGGCTTGCGATATCCAAACATCCGTCCCCGTCAATTGTGTTTACCCACCACATGTGTCATACTCCACCCCTGTATGCGTCTTGTTTGTCTTGTCTGTTAACCTCCCCAACCCAATATTCCTACTTCCTTCACCTCACATTCCACTCTTACCTGAAAAAAAAAAGGGCAATCTGTACCCACAAAAAAAGTACGCCCCATACATAGCTGCCCATTTCGCAAACATGTCTGCTGGACATGTAAACTGATAATTACAATTGGCTGTACAACATACTATGTTGTCCTCCCCCCTCTCTCAGGGGTGGAAAGTTTCAAATCTCACTCTAAATTTCAAACATATGCACAGCTGTTGCTGGTAAAGAATTGGGCAGCTATGGGCCTTCCCTACATCCTTCCTGCACATCCCGAGCTTGTTTTTCTACTGTCCTACCTGCTTTGTGTCCCCTTTTTCACCACTTTCCTATTTCTCCATTTTCTTTTCTTTAAAAGAAATTAGCGCGGGTGTTAGCGGGAGTAAGCGCTTTTAAGCAGTAGTCAGCGGGTGTGCGCTTGTGTGCACTTAGCTAAGCGTAGCTAAGCGACACGCAAACTCACACAAACCTGCTTACAACTGCTTAAAAGTGCCTTAGTCACTCTGTATGACAAGGCCTGTAGTCTGCTCATCAGCAAAATAAAATACCCCTGTCAGTCCCGAACCTTGAACACACTAGACTGCATGAATTACCACTGAGCCACAGCAGACATACAATAGCTTGGTGCTGTAATAAATATATCATGCATTACTATGAGGGAATGTAAAGGGAAAATAAGTAAGCATGAGCAATACATTTCAAGACAGACAGAAATATAACATGCATTAAAAGGAGTGAATGTAAAGGGGAAATACGAAAGCCAGAGCATTACATTGCAAGAATGAAATGTAACATGCATTAAAAGGAGTGAATGTAAAGGGAAAATAGGAAAGCCAGAGCAATACATTTCAAGACAGACAGAAATATAACATGCATTAAAAGGAGTGAATGTAAAGGGGAAATATGAAAGCCAGAGCATTACATTGCAAGAAAGAAATGTAGCATGCATTAAAAGGAGTGAATGTAAAGGGAAAATAGGAAAGCCAGAGCAATACATTTCAAGACAGACAGAAATATAACATGCATTAAAAGGAGTGAATGTAAAGGGGAAATACGAAAGCCAGAGCATTATATTGCAAGAAAGAAATGTAACATGCATTAAAAGGAGTGAATGTAAAGGGAAAATAGGAAAGCCAGAGCAATACATTTCAAGACAGACAGAAATATAACATGCATTAAAAGGAGTGAATGTAAAGGGGAAATACGAAAGCCAGAGCATTACATTGCCAGAAAGAAATGTAACATGCATTAAAAGGAGTGAATGTAAAGGGAAAATAGGAAAGCCAGAGCAATACATTTCAAGACAGACAGAAATATAACATGCATTAAAAGGAGTGAATGTAAATGGAATATAGGAAAGCCAGAGCAATACATTGGAATAACCACTGTAGTATGCTAGTTAATTTCCTAATTCCAAAAGAAAGTACATACTCCCATGTATCCAGTGTTAGCATTAGGAGGTGTGAGTAAACTGACACACTGAGAAGAGTGTACTGGAAGAAGCAACAGTCAGGTTTCAGTACAACATGCATTTCACTGGCTACAGCCCAGCTGCAGATATGAGACATATACCAACCTTCTGACTCACACAACAGTGTCCACAGCAAACAAGCATGGTCCCCACCTTGCAAAACTGAAAGGCCTACACCTACCTAACCTATCATTTTATAGCAGTGTCCTGAACTCACAGTGAGAACTGCAATTAGCACACAACAGGCTGCATGCAATTACTAAATGGTGGGCACCAATTGGTGCAGAGGCCATCACATGCACATGTGCAGATACCTACAAAAGCAGCCTGTACTTGCTGTCCACACATGCAATAATATCATTGCAGCATATGGAGATAGAGAGAGCAAGCAAGCGAGAAAGAGACAGACAGACAGACAAACAAACAAACACAAACAAACAAACAAACGAACAAACAGAGGTGTTTTGAAACACCAAAATAAAAAAAAATATTTAAAAAGAACAATAAACGTCAACAGGTACAACAGACAGAGGTAAGACATACAAAGCTAAGGTATGTAACAGATATGTATTTGGTGGGATGCGAATGATGTGTCTGAAGGGTACTGTACATACAGTGAACCCTCCATATGTGTGTGCAGTCCATATCGATATGTAAATGCAGATGTGCATAGGGCAAGGGACATACTGCAACTATTAGTAAAGGCTAGACATGTATATGTAGTTGAAGGTTGCTATGTGCACATATCTATGTAGGTTGTAGGGTGTGGCATTGAAAACACCAAGCAGTGCAGGTATATGTCATGTGGTGATTAAATGCTGTGGGACTGAGACAGTGAGGCCTGCTACAGCTATATGACCTGAGGACAGCAAAATGCATTCCGCACAACACTGTGCAATATTGTTACAAAATTGTATGTCTCACAACTGTTTAATGATTGATATTCCCAACATGAAAGGTGGCCAGTATATGTGCCTATATGTGCATGTATATGTACAGCAATGGATGTTTACAAGTATGTATATATATATATATATATATATATATATATATATATATATATATATATATATATAGATATATAGATATATATGTATATATATATATATATATATATATATATATATATATATATATATATATATATATATAGATAGATATATATATATAGATATATACATATATACAGATATATAGATATGTACATATATAGATATGTAGATATATAGCTATATAGATATATGTAGATATATAGATATATACATATATAAATATATATAGAGATATAGAGATATATACAGATATATATGGATATATCCGGATATATATAGGTATGTTAGGTATGTATATATATATATATATATATATATATATATATATATATAGAGAGAGAGAGAGAGAGAGATGTATATATATATATATATATATATATATATATCTATATATATATATATATATATATATATATATATATATATATATATATATATATATATATATAGAGTGAGAGAGGGAGACATGGGGTCAGACGTACTGCAACAGGTGCCTGGTGACCAACGCATTGACTGAACACCAGTGTTGATACTGCAGTACCATACCCCATTCCAAAACACTTTACACACTAACTACCAGATAGGTGGTTGTCTGCCCAACACTGAAGGTGTCAGAAGGGAACATGGGACACGGTGTACAGTAGCCTCCCCTCTGATATTCACAGTTCCACACTAGTCTTGTAACCCCTCTACATGGTACGTGTCATCACAAAAGGTGTGCCATCTAGGGAAATATAGGTCATGTACCCCCTACTCCTCACAATGCCCCATGTGGTATGTACCTCAAATGACAACCACAGCAAGTGGAAAGGCCACAGACATACCTAACAAAGAGTGACACTGCCCCAAACATATACCCTATGCAGACTGACTCACAAAACCACAGCTAGAGTACATTGCATATGTCATACACAGAGGTCACCACTGCCGGACATACAGAGGTATGTTACACCCATAGCAGTTGGCCAACCACCACGACAACACCTCACAATCCCTCCAGGCTACATGACCTAGGGCCCTAATCCTTGTCACAGCACTAAACAGCACATGCTGGAGGTACAGGTTCCTATACACAAATATGCCATACTCTGGACTAAACTACCCAGTATTAATAAACATGGCTCCTCATTAGTAGATGTCATACATACCCCTGATGAATGTTATGGAGATAGGTAATATGCCCTGGGAGTCACGTCTGTGTATCCATTTGACAGGAGCAAGTGTAATCACATTGCATGTGTGTCTTATGGCAGGGTAGCATATGGCTAGGCTGCTGTAGGCCCCGGGCTAATAGTGTAGTAGCTACCTATGACACAATGCACACACACATGTACTCAGTGCAATACCAGCTATGTGAGGTGGAATGAGTGTGATACTGACTGTGTGCAGGGTCTGTACAGGTGTGATAGCTTAGCATGAGGTTGTGTCTGTCATGGTAGTTTGTGTCCTAGGTGTGAGGGCAGAGAAAGATGTGTCCGTTATTGGGATGCAGACATAGTAGGATGGCATATGTTGCGACGTAGTACCTTGTGTATGACTGTGGTGTCCCATTGTAGGCTGTAGCAATACATGTATGCTCAGTAAGTGGCACTGCTGGTGAATCCAGGTCACATATGAACTGTTGTACTACCTGAATCTGTAGGCCTAAACACCACAGTATGGTGTATGTTCACATTCCCTGGTATCACTGTCTTGTGTGTTTCCTGTAGTCTGCACAGATCACATTCCTCAGGCATAGGTATCTGTAAGTAGGGGCACACAGTACTATAAGGTACACAGGTAATGCTCATCTGTGTTGGCATACATTTGTGTGTTGTATGCATGTCTAATGTGTGTGTAATGATGCCTGTACCATAGCCGCAATCACATGTGTGTTACAGGGTATGTGTGTGTACCTAGCAACATGTATACTCTGTTACAGCAGTATGCCAGCTATGTTAACAACAGTGCACATATGTTAGGTAGGGGTATGGCATCAAAGACTAGGGTGGTTTATTGTTAATACTGTAACTGTACATTACATTCATTGCATTGGATGACAATATTCATCATGCATTAGCTTGAGATATACCCCCAGTGTGAGGTTGTGCATTGCATCCAATACAGTGTGTCGAGTACTGATGTATACTGGTTTGTTGTATGGAGTGCGGCAGCCACTGTCAGGCAGTTGTGGGTTGAGCACTGATATGTGGTATTGAATGTGTGTATCCTCTGATAGACAGACATATGCTATATCTGGCAGTTAAGTGATATCTGTACTTCATAATGTTAAGTGTGCCACATGACTCGCTCACACATATTGTTTAATTGTCTTCCAGAGTTACGGCTCATCGCCACAATCCTGTGTATACAGCTGCAGAGGAGGAGGTCATACAGGCCAGCCTGTATCAGAACTATGCACAGCTTTTTTCCAGGGCCAGCCAGCACCAGCATGAGCGCACTGCACTGTGGCAAGATCTTGTTCGCCGGGTAAATGACATAGGCATGCATAACCGGACATATGAGCAGGTACACCATCACTGCAGTGATTTAATCAGACATGTCCAGCAGCGTGCGTCTGATATCCATAGGCAACAGCTTGCCACAGGTGGTGGGGTGCCCATACAGCCCCTCCTCACCAGAGGGGAGGAGCTGCTCCTAAGCATGGTAGCTCCTGGCCTACAGCAGCAGCAACATCATGCATGTGTCATAATGGAGGCCGGAGCTACCCATCAGGACAACATGGAGCATGCAGGTAATATGCCCTAGCTGTAGACTACTGTTACCTGTATTGTTAGAATATGCTTATGTGAGATGTGTACTGTGTGTTTAGCAGTTGTGCTGCCTCTCATGTGCAATACTGATATTTGGAATAGTATCTCCAAACCTGTGACTGTTGAATGTTGTTCCACTGTAGATTAGCGCACTCACTCATGGCAGCAATGCCACAGTTGTGGCCACTGATAAACTGTGTCATATTCTTGTAGGTCCCTCTGGTGTGACAGCAGGGCAGACGGTACATGCTGGTGAGTGTGTTAACACTTTAATATTGGTAATTAAATGTGCATGTCATATGTGAGGTGTAGGCCATGTACACATAACACACCTAAGCATAATGCATGCTGTCCATGTTTGCTGTGAGACATTAATCATCTCATTAAAGTCAGTAGCTGCCTCAAGCACATACACTGCACAGTGCAGCAGACACAAGTGTGGTAACACTGTACTGCACCTTAGATATGCATAGTTGCCACAGCTGTACACAACAGAGCACGTTTATCATATGCAGTACATGAAAACATGCTACATTTCCCATCACACCCACTGTAAGGTCACACGCCAGTATCCCACATGTCTTGCACACACACATGCTGTACCTCAGGGGTAGAGTCCTATCATGGGTGTGTGCAACACTCTGTAACACATAACACATTCAAGGTAGGCAATGCTCCCTATTGGTCACCTCACACAACCATGTACAAGGTATCTGTGTAATTATGAATATAGCCACGGCACTGCAGTTCAGGTACAGCATGCTAGGCGGTGGTCTAGCACACATTAATAGCTGTGAGTGACCACAGGATGCATGTTGATGATAGCACAGGGTACTACATCCCATCCAGTTACAGTGACCACAGTACTACTCATAGCAGTCATTGCTTTGCACCTCAATGTTGTGCATGTGCAAACATATGCACCTATACACAATATGCATAGCATGTTGTGTGTGTGCTTACATATGCCAGTATACACAATATGCACAGCAGTCACCATCCAAACAAAGTGTGACATATATGTCCTGGAATGCTAGTGGGTGCATAGGTCACTTGACACACATTGGGTATGTGTGGTGTTTAATGTTGCAGTCATGTAGCATGACATGCCATGTGTGGCACCAACATATCTGCAATATGTCCCACACTCACTATAACCACTGTACACTGGCCATTTAGAGCATTGGGATACCTTCATGTCAACATGTAGCAATCGTCCCGTGTGTGTACATAGCATGCATGTACTACACCTGTGCCCACTATTACCTGCTTTGGACACAGACACTGTACTCAGACATTGATATCTATGTGACGCACAGATAACACATGCAGCCATGGCATGTATACGTGTGAGTGATGGTGCACAGGGCATTACAGAGCTGATAATACCTGCACAGCAATGTTGTGTCCATGTACAAATTGTGTTCCTGGGTGTAGCCAATCACTGAACAACAACACAGTTGCAACAAAGCCATGTATACTGCCATTACATTCGGGCATCTATACTTGCACTGTATGGTCATGTGCAACACATATTCTGCATGCTGACACATGTGTGGTGACTGCTTACCTTGTGATACAGACACCCACTTTCACCCACTATAGATTATGTGTTGGATTGCTGATGTGTGTGTGTGTATGTGCTGTAGTGATGAGTGTATTACTGTTCATGTGTGCATGTGTGCATGTGCACATGTGCTCATGTGCGCATGTGCGCATGTGTGCATGTGTGCATGTGTGCAAGTGTTCATGTGTAGACCATAAAGTGTGTTTTCTGTCTTCTTCTCACAGGTGCTGAGTTAGGACTGGCCGAATGCAGCAGGGAACCTGAAGCCACTGCCACGAATAGTGCTGATGATGAGACATGTATTTTGACACAGGGAGGTTTGACAGGGTTTGTCGCTGGTCCACCAATCGACAGTACACAGCGTTCAACCCCATCTATGCGCACACTCATACTGCCAATACATCCCTCACCACCAATGGCCATAGGTGAGGGACAGCATACAGTTGGCACTGACCAGGAGAGTGTGGTACCCATGGCACTTGCATCCCCTCACAGAAGCCATAGCCGTATTCCTGGAACGGTACCACATAGGCAGAGGTCCAGGGGTTCTTGGGGGAGCACTGCTGGTCGTATTGCCCATGGCAGGCATGCCCTCACTGGTCCTATGACATCCAGTATGTTCCGGGCTGTAATGCAGGCTCAGGCACGTATTGAACGGTACACCAGGCAGGGAATTAGGGTGCAGAGGGCACATTACACCGCAATCAATGACAGCATCCGTGACCTTGCCGGTGCCATCCGGACGTACACTGAGGTCATTGATAGACATTGGGGGGAGACATTAGATGCCCTCCACAATATGTCATCCATGAGCCAGGACTGTGCGGGACGGTTGTGACGTCGACATGGACGCATGCCAGCAACAGCTGGCAGTGGTCGCGGACGGCCCCCAGGTCACAGCCGCTCCCGTAGTGGCAGTACCAGCCCCAGCAATGCTGGGGCTGGCCTGTCCATTGACTGTCCCAGTAGACCACGTGCATGTGGCTCTGGCCATTCCCAGCTGGGACATGGGTCCAGTCGTCCCACCTCTGACTCTGAGGACAGTACCCAGTCAGAGTTGGTACCTGATACTGTCTGTAGCACTGCTGCCAGGCACAGATACTGTGTCCATGGCTGGAGACAGTAATCTGTATGGTCTAGCAGGTACAGTTTGTGGCTGTCCCACAAACTACTGTATATGGTAGCCACATAGTGGAGCTGCGTGCATGCAGACACACACACATTAACCAAACAACTAGGGCTCACACATACACACACACATTACATCAACATTGGCCCATGCTGTACTGTTGTCCCTCACACACACACACACACACACACACACACACACACACACACACACACACACACACACACCCAGACATGTCGATTGGATGGGTCAATGCCAGGCTCTGGCAAACAACAAAATGCCCTGTGCATATGATGATACCTTTGTCACCTCCTGTCATGTGTAACATTGACGGAGGAACAGGCTAACATGGTGCTGATGCACAGGGTGACACTATAGCAGTGTAGCAATATTAGTAAGTTGTCAACAGGAAAGTGTAATGACATCCTTGTAGGTATATCTCAGCAGACATTATTCATCAAAGCTCTGATTGTCAATGTAGCATTGTTTACACCACTGTTAGGTCTGACTATGTATTGTCCACCCATGTGCCACTTGGCTGACGTGTAATGTGTTGCCAGCATGTGTTAGTGAGTGGACAGTATGTGTGTGATGTGTGCAGTACAGATTAACAAGTGTACATCTGTGAACATGGTGGATGTGCACTGTCTGTATGTACATGCAAAGTGGACACATGGGACATGTGGCATACCCTGTTGTACACATAGTGAACATGTCACAGTATCTTTCAATGGCCAGTATGCATTCTACTACAGTTATGTACTAACATGGGTAGACATGTGTGTATGACATGGGTAGACACCATGCTGTGGGTGATACTGTTAGTATCTGTCAATGATTTGCGGTCTGGTAGTATACATAACCTCAACAGCATGACTATAAGCAATCATTGGATGTTGTCCTGACAAATGACACACAGTCGTAGGGAACCCAGTAACAGTTGTATCCTTCCGGTGCTACACTATAACACTAACCAGTGGTAATTACCGCCACCCATTCCTGTGTCCACACCTGTTTGGCATATAGCCCCTTAGGTACATGCAAACACACCAGGGATGTGTCCATCCACATCTGGTAATGCATGCAGTCACCTAAAATCCATTCCCTGGATGGGACACATATCCTACACAAGGGTATCATACAGACAGCTGCCTGTCATGTGATACATGCTGTATAACAGTAAGCCGACTATGGCATAGTCATCCACATGTACTATACTCATTATCCCGTCAGTACCACATAGGTGGTAGCCCTCAACATGTATGTTGGGTACCAATGTGTACTTACAGCCTCATGTTATGTCATGTGTCCTTTGGTATCCACATATCCATAGGTATTGTGGAGTCCCAAGGTGTGTCACATGAGACATTAGAGGCCTGGATGCATATACACAAGGCGGTTGTACACCTATAAAGACTGTCCATTATTGGCAGTCTTGGTTGTGTATGAACATGCCTGACATATACCCCAGGCATATACCCTCACTCACACTACTGTAAAGTAACTGTCATGGGTGTGTGTGGCACAGATGACCTTGGCCACAGATCACGACAGTGGATGGGCCTGTCACATACATACATATGTGACCTATGATCTGAGAAGCTGCAGCACAACCTGTCAATGGCAACAAATATATTCATGTAGTATGCAGGCTTCACACTTATGTACTGATTAAGGGAACATGTGCACATATATATTTGCAATGCATATACCTAAAGTGTGCAATGCACTTACTGTTGTAATCATAATATGTCATAACATAGTAAAAGCAAGACCCACACTGCATTGACCAGGAGAGTGACACACACAGTCAGCACTTGCAGGATTCAAACCTCTACCTAACTAGGTTATGATACAAGAGAGAGATGCATTAGTGCAGCACGCTATTTGCTTTACTGGGTGGTTTCCCTTCTCCGTCTGTATTTTTAGGGTGGTGACATCATCAGTCTTTCCAAAGAGGAATGTACATCTGTGGTGTGTTTTCCCAGTCTTCAAAAAGGCCACTCCTTTCAAAGAGAATTGCACACACCCCCCACACAAGAACAGTCAGCGTTTGCAGGATTCAAACCCCTACCTAACTAGGTTATGTTACGAGAGAGAGAGAGAGAGATGCATTAGCGCAGCTCGCTATTTGCTTTATTGGGTGGTTGCCCTTCTCTGTCTGTATTTCTAGGGTGGTGACATCATCAGTCTTTCCAAAGAGGAATGTACATCTGTGGTGTGTTTTCCCAATCTTCAAAAAGGCCACTCCTTTCAAAGAGAATTGCACACCCCCCACACACAGAAACAGTCAGCGTTTGCAGGATTCAAACCCCTACCTAACTTAGGCTACTACAGAGAGAGATGCATTAGCGCAGTGCACTATTTGCTTTACTGGGTGGTTTCCTTCTACATCTGTATTTCTAGGGTGGTGACATCATCAGACTGGACATGGTAATGTGTGTACACTTTGTTTTATGCCATTCCAGGAATGGTCCATATTGGTCGTCGGGTGTCAACAGCTGGAACAGGAACTCATAATCCTTACCTTGTGTGATCTATCTGTGGACACATCGACATTCCTTCATATGTCAACACATATTTATGCACAGCTTGTTGGTTTTGTGGGTACTACATGTGTCTGGGATGTTGATAAAGGGCTACTATTCAAAGTGTATGTGAGACATGTGTAGCTGTGTTCAGTGATGTATGTCCTGTGTGTCTGCCTTGCAAACAGTCTAGCATGTTTGGGAACCATGATCCGCACATGAACATACCACAGTTAGTAGGGTTGTGTGTATGTCAGCTTCCAATAGCTTGGTTTATGACTTCAACCATGATGGACTCCATGGCTTGCAGATCATACTTCATAGGCATACTGGACTGTACATCCCATGGTGTGTTGTGCACCAACACTTGTGTGGAGTGCCATATGTTGCTGTAACACATTCAACGGTTCTACATCCTGTGTAGGGGGGGGGGTTCAGCTGACTGTTCAGGCGCAGGATCTGTTTGTTCTGTAGTTTATGCATAACACATATTGGGAATCAATGTAGTCCACTTGATGCCATGCTTTTAGCATTGGGGGTAGCTGTTAATCCATTCTACATGTGATATCTCCTGGTATGATGATATGGACTATCGTCGGTGGGAGGTGGGTATATATATGGGCCTGTCTGTCAGGATGTCAGCATTGTCAGTCAGGTACAGTAGGCCCTGACTCATGACATATATGTGTGTACATTGCTATATATGACATAGCTGTTGGAGGTGTCATGATTCAGTCTGGACTCCTTCTCAGCTACTCTTTACAGAACACCAACAAGCCTGAGCACTAATCCTTGTTATACTCCTTTACACACTTAACACCCTACTGATCTTTTGTCATCTGGCTACAGAGTATGTCATGATGATATCCAGGCATGTCCAGGGGTCGGCTTTGTGTGCACTCTCCAGTCCAGCTGGTGAATATTGTGATGTAGACACAATGTCACATCTACCTCATGTACACAGACAAGACTCTCCTCCTCACAACAAACCCAGATATATGTGTGAGATGCACCTATAGAGATATACAGGGTGCTGAACTCTCTCGACCCATGACTGGCATAGTCTATCAGGTGGTGAAGATAACCACACACACCACATATCAGTCTCACATATACTCTAGCGACAGCACTCAAACCACATTATCACACATACACATACTCGGATGCTGTAAATTTACTCTGCCTAAGCAGCAGAGACCTCCACAGCAGGCACACACACAACTGCTACCCCACTACAATTCCCACATCTCACATAGTTCACAATGTCAGTGTGCCACACAGTCACTTGCCTTCGGGCTAAACAACACACATAATACACTTGTGATAGGCGACACTTATTGTCAGACACACTGACACACTAATGTACCACTCAACAGCCCATAGAAGAGAATAGTCCCTTTGTGCTGTCTGTCGTGTGCCAGGATCTGCCACATAACACATGCAGTCAGGTCACTACAAAGCAAGTACAGGACTGGCATCATCATTGTCCATGCTGGTGCGTAAAACCTCAGATGTTACTCCCTGGACCACATGACATGGTACATGGAGGAACAGTGTTATCATGTAGCCCAGGCCAGTATGACCCTGACCTTGTCTAGCATCTTACACCCACCAAGTATGATGTCACAGTATACAGACAAACATATCACGTTTAGCACTTGGCTAACAGATTGGTGTCATTCATAGTGGATACAGTGTCTGTCAGCCTGTGGTGACATGCTCAACATGCCACGTAGCTTCACTATGGACAGCTGCTACCTGTCACCCTTGGACCTTTGAATGCTGGCTAAGGCTCTTGCTACCACCATAGTGCATGAGCAGGGCTCAAAAGACAAACCCACCTACATAGACATTACAGGTTAAATAACACTAAGGGTAATGCTGCTCAACACCAGATGTGTTACCCTCATATTGTGGCCACTCAGGACTCCCTTCAGTATGGGGGATAGCAATATATGTGCACTAACAGACGCCTAGTTCAGGGTCACATATGCACACCAGCACTACCAGGTTATGTTTCATACCATGCTTTCTGACCACAGAACTTGGAACGGACAGCACAACTAGGGGGTGTATCCCTATACATCACAGATACACACACCTCCGGGTTAGTGGCACTGCAGTAAGCATCACAGACCATACATATACAACTACCATTGTTCGAAACTGCCTTTCAGTTTGTTGCCTACTACAGACCACCCTCCCATAGTCAGGAACCACACTCGGCTTTCCTGGGAACAGTGGGCAATATGATGGTCTCCACAAACACCATTATATTGGGTGACATCAGATACATGAATATTGACTGGGGATACTACACAAGCCGCAACAACCTTGCCCTACAGTAGCTACAATTTGTACATTCATATGCTATGGCACAACCAGTCACCACAGCCACAAGGGGGAATACATATTGGACCTGATCATCACCAACATGGGGACTCTATATTACAAACCAGCAACATACCCCTCATTGGTAAGGTCGGAACATACATCTATGTCACTGGACATACATATACACTCCACACACCCATCCTGGGTAATCTTGGTGAACTTCTGATGAGCCAACGTCTCACTTCACCAAAGCAAGGTGGTATCCTTCAGAGAGCTTGAGACAGTGTGAAATACAGCTCCGACTGCTGAATCCTTTACATACACATTCTATGGACTCCTAGTGGACTGCATGGATTGTGCTACCCCAAATAACAACAAGACTCACTCCTCCAATGGCAGGGGACCTGTCTGGTAGACACCAGCCATTAATGAGCTGTACAATGTCAGGAGGAAGCTACTACATGATACAGCACAATCCCAGATGGGGAAAGCATCTGTGATCTGTACTAGCAGACAGCTATGATCAGTCATGTACTTATCTAAGGTCTTCTTCTCACGGACAATTGTACCAGACAAGTAGGACTATCACAAGGCCTTCGTCAGTTAGGTCAGGAACCTGCATGGACACTCACTGATATGCTGTGAGTTACTGCATACTGACTACACTTACCCTGAACCCACTGGCATAGCCAACATCCTGGCAAACAGGTTCAGTGCAGATGTCTCCCCCCATCCCCCCTAGGGAGCAATGATCCATCCCAACAGAGTGTAACCTCCATGACACCACACAGTAACAGGTGAGTGCTGCCCTCCCCAAAGCATACATTACAGCATCAATGTGACCAGTTGGTGTCCCGACCTGCATCTTACATGAGCTTCATGACAGACATAACCCTCACATTACATCACTGTGCAATATTGGAGTTACTACAGGATATGTACCCATGGAATGGCATACAGCAACAATGTTCCCACTCCACATAGTTGGTGCCAGAACGGACCACAGACAATATTGCCCTATAAGCCTAACTATCCTGTTATGCAAAGCTATGGAGTGTATTGTCATGGGACTCTTACACATAGACATCAGGAAACTACAGACACTGTGTCCTACACATTTCAGTGTTGTTGTGGGCAGAGCTTGCCTCTTGAACATGTTTGTATTCTTTTGACAGTTAACAGGTCCATCAACATAGGGACAGTTGTACATGCAGCCTACCTGAAGCTTGCTAAACACTTCCACATAAAAACCCACTGGGCCATTATGCATAGGCTCACCAGCATCGATATGGACACATATCTCACATGATGGATTGCTACCTGGATCAGGGATAACACCCACATGGTCAGAATTGCAGGTGCCATGTCTGACTATACACCAGTTACACATGGCATCCCACACGGCTTGGACCTGGGACCTCTCTTGTTTAGTATATATTTGTCTGATGTACAGGCTACCACAGGGGGAATATGGCTGACCTTGTTCACACTTGACTGCATACTGGATGCCATGATCACCTCTCCAGCTGCCACATGCATACTCCAACAGGGTCTCACAGAGATGGCTGACTGGTGCCTGAGCCATGGCCTACAGCTAAATGCCATTAGTTGCATAGTCATCCCCTTTGGGAATAACAACATTCCCACACATTAACACATAGGTAGTACTCCATTACATATTGTAGGTGTTGTTAGGTGATTGGGGACATGATTTGTTCGTACTCTCACCTTTGACATTTAAGTTGCCACAGTGGTTGGACAGACCTTCTATATAAGCAACCTTATCCGATATGGTTTCACATCTAGATCGAGTGATGTCATTGTGCCCCTATACTAATAACAACCGTGCTTGGTTACAATGCCACCTTTGGGTGTACCTTAGCCAACACCTGCAGCAACTGTACTGACCACAGATACCCATGCAACAGCCACCCCTCAACAATACCCACAAATCACATATCTCACAAAATCAGTGTGCCTCACAGTCACAGCCCTTAAGGCCAAACAACACACTAAATACACTTGTTATAGGGGACTCTATTGTCCGGCACACTGACATCCCACTCAACTGACTGAACAAGGAGAAGGTCACTGTAAGCTGCCTGTCAGGTGGCAGGATCCACCACATAATGCAAGCACTCAGGTCACTCCAAAGCAGGTACAAGTATGACTCCGTCATTGTCCATGCAGGTGTGAATGACATGAGACGTACCTCCCTGGACTACAAGAAATGAGACATAGAGCAGCTCTCTGATCATGTAGCCCAGGCTGGTATGACCCTGACCTTGGGTAGCATCTTGCCCTCACCAAGAATGATGCCAGAGTATAAAGGCAAAATGATCAGTTTCAACAATTGACTACAGTATTAGTGTCATTCAATGGGGATCCAGTGTCTGTCATCCTGGGATGACATGCCCGACAAGCCACGTTGCTTCGCTAGGGATGGCTTGCACCTGTCACCCTTAGGCTTTCATATACTGGCCATGCCTCTTGCCACCCCCATAGTGCATTTTTTAGGCAAGGCTCAAAGGACAAACACACCTCCATAGACAACCCAAGGATACAAAATCTAAAGGTAATGCTACTCAATGCCAGACATCTAAACCTCAAGATGCACACACTTGAGGCTCTCCTCAGTATGGAGAATATCGATGTCTGTGCAGTAACAAAAACCTGGTTCAAGGCTCTTGAGAGCACTCCGGCACTACCAGGTTATAACTCATACCATGCGTTTCACACACAAAACTCGGACCAAAGCACAAAAAGAGGGGTAGTATCTATATTCATCAAAGATACCTACACCTCCAGGTTAGTGGCACTGCACGAAGCATCAGAAGCCATCCATGTGCAACTAACAGTGGGCCAAACTGCCTTTCAGTTTGTAGCCTGCTACAGAACACCCTCCCTATTACAGGAACCCCACTTGGCATTCCTGAGAACACTGGAGAATATCAAGGTCTCTCCTAAAACTATGTTATTGGGTGACTGCAACTACCCAAACATTGACTGCAACAACTACTCATGCCCAAACACACTCGCCCAATGTTTTCTTGAGGTTATAAACTGTAATGCGATGGAACAACTGGTCATCACTCCCATAAGAGGGAACAACATATTGGACCTGGTCATCACCAACATGGGGACTCTATGTTCCACACCAGAGGTAAACCCCTCATTGGTAAGAGCAGACCATTAACAAATTTCCATGTACATCCATATCCCATCCCCACCCCCAGCCAAGGAAATCACTGTATAGAATTTCACAAATGCCAACTTTGCACTTCTCAAGAATGAGGTGGAATCCTTCAAAGCCCATGGGCCAGAGGATAATACAGGCCAATCCGCAGAATCCTTTACAAATGCATTCTATGAGTACCTGCAGGAATGCATGGATTGTGCTATCCCAAATAAAACGAAGACTCACTCCTTCAAAAACAGAAGACCTGTTTGGTTGACCCTGGCCATAATTAAGCTATACAACAGAAGGAGGAAGCTACTACATGACAGAGCAAAATCCCAAAAATGGAAGGCATCTCTGATCAGTATTAGCAAGAAACTTTGATACTGCATAAAATCATCAAAGGTCAGTTTCCAAAGGGAAATTGCCCTAGACACTAAAGATAATCACAAGTCTTTCTTTAGTTATGTCCATAATATGGGTGGAAACTCCCAGATATGCTCTGAGTTGTTGCATAATGGTACAAAATATTCCGAAACTACAGATAGCCAACATCCTGGCAGACAGATTTAGCACAAACCTCTCCCCCCCTTCACCCACAAAGGAACAAATGCCTATCCCATCTGAATGTAACCTCCCTGACATCACAGATGCACAGGTGAAAGCTGCCCTTGCCAAAGCAAAAAACACAGCAGCTATGGGAACGGATGGTGTTCCAGGCTGTGTCTTACACAAGCTCCAAGAAGAACTGAACCCTCACATTAACTCACTGTTCAAACTTAGCCTTATTACAGGATATGTACCCAAATAATGGCGTACAGCTACAGTGGTTCCACTCCACAAAGGTGGTGCCACAACAGACCCTGGGAACTATCGCCCCATAAGCCTGACTAGTCTGGTCTGTACAGCTATGGAGCACATTATCATGGAACTCATAAACAAAGACATTGGGAGCCTCCAGACACTGGACTCTACCCAATTCGGCTTTGTTAAGGGCAGATCTTGCCTCTTAAACCTAGTTGATTTCTTTGAAACAGTTACCAAAGCTATGGATGAGGGCAAGGTAGTCCACACAGCCTACCTGGACCTCGCAAAAACGTTCAACACAATACCCCACTCAGAAATCATACATAAGCTTAACAGCTTAAATATCAACCCCTATGTCACATGATGGGTTGCAAATTGGCTCAGGGATAGAACCCACATGGTCAGAATCGCAGGTGACATGTCCAAATACAAACCATTTACAAGTGGCATCCCACAGGGCTCAGTTCTGGGACCTCTCTGGTTCGGTATATGCTTCTCTGAGGTTCAGGCTAACACGGGGGGATTATGGCTGACAAGGTTCACAGATGACTGCAAACTGGGGGCCATAATCGACTCTCCAGCTGACACAAGCATCCTCCAGAAGGGTCTCACAGAGATGGATGTTTGGTGCCAGAGCCACAAGCTCGAGCTACATGCTAAAAAGTGCATAGTCATCCCCTTTGTGGAAAACAAGGTGCACACAAATTACCACATAGGTGGTAATCCATTAAGTACAGAAGTAGTAATTTGAGATTTGGGGACCAATGTAGATAGTAATCTCTCCTTTGATAATCACATTGCCAAAGTGGTTACAAAGACCTTCTATATATGCCACCTTATCACGAAAGGGTTCACATCTACATCAAGAGAGGTCATTGTGCCCCTCTACTCGTCAGTCATCAGCCCCATACTTGAATACAATGGCCCTTTTGGGATGTACCTTACCCGACACCTGCAGCACCTGGAGAGACCCAAAAGTACCTCTTCAAGAGGATCATGGGCTACAAACAGATGTCATATGCAGCTCAACTAAGGAAACTCCAGCTCTACTCAGTTGCTTACCGCCTACTCAGAGGCAATCTATGCCTGACATACAAAGCCATGTCAAAGCCAGAATTAATGGACATGCTCCACCTCAAAAAAGTCCCTTAGAGATACACGCTCCAGGGACTTAAACCTCAGCACAAGAATAAAAAGGACATGCTGGAGGGACAGATTAATTTCCCAGAGGCTCCCCTCACTCTGGAATAGAATTCCAATTCATATTAGACATAGCCCCTCGCTGACCCTCTTCAAGCCAAATCTGGACACATGGATGGGAAATCGCAAATTCACCCCTGGGATCTCGTCTGTGTCCCTGCTAGACAGAGGCACAGCAAACTAATCTTAAAGGGTACCTTCTGTGACCTAATTTACAGAGGCACAGTAGACTAATCTAATAGAGAGACGGACGCCAAATACACTCTGGCTAGGCTTATAAATGCCCTAGGGCAGATAGCCTAGTATCTACCTATGAACCTATGAACCTATAAGTTCTGCACCAAGCAGATGTACAGACTCACACAGATGACCTGCTCAGTTCAGATGCAGTAACTCCAGCTCTACTCAGTCACTTACCACCTACTCAGATATGATGTGTGCCTGTTGTTTGCAGTAATACCCCACCCAGAATTAATGGACATGCTCCATCCACCTCAGGATATCCAACTCACTTGTAGCTACACACTCCAGGGACATATACCTCAGCACAGATGTTAATAGGACATGCTGGAGGGACAGATTCTTATTCCAGGGCCTCCACTCACTCCAGATTGTGATCACAGTTTCACATAGGCATAGCCACCCACTAACCACCTACAGGGGCATCTTGATGGCTGTATGGGTGATCGTATGTTTACCCATGGGATATCTTCTGTGTCCCTGCTAGACAGAGGCACACTAGCCTAAACGTACATGGGCTATCTTGTGTGACCTACTATTCACTGGCACAGTTTAGTACACTGACAGGGCTGCAAAAGCCAAACACACTCTGGCTAGGCTTGTACATACCCTAGGGCAGATAGCCTAGTATCGAATTCTGAACCTGTGCTTCTGCTCGGGATGCACAATATTTATTGCTGATATTGTTTGCAGGTCTTTATCGTCTTTGCTTTCCCAGTTTCTATGAACAACTTAGGTATCTGTGGAACATGTTTGATCATGACAGGGTTCCACTATATTATATAAGTGTCTGTTGTCATGTAACTGTATGCACAGGGTGGATTGCTGGATAGTGAGAGGTTCCTGGGTTAACACATGCAACTGCCAGATATGTGTGGCCCACTGCTGTAGTCAGACATGGCCTAAGTGTGTGAGCATGCCCAGTTCAGGCTTTCCATGTTTTGTTGCCTGACATATGTCTCATTTATTCAAGTGTGTGAGCATGCCCAGTGTGACCTTTCAGTATGTTGCGATCTGAAGTCCACTACATTTGTGGATGTGTGTGAACATGACCAATATTAACATTTATACTGTGTGTGTGTTGGAAGTCAAGTTCTGTTCTTACTACAGGACTCGCCTTTGTGTCTTAACTCAACAGGGATTATGCTGTGCCTGCAGGGTTTCCATGAGATACTTTGCATAGACTTATCAACATTCCTTCATACTGGCTGAACAATGCGATGCTGTCATGGTTTAGTGGTTCAGTACATTAACTATGGTGCACAGTATCATGGGTTCGAGGCCCATCACTGCTTTATATTTTCATACTGAGCAGACCAGACCGCTTAAGGGCCAGTTAAACAAATATGAGCATGTTGGCTTTTGTCCTGCTATGCCCTAGACCAGGCTTGTCTGACATTGCTGTATATTCACCAACTTTGCTGGACATTGCCCAATATTACTCAACACTGACCACAGTTGTACTAGTTGGTGTGTGTATTCTGTTTGCATATACTACATGGTGGTAAATGCTGTTTAGCACTACCTTAAATTGCTTGACACATGACAATCATGCCTCAGGTGGTGCTGCAGGGCTGCCTATGTCGGATGCACATACTACACTCCCTGTACATGTTTGAAGCAGGTAGTGTCAACTGAGGCATCCCTTTTACTATATGTGCGGGTCAGAGAGAGGTATCATTTCCAGGGTTCCTACTGAGCCAATGTATGTGCTATGCATTGTCTCTTTGCCAAGGCCAAAGCATACTGGGCATGCCTCCTTCTGCCTACTGGGGCAGGCTCAGGTTGTTCCTCCTCCAAGTCACGCTCTGCCTGTGATGACCTTGGCAACGGTGGGGGGCTGTTTGGGCCAGGCCTATGCTGGTCCTGCTGCAGCTGTTTTTGTAGGATCATATTATGTAGCATAGCACATACCATGACAATTTGGGTACATGTAGTTGGTGTGTACTGCAAGGCTCCACCAGATGTGTCCAGGCACTGGAACCATGACTTGAGCAGCCCAAACACATGCTCGATTACATTTCGTGTTTGTGCGTGTGCCTCATTATGACGTTCCTGTTCAGGTGTGTGTGCGTTTCTGATGGGTGTCATCAGCCATGGCTCCAGTGCATAGCCAGCATCCCCCACTAGGTGACCATGTGGGATGTCCCCATTGGCAAATGTATGGTACAGCTGCGTCAGATGCCAGATATGGGAATCATGGTAGCTTCCAGGGCAGCCAGCACACACATTCAGTATTATGCCCTGGGCATCATACATGACCTGGCAGTTGATGGAGGGCAGTCTATTGCACCCACTACCTCAGGGTATTCCACTATTTGCTGGAAGAGACGCATATTGCTGGCCCATACCTCATGGGAATTGGGGAAATATACATGATCACCGACATGTGCTGACATGGCATCCAGAAACTGGTACAGTACCCTGGATGCTGATGCCTGTGATATCCCCATCATATCACCAGTTGGTCTCTGGAAGGTACCTGTTGCTAGTATTCATAGGCCAACACATACCTTGGTTTCCAATGGAATGGGTTCCCCTCTGTTGGTTCTGTGTGTGAGGCATGGCCTGCACAGCTCAACAATTTGCTGCATGAGGTCTCTGTCCACTCTATAGTGCTCCACTATCTCCAGCTCATGTAGCCCCTGGTAGGTTACCCTGGGCCTGTACACTCTTCCCTGTCTCCTCACTGGGGGTTGGTTGGCAGCATTCCCATTGTCACCACCCTCAGCATGTTGCATATGTCGGTTTATGACAGCAATGGCAGCCCCTAACATTTCTTTGTCTCAGTTAAGCCTTTTCAGTAGTCACTTCTCTTAGCTTACTGCAGTGCTGCAGTGTCTCTGAGCAATACATGGTGAAAAGTTGTTTGCAGAGTTTTAAGTGCTGGGCTGGGCTGGGCTGGTTTACTGCCTGTGTAATTGCCTAATTCTGATTATTTCCACCTGCTAGCTCTGCTGACTCTCCCTGGTTAACTTCCTACTGTTTGTTGTGCTTCCTTTTCTCTTTCCATTTCCTCAGGGGGGCAGCGCCGCGCACACTACCGCAGACGCGTGTACACATGATAACACGTGCGCACACAGGCTTAGACGGAGTTACACTAGCTAATTCCTGCTTAAACGCTTGCACACCAGTGCAAACTCGCTCACAATACTGTAAACTGCCTTATACATGCTTACTCCAGCTTAAACGCATGCACTCACGCTTACATGCACGCACACTGTCTTACTCGGGTTTACAGGCGCGCGCACGCACGCATACACGTTGCAAACATTTTTACAAGAAACTTTAGTGATACCCACAGTGTGCATCTTCTATTTCTTGACTTTAGCTAGGATACCTGATGACACACCTCTTCCAGCGATGAGCAACTGACAGCTAATACATGCCACTCTGCTCCAATGAGCTTATCTTCTTTCATACATACCCCCTCCTGATGTCACCTATATCCTACTCTGTTACTCCCCATATCCTAGTCTTACACTCCACTGACTGTGCTCATTTGCTATGTAGACTTGGGATTCACTATCCTTACCCTCATTTGCATAGGATTGCCTACTAATGCTTGGTTACATCTCTTAGACTGGGTTCCTCACTCAGCAACCCCTACTCGGTAGCCATGTTGTCTTCAGCCTGCCATTGCCTTGCATTGTACATTACAAATGCCCATAAAATCTACATTTGTGGGTTTTAATTTTTATTTTTCTGTTTTTTTAGGGCGCAGCCCGTTTGTGCGACGCTGCGCTAAGTTTAAACATGGAAAATCGGAAAAAAAATAAATTCATTTTTTTTCATTTTGCATCGGGAAACATTGCCAGTGGCCGTATATTTGGCCATTGGCATGCTTCCTCTACTGGATGCAACCTTTATTTGGAGCTGTCATAGCTCTGTTTTGCTATTTGCAGAGCAGTATTCAGTTGTCAACTGAGTACATTTCTGCAGATAACACTACTCTTACTCGGACAGGTTTGGGTTTCCTGAATCGCAAATCTACCTCATTTGCATGCCTTTCAGCTGCAATTGAGGTAATTTGCATGTCCCGGCCCTGTCCGTGTAAGAGCCGTTTTAGGAGTTCTCTTGCATGCCCCTACAGGCTGTTCCTTGATCGCTCGTCGGACATGATGGCTGCATGGAGTCTTACTCTACTCTTAGACTCCATGCAAGCCATCGTGAATCCGGCCCAAAGAGTTTTACCTTTTTGTCTTGAGTCAAGAATAACACTTCAGGATGTGCAATGTACTGGTTTATTCCAGAAACAGCACTGGGAGACTGCCTGCCAAGATTTTCAAATCAGCCTCAAAGTACAAAGTAAAAAATACTACATATATATACCTTTTCTAATCAATTTCATGTATGCAGTACTTTGATGTTACATTACTTTTAACGAATCAATGTATTTAAAGATGTCCTCATTCCGTGATTTTCTCCAGGAGCTTCACATGAACACTTGACAAATATGCCTTTTTAAAACACTGACCACCTGGTCTAAGAATTTATCTTTTAACCTTGTAACATTCAGTACCAGAACATACTGTCTTACAGACATCCTTACAAAGACTCATTCCCCCAGCCTGAGAAGGCCAGAGCGTACTGTTAATTAATTTGGTTTCAAAAGATTCCTGGCACATTTTTTTTTCTTTATTAGCATTCTGAAACTAGTCTCTTTAAACATGGTATAACTTGAAAGCATCCCTTAACTCTTTCAGCACTTAGCTTGCCTTCAGCTATCTCTCAGTACAAATAGAGAGAAAACAATTGCAAGACACTTAAAATATAAAACTGCAACTTACATGAAACTATATTTTGCATAATCATGCATCTAGTTTTATTTATTTTTTTCTTTTGACATAAACATATAACATTTTATTTGAGTCATTTGTAAAGAAACTGCAAGTTAATATGTATTTTGTGAAGCTAATCATGAGACATAATATTTTTTGTAACAACCACTTTCCTAGCTACCCCACTTTCACATCTTTAATCTCATCAAAAAAAAAGAACCACACACAACACACATGGCAGAAATGCCTACTAATTAAGCTCTTTACTTTTTGCCTCAGCATTTGTCTGGAGTTTGGCATCATGCACAGATGCCAAGTGACAGTGAATGGCTCGTCATGCCCTATGGTAAAACATGGTGAGTTTTTGCCATGAGCCACACTACTCCGCTTACCTCCATGTAATCTTGCTAAACTTTCTGCGCTAAAGGAGTAGAGTTAAAGAAGAGTAAAAGCAGTACTACAAAACATTTACTGTGCCAGTTATTTAGACTGCTGAATGTAGAAAACTCAAATTCCTATGTGGAATGCTGACATTAACCACTTGACAGATATTTATTTGTATATACTACTTCACTATAGTCATTGCATCTCACATTTCCATGCATTATTACAATTACTTATATAATGCCAGCCTGACACCATGTGTAAAAAAATAAACTAAGGTCCTTGTGTCATTTGTGTTATTAACATGAGCTCACTGCTCTTACACCTGCTGCTACAGAGAAAGCTAGGCAGTAGGTGTATTTTTACACTTATTACAGTCCAAAGTGCTGATAGCTGCATCTTGCTGCTTAACATGGTTGTGCAAAGGAAGGTGAACCAATAGAAATATTACTATTTTCCTGTTTAAGCAGAGAACCAAGTTTTCTCATCACTTAAATCTGCGAAAATGGGCAAAGAAATCACAACAGTTCTTCATGTCCTAAAAGTTACAACATAGTTAAAATATAAACTACTGTATGAACACCATAGTATCTGTCAGCTATTTCTCCCATAGCATACATGCATAACTATTTCTGAAGTTAAAGTTGTATTCATTAAATGTGAATATCTCATGTGCAAACACTTTGCCATCACTCCTGCAAATCAGTTTCTCAGTCATGTGCTATGTTAACAGTAAATTGGCATGTATTACTATGTTTATTGCCCAGTTAGTCTTCATCCCACCCAAAGGCATTTAAAAACACAATAGGGAATGTAGTTGTTAGTCACTGAACACATATTTACTCAGACTCATGTGTGCCCTGCACCCATGCACTTGAAATGGATATGTCAGCAATAGGTCAAATGTCAACTACAATACAAAAATAAAGAGTATGACTGCTTCTCTACCCCAGGCCAGTAATCAAGGAGCATTAATCCTCATCACTGACACAGATGAGATATGGTCACTAAAAACAAAAATGAATTTGTACAGTATTTTCAGATGCAGCTCTCTGTATCAAGAACAATTTCCCCCAAGAGCATACAGAGAACACACTCCAGACCTGGGACTGGACTTTCTGTTTCTCCAGATTCCAAAGCAAGGCTCACTTTGGAGCACTGTGTCCCATTTCCAGGTAAGTGACACACCCACACCTGGATATTTGATTTTCACACACAAACACACTACTGGGAAAGGCTTGCACATATTTACTAGCTGTACCATCCTCTACCCAGACTATAAGGTAAACAAGCTTCCACCAGTCAACTACACACAGGGTATCCAATTATATTGAGCAAAATCAATATTAATATAAATGGTAGAGTGCAACAAAATCAGCCAGGTTTTTTGGAGTGGCCATGGTGTTACTAAACTAAACACAAGTACTTTCAAGATGCCAGAAGTATTCTCTAAAAGACCGGCCACAATGGAAGGTATAAAAATATTTAATAATAAATAATAAAATATAAAACACCAGAATACTAAATATCTAAGTATAACAAACAACAGAGTTTCAATCACGGTAGAAATAAAAATAACACAGTTGAACAGATTCAAACAGATGTAGAAAAACACTAACTAATCTCACTGTATTTCCTGACTGTCTAAAGAACAACTGTTCTCTAGCTAACTTAATTAATACAGTGTGGAAAGATTAAATGCTTTGATGCTTACTTCCACAAGGCAAGGGGATGAGCTTCTAACTTACACTAACTGAACTGTAATAACTGTCATAGATCTTTATATCAGGTTCCAAAGAAAAGAAAACAAACTGCTGTGAGAGTTCCATCCTGTCTGTGCTGGTTATAGAATGAAATGCTTGATTGGGTCTATATTATAAACCTGAAGGTTTACTTCAGCAAATGCTCACATGAGCGAAAACACTGGTAAACAAAAGGGTGTTTGTGGGGTCGCTGAACAGTGAGGAGTGGGATTTTTGCCCTTTCCTCACTGTAGTGTGATCTCGGAGTTGGGATATATAGCTAGCGGGGAGTGTGGGGGCACAGCCCCCCACAATCAGCAGTTCGATTACCAGCATTTTTGCTGATGTGAGCATTCGCTGAAATAATCGTTCGGTCTTCTAATATAGACCTGTTTGATCACCTGACTCTGGTACAATATACACTCAAAGATCTATTGCAGCATTTGAAAGCTATAGAATAATTTCAAAAAACTTCTACTCTTCCCTTCTAGAATTCTCTGTTTAAACATATACATTTAATTAGTTATAATAGCACTGTTGATATGTTTTAACATAAGCATATATACAAGTCAGTATGATGGTCAAATGACACAAAACCATCCACAAAACTCCAACCAACCATGCTGGCACACATCAGACTTGCACTGCCTTATTCTCCCTGGCACAGATGGCAAAATTTCACATCATCATAGTTACATGTTTTAAAGCTTTATACTGACAATATACATTGAGATTATCTGATACATATATTACTGTGGGCATCAGGTCAACACAATATGAACACTCATAGATCAACACTTGCATTTATGATGTTTACAAAATGTGTGTGTGTGTGTGTGTGTGTGTGTGTGTGTGTGTGTGTGTGTGTGTGTAAACATAAAATGATTATATCAACCTCTGTAAAGACCACTATTACAGGAACAAATCAGACTACAGTGATGGCATGAATGTTAACTACTGTGTTCTTCAGCTTGAATAGATAGGTAGGTGTTCAAACTGCACAACAGACAAATTATGCATGTGCTTGTATATATAGCTGTGTATGTGTGTAGTTAAACAAGCATAACTCTGTATCCTACTTTCATCATTCTAGTCTCATGGAGACCAAAGTTTTACAGACTGACATGACTATATGTCAAGTTCATACAGTCCTCCCACCATCTTGTTCCCAGCATACACAGATGATGTCATCTGGTATAAAGTATTGCCTGACACTATGACATTCAGACTTATACCATGGTAAATGCATTAATTAATGTGTTCCTAGCTAGTGAAACTACTTAGTTATGGCTTCTAATCTCACTGAACAGCAAGTGACACATCCTACTATAATCTTCTTCTCATTAGACAATGATGATGATGTCATCTGCTATAAAGTGTTGTCTGACAGTATGACAGTCATGCTTGTGCCATGGTGCTTGTGTTAAGTACTGTATTTATGTTTATGTCACGTTATTGAAAGATGAAAATAGTGAACACTATTTCATCAGCCCAAAAACATCTAAACATGAAAATATCGAACATTCAGAACAGCAAATCTTTTCCCATGGAAAAAATTCACTGCTCTGAAACACATACACGCAACACAAGCACATCAAACAAACAGCAACCACACACAGACACTTAAATTCCTACGTCTAATGCTACACTAAACTAAACATACACTACTATCTACCCACTTACCTTAACCCAAACCCTAACCCTAAGTTCCGTCACTATTGCACATTCACCTAACCCGCGCCCTAACCTTAACTCAATTAACCCGCCCCTAAACCTAACGTACAATCACACACTTACCTGAATCCAACCCGTAACTTTCCACAACAGTGCTAAGAATAGCGAAGCCACATAAACGGTCAACCAAATTCTTTCCTGAGGAAAGAATTCACTGTTCTGCAGCTTTGCTATTCTTAGCATTTGCCGAATAGTGTTCAATATCAGAACATTCAAAGTTTTAATCCTTCGATGTTCTGATATAGACCCCTGTATTCTACAGCTAGTATAGATAGCTAAGTAAGAGTTCTAATCTCCCTGCAGTCAATGTGCATGTGTGCATAGTCAGAAGATCATGAATTTGTGTCCTACTGACATCATTCAGGTCTCAATGACAAAAAAAGTTGTACATTTATACATGACTGCACAGCAAATTGATACAGCACTCCTGACATCTTCTTCTCACCAGACACTGATGATATCATCTGCTATAAAGTGTTCTGGGTCAGTGAAAAGTCAGACCTGTGCCATAGTGCATACATTAAGTACTGTGTTCTGTAGATAGCTAGGCAAGGGATCTAATTTCACTGTTGTCAACTTATGTTTGTGTTTGGTTATTTCACATTCTGGAGAACATTTTAGAACAGCATGTGACACAATCCTACTACCATCTTCTTCTCACCAGACACTGATGATGTCATCTACTATAAAGTGTCATCTGACAATATAAACAACAGACTTGTGCCATGGTGATTGCATTAAGTACTGTGTTCTGTAGCTAAATAAGTAGGGGTTCTAGTCTCACTGTAGTCAACTGATGTTTGTATTCAGTTAGTTCATTATTCTAAAGAACATTTTAGAACAGCATGTGACACACTCCTACTACCATCGTCGTTTCACTAGATACTGATGATGTCATCTGCACTAAAGTGTTGTCTAACACTATGACAGTAAGAATTGTGCTGTGCTGCTTGTGTTAAATACTGTGATCTGTAGATACATACATACATCAAATATTTCAAGCACAGGCATTAATGTCCCTCTAGTTTGCCAATTTACCAAAACACTTATTCCCATAAAAAGTATCCAGGCTATTCTTAAACATATCTAAACTAGTACTTGCTTTGATATAATTCGGTAGTCTGTTCCATGCATCAGCTGCTCTCTCAGAGAATCAATTAGTACACTTCTCATTCCTATAGAATATTCTACATACGTGTTCTGATGATTCTCTAGTACTTTTTTTTAACCCCAAACATTCTCAGAAGTAGTTGTCACTAAATGCCCTATATACCTGGATAAGATCTCTTTTTAGATATTTATAAAAGGCACTGTACAAATTCATCTATTTTAGTCTTTTATAATAACTTAAATTTTCACATCCATGGATGCTCTTGATAAATTTCTGCTGTACTCTTTCCAGTTTACTCATGTTTGTTTTCTTATAAGATTTCCATATTGTTATTTCATACTCAAGTTTGGGTCTTATGTAACTAACAAACAATGACTTCATCATTTCTGATTTCCTAGACTTTATAAAAAAAACATTGTATACAACCTATAGTGCTATAACTATCATTAACCAATTGGTTAATATGGTTAGAAAAAGACATAGCTGAATCTACCTGTATAACAAGGTCCTTAAATTAGTCTACAGTTTCAATCACTGGGTGCTGTATTAAATATTCACCTTTCAGTTTATGTCTCCCAAATCTCATATGCATAGTTTTTGATGTATTTATCAGCATATTATTCTCCTGTGCCCAAATGGTCAATTTAGTCATGTTCTTCTGCAGACATGCCTTATCTGTAACACATGTAATCAGTTTACCCAATTTCAGGTTGTCTGCATATAGACTTTAGAACACAGCAGATGAAAAAGTTAAGTCTGAAAGATAAAATCTAAACAAGTAAGGGCCTAGGACAAAGCCACGTGAGACACCCTGGCTGTAACCAAGAATTTCACCTGTCCAATTGCTGTATGATACTTGCCATGGCTTATTTGTAAGCCATGCAGCTATCCATCTTATCAAGAGTACACCAATACCTAGTTGTTCTAATTTATTGATTAGTGTTTTGTGTATGACTCTGTCAACTGCTGAAGTTAAATTTCTATAAATTACAACACAGCCCAATTTGTCATTCATTGCTGTTATTATATTGTTGTATAACATCATGCTACAGGTGGTAATAGATCTATTTTCAACATATGCATGTTGATATATGGTTACAAGTCCCAACCTATCAAATTCTGACAATAACCTATCCAATATTACCTTCTTCATTATTTTACACAACATCAAAGTAGACTTAAGAGTCTATATGATTCTGGGTTTGTCATACTTGCCTTTCCCTTAAAGACAGCTTTAATAAGTGCATATCTCCAATCTTGAGGAATCTCCCCATATTTATATGACCTAGTAAATAGTAGATATAATGGTACTGTAAGTTCTTCCTGAAGTGTTCTCATGTCATTATTACTAATTCTGTCTCCTCCACGTGCTTTGTTTGGATCTAGTTTGTGCAGTTCTTTTTCAATATAATCTAATTTTATTCCAGTATCTGAAGTTACTTGGATGTAACTAGGATAACTTATTACCCTCTTTGTGGAGCCAAACTGTCTTGCATAAGATTTTGTAAATATATCTGTAATCTGCTGTGTCTGCGAATAAGTTTTAGAGTCTACACACAGTTTATCAATTTGTATATCTCTACTCCTTCCACATCTTAAGTATCTATAAAAGGGTTTCATATTATGCCTGCTATAATAAGATAGCTAAATTTACCACTAGCTGTCCTCCTAGAACCCATTATTGTAAGGTCCTAAGGCAACTATCTTGGTTAGAGCTACCCTATCAACTCATTCTAATGCAACTCTCTACTGCCCACCAAATGTACTATAAACCCGATAAAACACCAGCTCTACAAGGCCTCCTCAATCCACACCTAAGTACCCATCTACTAAGATACATAATAAAGCTCTGATTGAAGTAACCAGGAGTAAAAATAGCTCAGGTGACTCTCTATACTCCTACTACATTGCTAAACTGTGGAATGCCTTACCACTTGAAATTAGAACTCTTAACTAGCTTAAAAAACTTCAAGCATCACATCAATGCCCACCTCACCAATTCCTGGACGTGTACATGTACTGGGCATGGGTAGCCCAAACCATGGTACTAGCTGATTTTAAAATTTTAATTGCATATGTAATGAGCATTGAATTTAAGCCATATGACTACCTTATGTTGTTTTTTTCTTTCTCACTGTTAATATCTACCAAATTTTAAGTCTTCAGTTTGCTATGCCACCTATATATAAGACTAAGTATCGTAATTGCACCCTTATTGTATACAATGTCATTACCTGCTACTACTGTAAGAACTGTCTTCTAGAAGCATTGTTATACAAGATTATTGGTCTTGTCTCCCACTTGACCAGTTTATTCTGTTCTAGGCTTTTTACCGTTATGAATGTCTGTTACTATTCTTTTCTTTATTGTATTATACAATTTTCTTTCAACTAACAAAATAGTTTACTAACAATGTAGCTTTTCTCCCCAGGCCTCTGCTGAAAAAGACTTTTTGCCCAGTCGGACTCTTCCGGTAAACAAATGTAAAATAAAATAAATAAATAAATAAATAAATCTTGCTCTTGTCTCACACTATGCTTAATTTGTTTGTCCTGTTTTTTTATTTCAGTTTTCAAAGTTGTAGTTCAACTTCTCTTCCATTTCTTGTATTTATTTGTCTCTCATCTTAATGAGGTATCTTGTTCTTATTGTAATATATTCCCTTGATGTTGCTTGACTAGATCCTGACGTTAAACATTTTTTTTTATTTTTTTGCCCTCAATTTCTCTTTCAAAACTTTCCACATTACATCTGCATTTTTTTCCACAGAACACATCACTCCAGTTTGTTTTACATAGTTCATAGGTTCATACTAGGCTATCTGCCCAAGGGCATTTATAAGCCTAGCCCATAGTTATGTGGCTTTCGCCACCCCTTTAGTTTGAATAAAAACTATGCCTATCATTTTTCTGTGCCTCTGTCAAGCAGTGACACTGAAGTAATCCCTGGGGTATATCTGCGATCTCCCATCCATTGGTCAAGATTCCTCTTGAACAAGGCCAGCGAGGTGCTCTGCCTCACATGTACCGGGATTTTGTTCCACAGCATAGGGAGTCTCTGGGTGATGAATCTGTCCCTCCAGCACATTCTATTTATAACCGTGTCAAGGTTTAAGTCTCCCGCCTTGTGGTTCTGAGGGATCTAGATTTTTGAGGTGAAGCATATTCATCAAATCTGGGTTTGACATGGCCTTATATGTCAGGCACAGGTCACCTCTGAGCAAGCGGTATGAGACTGAATAGAGCTGGAGTTCTTTCAGTCGGGCAGCATAAGACATATTTTAGACCCTTTATCCTTTTGGTGAGGAACTTTTGGGGCCTTTCAAGCTGCAGCAGGTGTCTGGTCAGATACATTTCGAACGGGGCATTGTACTCAATCATAGGTCTAATGAGTGATGAGTACAGGGGGACGATGACCTCCCTTGATCTAGATGTGAATCCCTTCATGATCAGGTGGGCGATATAGAAGGTTTTCCTAACTACTTTAGCAACATGAGTGTCAAACGAAAGGCTACTGTCAACTTGGGTCCCCAGATCCCTGATGACTTTTTCTGTGCTCAGTGGATTGCCACCTATATGGTAGCTAGGGTAACCTTGTTTTTCCGAAGGGTATGACTATGCATTTTTTGGCGTTTAACTTCAGGCCATGGCTCTGGCACCAGTTATCCATTTCTGTGAGGCCCTTCTGGAGGATATCTGTGTCAGATGTGTTTTCGACTATGGCGTCCAGTTTGCAGTCATCTGCAAACTTTGTCAGTCATAACCCTCCTGTGTTTGCTTGTACTTCAGAAAAGTAGATGCCGAACAAGAGTGGACCCAGGACTGAGCCCTGTGGGACACCACTTGTGACAGGCTTTGAGTCTGACATGGCTCCAGCAACTCTGACCCTGTGGGTTCTGTCACTTAGCCAGTTTGCAACCCATCTTGTGATGTATGGGTTTACATTCAAGCTGATGAGTTTTTCGATGATACCTGAGTGGGGTATTGTGTCAAGGCCTTTGCCAGGTCGAGGTAGGCTGTATGGACTGCCTTTCCTCATCAATGGCCTTGGTGACTGTCTCGAAAAAGTCAACCAAGTTTAAGAGGCAGGATCTGCCTTTGACAAAGCCAAACTGGGTTGGATCCAAAGTCTGCAAGTTCCCTATGTCTTTATTTATGAGTTCCATTATGATCCTCTCCATGGCTTTGCAGATAAGGCTTGTCAAGCTAATGGGGCGGTAATTTCCAGGGTCTGTGGAGGCACCGCCCTTATGAAGTGGGACCACAGTCGCCGTGCGCCACTCCTTGGAATGTATCCTGAGGTGAGGCTAAGATTAAACAGCTGTCCTAACTGTGGGTTTAATTCCTCGTTGAGTTCATGAAGCACACAGCCGGGGACACCATCCGGTCCCATGGATGCTGTGTTTTTGCCTTAGTGAGGGCAGTTCTCACCTGGGCGTTGGAGATGTTTGGGGGCTACAATCCTCTGGAATAGATATCTTTCCTTTTGGGGGCTGGGATAAGTTTGCACTGAACCTGTCAGCCAGTATGTTGGCAATGTGTGTAGGTTCAGTAATTTTCACATCATTTTGAACTAATTCTGAGCATATCTGGGAGTTTCCTCCTAGGTTTCTAACATAGCTAAAGAAGGCCTTATGATTGTCTTTAGAGTCCTTGGCGATTTTTCTCTCAAAATTTGCCTTGGATGATTTTATGAGAGCTCTTAGTTTTTTACTTATAATGATCAAAGGTGTCTTACCTTTCAAGGATTTTGCTCTATCTTGTAGTAGCTTCCTCCTTTTGTTGTAGAGCTTGTTTATGGCTGGGGTCCACCAGACTGGACGCTTGCCTTTGGTACAGAGAGTCTTAGTTTTGTTTGGGATTGCCTGATCCATGCAGTCCTGTAGGTGCTGGTAGAAGGCATTTGTAAGTGATTCAGCGGTTTGAGTAATGTTTACCACTGGCTCAGGGGCCTTAAAATAGTGACTGTTTTGCGATATTAAGACAGTGGGTGGAGCCTTGCACACTGAAATTACAACCTGAGGATTCCAGAATAAATGTAGAAAGTTTAATAGTTAAGATTCCAATACTTCAACAGTGTCTGGGTCAATGCATAGTAAGCTCTAAACTTTACAAGAGCTACAGTGCACAACTCAAGTATCTAAAACATGTATACAGCAAATGTGCATTACTTCAATGTTTGTTTAAATTTTTTTCAGTTATCTAAATGTTTTTTTAAGTTAAAATGTGCATGTTTTCAGGCAATTGTATAACAGTACTAGTTTTCAGTTTGTGTTTCAGTTATCTAAACAAAAGTATTCTTTAATAATAAAATATGTCTACTTTTCAATGTTTCTTTAAATGTGTTTCAGTTACCTAAGTTCTTTGAAGTTAAAATGCATATACAACAGATGTGCATTTATGCAGAATAGAGTTAAACAATTGTACAATAGTACTAGTTTTCAGTTTAAATGTGTTTCAGTTATCTAAAATCTTAAAGCTAAAATGTACATATAACAGATGTCCATTTATGCAGATTAGAGTTTAAGCAACAATGCTAGTTTTCAGTTTATGCTTTTATCTGTGTTCAGATAATACTGACAGAAAGGGGTAATCCTTTACTAATAATTTAGTTTCCAGAATATAACATTACCTCATTTCAGTTTATGTGTTTGTCTGTGTCCAGGTAACATTGGAAGAAAATGTATTCCTTTAGTATTAATTTAGTTAGTTTCCAGAATATACACAGCTGGTATAAAAGTGTAATAATTTAATGGAAATTTCAACCAAAGCTCAAAATATGACATACATACTCAATTATGAGTTCAGTCTGTATGGATATATATATATATATATATATATATATATATATATATATATATATATATATATATATATATATATATATATTACATTTCAGTCAGATTTCAGAATATAACATTCGTACTCGGTTATACATTTTTAACAGCATTACTTTTCAGTCATTAGTTTCAAGGGTAAAGTGACAGAATTATTTGTAACAGGGCTTATTAAGATAAATTATCTGAAGAATACGTAATAATAGTTATTTAAAATTATTTAATATACTCAAGGAATAACAGGTCAGGCTTAATTTGTTAATTAATTTACAGAATAAAGTGCACCTTACATAATAATTATTGCATCTGAAATACAGAAAGCATAGGTTTTAGTAAAGGTGCTTCTACTATTACAGCACATAGATACTTACAAGATATTTAAGACACACATTTAGAAGGCAGACCTCTATTACACCACGCAGAAATTAAAAAGGGAAATATGCAGGATTATTAGTGACAAATCTAGTTGAAACTTTACAGACATAAGTTAATAAAATATGTGGCAATTATTCAAGATACATTATAGGTGTAAAAAAAGAAAGTTTACCAGTTTATCATGTTAAATAATTGCTCAGTTATAATTAATTCATAAAGTCAAGAGACTTCAATCCAAACAGACCATAAATGCTCAAGTGACATCTAGTGGTCAAAATAAAAATTGCAAGTTTATTTACCAGACAAAACATATTTTATATTAGTTCTAGTGATCATTATAGTATCCTTTGCAGACCTTATTAACAGATTTATAAAGTAATTACAGAAGTAAATCCCATTTTAATAATTTTAGTGGCAATTGTTATGAAATAAATCCTACATAAATGCAGTTAGTAAAATAGACCTTACATAGGTCCGTGTCTTCATTTTATATTTCATATTTTAAAGTAATTACAAAAAAAGACACCTGTGTGTGCTCAGGTATCCCAGCAGGAGTTGTTAGATTAAGTATCATTTAAATGCACACAAAACAGTATTCTCTTTCCATAAGTCTAGAAGTGTAGCCATATTAAAGCAGGCTTCAGAGATTGCATACCGTTTCAGTGAATGCACTTTTAGTCAGTGAAAATGCACTGGCCCAGTAATAAAGGAGCCTCAATCCTCACCACTAGCATCAGTGAGGGACATGTACATTGAGAAGGATAACAAGTACACACACAGTAATGTACAATTTCCCTTAAGAGCATACAGACATCATAGTCAGTCTGGGGCTGGTTTCTCCCTTTCCACTCTAGATCCCCACTAAGACTCCCCACTGGCACAGCTATAGGGTTCAGGTCCCAGCCTAGTGGTCAATCCAAAACCTCCAGCACCCTCTCTGTTCAACCAGTGCTTCATGTCCCTGCCCAAGTAGCTGACATACACACAGTTTGAGAATTGAGTTATATACAAACACAGATACTCCTGGGGAAGGCTGGCACAGGTTCTCCAGCTATGCCTCTTTCTGGCCAGGTTATAAGGTAAAAATCAACTGCCACCAACCACTATTTATCAGCTACTAATAAGGCCCTTACCAAAGGGTGCCCAATTTTACTGTGCAATATTATTATTATCCAATTAGTAAGTGTGGCTGAACAGCAAGACAATTGGTGTGGCTTGGACAGTATCACCAAATACATGCAATGTACTCTAAGAGCTTAGCTTATCTCTACACACAAAACAGCCACAGATAAAAGGTTTAAAAATATTTAATAATAAATAATCAAAACACAAGACAATACTCCTCAATTCAACACAGTGCTAGTTAAGAGTTCAGAAATCACAAGACAATGCTTTAAACCAATATTGTTGGATAGTCTGGCATAAATATAAAAAACAGCTAAACTAAATCTGGCTAAATCCTATCTAACTCTAAGATCAATACTGTTCTAAATTCTACTTACAAGGCACCATACTCATGAGTTGTTGTCAGCTTTAGACAAAATCCAAAATGCTCTATCTTTCTCTCTGAGAAAATCTTAAATTGATAGCATCCAGTACTGCTCAGTCATTTCACATTACATCATTTTTATCCTTCTCCTTTAGTTCCCAGACTAACAGAAACTCAAAATTTACATTTCCCTGTAGCTGCACCTGGCCAAGAAGCCACAGCAATAAAATACATTTTTACATGTAAAATCTAGTAATTAACTCTAGCTTAATAAAAATAGAAAGAATTTGCTAGTCCAGATATCCTGTCTCTGAGCTTGAGATTAAACAGTCATACAGTGCTTGACTTATCAGCTTTTGTCCAGCATGGTGCACTGTAGTTACATTTTTGAAGCTCAGTATGACATATACCCCTGGATTCAGCAAGTCCTATATGGAGTGCATGATTAGTGTAAGAGGTAATGTTGGCAATATGGTGGCCGAGCGATCCACGTTCTTGCCCGTTTGACATGCACAAGTGCTCTTGCACTATTCCTGCATGTTCCCAGCCCCTGCATGCAAATTACCCAATTTGCAAGTGAAAACCATGCAAATGAGGTAAATCTGCTATCCAGGAAGCTGGAATCAGGCTGTGCAGGACTAGCATAATCAGCAGAAATGTACTTGGTTAGCAACCAAGTACATTTCTGCAAAATCGAAAAAGGAGACATGACAGCTCCAAATAAAGGCTGCACATCATTGAAGAAGCATGCCAGTGGCCAAGTATAAGGCCACTGGCATTGCAAACAACACAAAAAGTAAAACAATCAGCTTTAATTTTATTGCTGCCAATCTCGGCTGATTAAGCATAGGGCAGCGGCACGCAAATGGGATCGGTGGGAAAATAAGAAAATAAACCTAAAACAAGCATTCTAACTAAAATCAGTATTCTGCAACGCAAGTCAATGGCAGGCAAAAGACAACCTGGCCAGTGAATAGTAGTTGCTAAGAGGGGAGGCTCAGTGTGACACATGTAACTATGCATTAGCAGGCAATCCTAAGCAAATGAGGGGAAGGATAGTGAATCCCAGTTTTCCCCCAGCATGTGAGGCAGGTCCCAACAGTGTAAGAGTATGAATAGCTAAGTGCAAGATTAGGAGGTAGGTGACATCATGGGTGGGTGTGTTAAGCATACTGTAAGCAGATTGGAGCCCTGTGGCTCAGGTTTGCTCCAAGCTTAGCACAGCTAAGCTAGGGGGTGTGTCTAAACCTGCCTAGCACTCTTTACAAAGTCTAAGTGGGTCTGTGCACCGCACACCAGGCTTTACAGGAAGAATAAGGAAGTTAAACCAGGAAATAGCCACAATGTGCACATTTGAGCACTCTGTTTGTGCGGCGCACTCATGGACTCAAACAGGGAGGCAATGGGAAGGGAAAACAGCAGTAGGAAGGTAATCAAGGAGAACTAGCCTAACTGGCAGGTGAAATGTATCAGAATCAGCCAATTACACAGGCAGCAGCCCAGCCCAGAACACTACTATAAACTAAGCAAACACCTTCCCCACTGGTTTTTCCCACACTCTACACCACCGGTGTATACAAGTGGAGAAATGTTAACAAACAAACCTACAAAATGAGAAGGTCTGCAGCAGGCAACATAGAACAACATGTGCAAGAGGCTGAGGGTGGTGAGGATGTGATCACTGCCGAACAACCCACAATGAGGAGATGGAGAAGAGTGTACAGACCCAGGGTAATCTACCAGGGGCTACATGAGCTGGAGATAGTGGAGTGCTATAAGGTGGACAGAGACCTTCTACAGCAAATAGTTGAGCTGTGCCGGCCACACCTGACACACCAAACTGACCGAGGGGAACCCATCCCAGTGGATACCAAAGAATGTGTAGGCCTAGGTATACTAGCCACAGGTACCTCCTAAAGCATAACTAGGGATATCATGGGGATCTCACAGGCATCAGCATCCAGAGTATTCCACCAGTTCCTGGATGCCATATCAGCACATGCCAGTGAGCATGTATATTTACTCAATACCTGTGAGGTGTTGACCAGCAATATGATTCTCTTTCACCAAATAGCAGAATACCTTGGGGTAGTGGGTGCTATAGACTGTATGCACATATGCATCAAAGCACCACCTGGTGAGCAGGGTAGGGCCTACATCAACCACCGGGGCATCCCCTCTATCAATTGACAGGTCATATGTGATGCCCAGGGCATTATAATGAATGTGTGTGTTGGCTGCCCTGGAAGCTATGACGATTCTCACACATGGCATCTGATGCAGCTGTACCAGAGATTTGCCAATGGGGATATCCCATACGGACACCTAGTGGGGGATGCTGGGTACACACTGGAGCCGTGGCTGATGACCCCATCAGAAATGCAAACACACATGAACAAGAATGCCTTAAAGAGCACACGCACAGGTCAGACATATAATAGACCATGGTTTGGGATGCTCATGTCACAGTTCCAGTGTCTGGACACATCTGGTGGAGCCTTGCAGTATTCACCAGTTACATGTACCCAAATTGTTATGGTATGTGCTATGCTACACAATAAGATCCTGCGGAAACAGCTGCAGCAGGAACAGCATGGGGCAGGGCCACACAGTCCCCCACCAATGCCAAGGCCTGGACAGGCACAGAGTGATGTGGAGGAGGAAGAATCTGAGCCTGCTCCAGTAGGCAGAAAGAGGCATGCCCAGTATGCCCTGGGCTTGCAAAGAGACAACCCATAGCACATGCACTGACACAGTAGGGTCCCAGGGAATGTCACCTATCTCTGATTCGCACATACAGTAAAAGGGATGCCAAACATGACACCACCTGTGCTCAACCATGTATAGAGAGTGTAGTATGTGCATCCAACATAGGCAGCCCTCCAGCACCATCCACAAGTCAGGCACACCCACAAGTTAAGTCAATCAACCTACCAATTGCCAAATGGAGTAGAATGTTTTGTTACCTGTAGCTATGGTATGGATGTGAGCATGCAAAAGAATTTGGTGGCTGAATGTTATGGCAGCAGACAGTAGACACCCATAGTGGCATTCTGACGTGTAACACATACTGGAGTCACCATAGTAGCCAGTACTACACAGGGTGACAAAACCCACTGTAGGAAATGTGCTGAGTGACATGTGTGTCCATATGACCCACACATGCCAGTCAGGATGGTTCACATACCCAACAACAGTCGCAGCCAGCAGGACAGGTGTAGACAAACCCAAACAGGCATGTGTCAAGGAGCCAGAATGATGGCTACAGTTAACCCTACCCTCAGGCCTACAAAGACAGACCACAGCAGGGCAGGTAGTGGGATGTTAGTTCTGAAGGGTAGGAAGTCAGACAATAATATGTAGGGCAACCAAAGCCATGATCTGTTGTACACTGGTGTGCCTCTAGTCAGCATGATAGTTAGCAATACAGAATGAAATGGAGTACATGACCTACCAGTACAGTCATAGCAAATGTGTACAAGTGGCATTTGTGCCCCCCCATCCTACATAGCAATGTAATAGCAGTCAGGTATGCCTCCCCCCAACCCTGTGTAGACATGTAGAAATAGTCAGGTGTGCCCCCCATCCTACATAGTAATGCAATAACAGTTAGGTATGCCCCCCCACTCCTGTGTATAAATGTAGAAGCAGTCAGGTGTGCCCCCCCCCCACTATGCAGAAATGTAGTAACAGTCAAAGCCAACTGATCAATGGATACCCTGCAGAACACAGCATACTACCTGTTGGTGTACAACACAAAGGTCAGCACTGCAGCACAAACTACCTGGACACAATCTACACATCCACTACAGATGGCCATACTGGGCATGCTCACACAAAATGAAGGCAATGTCAGTGAACAACATACTGAAAGGTCATAATGGGAATGCTCACACACTTAAACACATGAAGGCCATGACTGCAAACACCAGTGGACCAGACATATCTGGCAGTTACAGATGTTAGTGCATACACTCATCAGTATGCACCACTCTTACCTTGCACACACAGTGGATAGGAATACAAACATATATGTAAGGGTGACACACTATAATAAGCCAAAGGTAGATGTACATAGATGTGTGGAAGAGGGTGACTGTGACAAGAAGCCATCCAGGCCTGTTCCACCCAGCATACAGCCAAATGGCCCCAAACACATGAGGTGCACGTGTCACTCACTGCAGATACTAGCCACCAGTATCTGTCAGCATTACAGACTATGTGGTGCATGTGCCAGCTGTGCAACATGACTGTACAAGGAAGTAGCCATCAAGCAGCTGTATACATGTATCTGTGACATATGACCCCATGTGTGCCTGCATGTGGCGTGTCAACCCATACATGAATGGGTTATTGTCCATGCACACACCGCCCTCCCCATAGCCCTACTATGACAAGCCTGCTGAGGTAATCCAATATGAAATACACCTTTAGAAGAGTTGTAGCCCAGTGATCTTGGTGGTGCGTCCCATAACTGTGTACTGCTGTAGTGTGATAAAATAGTTAGGTAGGAGGTCTAACCCCAGACTTGGCAACTGTGTGTGTGAGTGTGTGTGTTTGTGTGCATGTCTGTCTGCCTCTGACTGTGTAGAGAGCAATGATTTGTAGGGAACTCACACTCCTTACAACTCATGCACTCAACTTTGGCAAGGCTGCTGATGTCACCCACCTAGAAATACACCTCTGTAAAGGTTGTAGCCCAGTACTCTCTGTAGCACATCCTGTAACTGTGTACTGCTGGGATTGTGATTTACAACTGTGGTAGGGTTCCATCCCCACCCATGGCAGTTCTGGATGTTTTGTGTGTGTTTCAATGTCTGTTTAAGGAGCAATGCATTATAGGCTAGTCACAATCCAAATGGCCTACTTTGGCAATCCTGCTGATGTCATTCATTGTAAAATACAGCTTTGAGGAAGGAGTTCTCTAGTAATCCCCATGGTGCGTCCTATAACAGCTCCATGCTGTAGTGTGATATAGACCTCGGTCAGGGGTTCTATACCCACACATGTCTGTTGTGGATGTTTTGTGTGTGTCTCACTGTCTGTGTAGGGAGCAATGCATTTTAGGCTAGCCAACCACAGTACATTTCAAATTGCCTACTTTGGAAATCCTGCTGATGTCATTTATTGTGAAATACACCTTTGGGGAAAGAGTACTTCAGTAATGTGGGTGGCGCGTACTATAACTGCGTAGTGCTGTAGTGTAATAAACTAGTTAGGTAGGGGTTCTACTCCCAGACTGTGTGTGTGTGTGTGTGTGTGTGTGTGTGTGTGTGTGTGTGTGTAACTCATATCCTGTGTAGAGGTGGTTGTGAATGTGTGACATCCATGGCCAATGTGGAGCGGGTTTTGCATATTTCTTATATGGTGGCTCTACTATATATAGCACAATGTCGACTGTACAGATAACAGATGTGAAATAGCTGAGAGGCTGGGGTGCAAAGCCATACCCATACATATGACATCAAGGCCAAGCAATCACAGTTAGCAACCCCAGTATTACCCAAAGCACACTCTCAACCCATGTCTCATACACACACACATGCCTAGGCAACAGCCAATATGTGGGTAGTACACTGCATATTGGCCACTGATAGTAACTATGGAGTGATAGCAGTGGGCTACAGAGGGCATGTTACCCTGTCCATCTGTCCAATATACACATACATGCTGACAGTGCACCTCCCCCATGTTCCCCACTGGACACCTGCACCACCTGTGATGCCATCACATGGGACCCACAATGGACATACCATGCCTGACAACATGCCCTGTATGGACAGATGCCACTGACACCAGGGAATGATGTTAGCATGCTATCAAGGTAGATGCAGTGTAAACCTGCTGCCCATTACCGGTCCCCACCACAGGTGGGCAAGACTGGCACATACGATGATAATCTGTTTTCACAAAATGGGCCAGACACCCCAGGTACAGTTCCACATGTCACTGTACATGCATGTGGGAGGTGTGCACATCCCAGACACCATCCATGTCATGGACTAAGGAACACATACATGGCAATCGATGCACAGCATTGGCCACATACAATAGTCACCCAGGTGACTGGATGGGGGATACAATACCCACCTGTGTGGGCAAATGCGGAAACTACAGCCTGAGACACAATGCAGACCTTTGTCATGTGGCCTGATGCCAAGGTATACCCATCACCTACCCTTGTATAGCCTGCTACCACAGTCGACCACCACACACCTGTGCATATATGCACCCATGCATGTCAGTACTGGCACCCTGGGTGTTTGTCTGTGTGTTGTATGGTGCATATGTTCACATTCACACTCACTACAACTCCCATGGGCATACTGAAGCATGCTGTCTGATGTCAGACACCTCCTCATACCCTTTGCCCATACGACCTCCATATGACCAGTGTGGTGCATGTGATACCTGCACAGTGATGTGTTGTGGCAATTCCGCTACTGAAGAGTTGTACTCCTGGCCCTGCCAAGTGTGTCAATGTGTGTGCGTCCCTGTGAGAGTGTAGCTGTGTTGATGCTGGCACCTGTTCATGCGGACAGACACATGTACGTCACCTACCATATAGCTACCGTATCTCTGTTGCAGATGTCACTCACCATCACATATATGTTCTGAGGGCTCCACAACAGGTAACCCATGTGGCACATCCAATAATTGCATCGAACTGTGATAGTGCTGCATAGTTGTCAGGGGTTTGATACCCTGTGCTGGTAGGTGTGTGACACAAACAAGCTGCAGTCTTACTCTCCCACCCCTCCCTGATATGTCTTTGCCTCTGTCTGCCTCTCCCACTCCCTCTTTGTGGATGTGGAGACCTACACCTGCTTTGCTTAGTCATCAGCATGTGTATTTTAAATGATGCTCATGATCAGCTGATGGTCTCTGCACGAATTGCAGCCCTCACCTAGCTGATTGCATGTGGAACAGCTGTGGTAACATTCCCATAGCCAATTGTATGGAAACACACTCCAATATCTAGAAACATCTTGTTGGTGTTGGCCCTTGTCATTCACTGTGAGCAGGAACTAGATCTGTTGGGTGGCAAACAGCATCTGAGATGGATTGGGAATTTACTTCTAACAACATACACTGTGGAAACAGGGCAACACACAGGAGAGGGATGTGACTGGTCTGACTACAGACTGTAAGTGCTGCTATACTGCATGTGGAGTACTGTTGGTTTAACAGTGTGTGTGTGGATATGATTTTCCTACATATCTCCATACCTGCCATGTCAGTTCCATGTTTATGTGGAATCCCCATCTTCAGGGTCATTTGCAGACAGGGCAGTGTGTTGTGCCTTTGGTTTCATGTGTTACCAATGGAGCATCTATTTGGGGACTGCAGATGGTAGTGTGAGGATTGCAGTCTGTAGATGGTGAAAGCCGTGACAGTTATTGGCTTCTTACCCCTCATAGGACATATGTTGCCACAAACCCTGCTACAACAGTAAATGTATGAGGTTATCACAGTAACATGTCATTATTGGCCCTGTGTATGTGCTGCCAGCCACAACTCTGTCAACCTGTGTACATAAGTCATGCATGACATGGTGCGTATGTGCTGTACACCATAATTAGTGTCATCATATCTGCTAACAAGTCAGTGAGATATCAGGCTGCTTCGCATGTTATGTACAGTAGGGGTTATATTTGATGACATAACCTGGACATTCTGTGGATGTTTTTACAGTCCTTCCTGTGTGTGGGCATCAGTGTTACAAACAGCAGGTAGCAATACCTCTTACAGGAGAATCAGCACACTCAGGGCAGCTACATATTTGTAGGTGGTTCAGGAACTACAGACAGAGTGTGAGTAGAGTTGTGTTATGTTTTGTATAGTACTGGTGTTACAGGGTGTGTGTGTACATACTACTTTACCTTGGAATGCAGTCTGTCTGTGTAACTCTCAACTGTGGGCCTATCCTCTTGGTGGCCAGAGGTGCGCCTATCATGTGTTGTCTGTCCCACCACACAGGTCCTGTGTCAGATATTCCACAGGCAGTGTGTGTGTTGAGTGCTATCAGTACATGACCTACATATCAAGCTTTGCACATATGACATGGTGTTGGGGGATGTTCCATAGTGGGCTGAGAGTATATCACACTGCCATTGCTGCCATCAGTCCACTTCTGTTGTATCCCCCACACATATGGTGAGACTGGGGCCATATATGTGTTGGCGTCACATGCACAATACATGTGTGCTCCTACGCACTCCAGAGGCCAATGTATGTAACAGTGGTATATGGCCCTGTAGTATTGAGTCTCGGGGGGGGAGCACCATAAATGACCTTGGTTGTTAAATATGTGGGGGTATCAGGGGTGAGCTGCCTTAAGGTATCTGGATGTAAAGTGACATATACTTCACCTATATTTACATTACTTTCATATATTGGGTTACTGCAAGCATACTGCCTCCTGCCAGACAGACTGTTCTGTTTGTCAGTGTGCATGTGATGGTGTCAGTTATGCCTTGTTATGTCACAGTTACAACCCATTTGGTCACATGATGTCTTTACCACCCACTGATGTTGTACAGAGTGTAGGTAGAGGCTGCTGAACTATACACCTGCATTACATACTGTTGATCGTTTGGTATCCTGTGACCCAGTCTGTCCTCACTACTGTATAATTTGAAGGGCTTGGCCTGGACAGCAACAGCATTGAACCTTTTCAGACTACTGTATTAGTATAACTGTTTCACAGTTGCATTCCTCTGTTTATATGGATGTCAGTGTCTGAACAGCTATATGACATGGCTTATAGAACTGTAATAGTACACAATGAAAGGTATTCCATTTCTGCAAACCTGTGTGTGGTGTTTTCCCTATGACCTCTCTGTGGGTATATGTTGCAGGCAATGACTGTCATTTATATGGGTGGCCCATACAGTGTCCAGTTATTCAGGTGTTAACTGTAGGCATAGTGGCTGTTCCATATTGTGTGCACCTTCTACATATGTATCTTACTGTACATATATCTGCATGTGTATGTGTAGTCACATGCATTTCCATATATGTGTGTGTGTGTGTGTTTGTGTGTGTGTGTGTGTGTGTGTGTGTGTGTGTATGTGTATGTACATATATATATATATATATATATATATATATATATATATATATATGTTTATATGTGTATATGTATCTGCATATTACATTACCTATGGGAGGCAGACTGTACTGCATGATATGTCACCAATACCAGCCTGACATCATACAGGTGGGATGTAGTACTGTTAACATCCTGTGCCCATGTCTTCTCAGGTCCTGGTTATGGGATCTGCAACACTTCATAGTATATTGCAGGGCAAATGTGTTTGGCTGTGGGGGGATGCCTGTTTGTACAAGATGTATATTTATTTTATTTATTTATTTATTTATTGACATTTGTTAACCGGGTTTGTCCAACTGGGCTTGTGGCCCATTTTCAGTGGAGACCCGAGGAGAAAAGCTCCAGTAGTACATTTTAAACAAGTACAATTTTAAACAATCAAATGTAGAAGAATGGCAGGTACTCCACAACAATCGAAACAAACCACTGAGTAAAAAATATATATTCTTTATTCCATAAAGTAAGCGCTTTCGCGTCTCCAAGGACGCTTTTTCAGACTTAAAACAATACTAAAGTACTTCACCTTCATTTAAATATGGTATCACTTCTAGTATAAACCAATTAAATGCCTAATAGAAAGCACATGATAAAAGCTCTTAAAGTCACAATTACAATATGTTCTATACTATATGCACATATATGAAAAACATTTAATAGTGAAAGATAAAAATATAGATATATGTGTGTGCATGTGTATGGAATGAGTATAAAACAGGGGGTGGGGGGCAAAACACTTGTATTGAGCTTCTACATACAAGAACTCAGCAATAGTACAAAATATTAAAAAATATATATGTTAAAAGCCTTAATATATACATCTTGGCTATATCTTATGTATGCTGATTCTCCAGCTTTTAAAAAAAAGCACACAGTGCATACAAGGAATAATATAATCAAGAAAAACTTTTAGTAAACTAAGACATTCCATTTATAAATAAACATATTATATAATAAGGAAGACAATAAAACATCTATATACACTTTACAAATGCTCATAAACAATACATATCTCACTTAAACTTAATGTTTCTGTGCTCGATCTAACAAAAATGGTTTAAATGAAACTCTATCATTCAAACCATGTCCCCTATCTGCTTGAAGCCTAACTATCCACTTCCCTTCCTATTTCTTTGTATAATTACTTATATTGCCTAGCCTCTCAGTGGAATATATAGATTCTAATACTAAAAACATAAAATGATGAGGTGTGTCATTCTGTAGAACATGTTTAGCTATTACATTGCCTTCATTCTCTCTGCTAATGGCATAAACATGTTCTCTTATCCTTTCTCTGAGTGTTCTATTGGTCTTCCCTACATATAAACTATTACATTTCTGGCACATGGCCAGGTAAACTACATTCCTAGACTTACAATCTGCGTAGTGATTGAATTCATATCTAATATGTGTATCTGGATGTATAAAATAGTTCTCATTGGCTATAAAACTGCATTGGTTGCAACTGTGACATGGAAAAGTACCTTTTCTTGAAAAATGCAATTTCTTCTTGTCATTACTCTCATAGCATAAAATCCTTTTTAATGATTTAGTGTTCTTATAACTAAAACTAGGGCTTGTACCCACCACTTGCTTTATGTGTTCATCCAATTGCAGTATAATCCAAAATGAAAGAGGTAGATACGCCACAACTATCGAAGCAAACCAGATAGACAAACGTAGAAATACAATCCTTTATTCGAAAAGTAAGCACTTTCACGTCACATAGAACGCTTCATCAGACTTTAACAGAATAAAGAAAATTCAAACCACTTAAATATATGTAATACACCAATAAAACACCATTTTCATGTCACATGTCTTTCAAAAGAAATTACATCACTTCCATTAAAAGACAAAAGAGGGCAAAAGACATATTAAATATGTATAAAGAATGTATATAAAAAACACATAAAAACATAACAACATATAAATATGCTAAATATGTTAAATATATTAAACTAATGTTTAAATGGCCTATCTAACAAAAATGGTTTCAATGATAACTTAACATTGAGACCATGACTTTTATCAGCAGCTAGCTTAATTACCCACCTAGCCTCTGTTTTTTCTGTTTTATTTCCAATATTACCTAACCTCTCTGTCTCTAACAACTGTCCTATAACCATAAATCTGAATACATGTGTAATATCATTCTGCAGAGTGTGTTTGGCCAGGGCGTTTCCCTCATTCTCCCTGTGGATAGCATAAAGATGCTCCCTAACTCTTTCCCTCAACGTCCTGTTAGTCTTACCTACATAAAAACATTGACACTTCTTACATGAAGCCAGATAAATCACATTCCTCAATCTACAATCTGCATATTCATTAAATTCATATCTGACACCAGTGTCAGGATGTATAAATATATTGGAATTCATTATATATCCACATTGGTTACATGTACGGCAGGCATATGTACCCTTTCTCTGGGAAGTAACCTTATTCATAGGTATCTTATCATAACAAAGCAAGCGTTTGAGGGACTTAGTATTCTTATAACTAAAGGCCAGTTTCTCACCAGCCAATTCCTTAATATCATCATCCAATTGCAGGATATTCCAATGCCTCATAATAATATCAACAATGGAAGTGTTATTATTAGTAAAAGGAATAAGTACCCTTCTTCTATCTCCTTTCTTCTCAATGGGTTGCTTATACATATTTTCATTCCTTTTAATATATGGTAATCCAGTCTGTTCACGTTCCACGGCATCCACCAAGTGAAGATCACTACTACGATAACCTCTATCCTTAAAATCACGTTCTATGGCTACAACTGCTTCAGAAAAAAACTTGATCATCACTAGTTATGTGTGAATAACATTTTATTTTGGAACGTGAACAGAGGGGATTACCATATATTAAAAGGAATGAAATTCCAGAATAGATCAATTAATTAGTATAGATATAGGATAGACATTTGATTCAGCAGCAAGTCTGAGGAATGTAGGAGATAGATTGTCAGTGGAAGGAGAGCAAGGTTTTAGCTTGAGTAGTAGAGATTTGATGTAAGTAATGGGGGCTGGCTCAAAATAAAACAAAGTTATGTTAGTGGGACTTGGAGGGGTGGGTGTCGAAGTAGAGTTTGGCTTAGAGGTTATCAAATTTTGGATGGAAGAGATAAAGTGTTTATTCAGGAGGGTAGCTGTTTCCTGAGAGGAAGAGTTAGGGTATGGGGAGAGATTAGAGGGCTTTCCAGGATTGAGGATGTTGTTGAGAGTTGACCAAAAGTTTCGAGGATTGGATTTGTTGTTAAGCTGAGCAGAGATTCCTTTATCACCTTATTTCTAGTTCTCAATTTCTACCCTCTTGAAATTCCTCTTCAAACAAATACATATCTCAAATTTTTATTTCTATTTTATTTCTGAAATACAGTTTTGTCATTAGTTGTATGTTTTTTTGCAAGGTTCCTCAGTTGACTGTATTTTTGAAGACAAGGTGGTTGTTTAATTTCAGTCCAGGTTTTCCAAGCACAATCTCTTTGTTTCATAAGGGACCTAGTCTCTTTGGAGAGCCAGGGAGCATGGTTTGATTTTATTCTGATCTTCCTAGAGGGAGCTAAGAGGTGGAGATAGAGAGAGGTGGAGATAGAGAGAATAAGGAGTAGTGTAGAAGATATTATAAAATAATACTTGTTGGAATAAAATAAGGTCAGATAGAGTAGGTAGAGGCAGTTCTATTTGAGGAAGTGGTGTTGACAAGATTGACAGATTAGTAAGGTGGTTGTGGCAATAGGCAGAAAGTGGAATTGTAGTGGCTAGTGGGACAGGAAGGGGAGGGATAGTTAAGTATAAAGGTAATTGTAATGGGGTGTATGGGAATGGGGGTAGGGTAGAGGAGTGAAGTGAGCCCGAGTGTAGCAAGGGCAAATGGAGCAGGGCTAGCACTCTGGGTAAGATTAAGTCATAGAACAATCAGAAAAATATAGTGAAAAACTAACTTGAGAGACAAGGATATAAATAAAAAGAAATAAAATATGAGCAGAAGTAAGCTTACAAAATGACACTGGCCTCAAGCTGCACAAGTAGATTTACTTGAAGCAAACCCAGTGCTGTATGGTTAAAATAAGCTACAATAGAGAGGGGCTTTGGAGGGGGGAGAGAGGTAGTACTAGCAGCTAAAAGCAGGGCAAAAAATAAAAAAAAAACATTAATGTGTAGGAGTCTGAAGACAGTAAAATAGGGCAGGTGCACTAGGAAAGACAGTTATGAGTGAGGCTAGAAATGAATTCAGGGAAGGGTAAAGTACAGAACAGGAGAATATACACAGAAACAGTATGAGAATAGTGGGTAACCAAAGAGAAAGGATAGGAGCTGCTGGCATCTGCTTTTCATGGCGACTAGCAAAAAAAAACACTGTAAATTCTTGTTGTGCTTATAAAGTCTAGCATTAATTAAAAGATTAGCTTATGTAGTAGTTATTTACTGGGATACATACTTCAGTGGTATTATTTTAAGCTTAAAATGGTGGCTTCTGGACTGATAGTTAGAGTTGCAGGGTATGTGTTAAGGTCCTCAAACCTATGTTGCCTGTACTGTGGCCAGGAGAAAACTGCAGGGAAAAATCCACTAGAGCTATAAAAACAGAGAGGAGGGAGATTAGTTATGAGCAAGTAATTCAGGAAAAGAGCAAGAGACAAAAATACCATGGGTAGAGAGAAAAAAAGTAATACAGGTAGGCAGAGGCAGTATACCTAGCATTAATTTCCATTGTATGAGTGTCTTACACACATAGCTAACTAAGAACACAGCAGTGTTTACACCTAAGCATAAAGTAATGCAGAACAACAGTAGTTAATAGCAGCACAGTGTAGACATACACAAGGCAATAATTCAAAAAGCAGGAAAACAGAAATTCAGGATTCTGACGACAAGAACAATTGGTACACTTTCAGGCAATAGTTCTTCCTTTTACCTTAGTACTACACCAATAAATTACAGTAAAAAAACTACAGATACATCTAAATGTGAAGTTAAGGTGCTGGTGCTCCTTGCAACAAGAAACTTAGTTGGTAAATATTCACATTTACAGTTTTCTTTCATTAAAAAACAAGAAATAAGATGAGTACAATTTGAATGCTAAGCTACCCGTGATCATAAGGTGCTGGAGCTCCTTGTGACAGGGAAAAAAGACTTTAAATATTCACAAAACTAGAGTTGCGAGAAAAAGTACACCAGAGACTGCATATGCAAGCAATATTCATCTCAATATAATCACAAAATACTATATGACCTAAAGCAGATAAAGCAACAGAATAATCACCAAATATTGTATGATTTAAAGCAGTTAAGGCAACAGAAAAGACATCACAAAACAATTAATGCCAAAGAATCAAAATGTTACCTTACACAGAGCAGCAGATGCTCAGCAGCATGAAGGGGAAAGGTTTCTAAATGGCTCCTGCTGTTGTGAGGCACCTATGAAGACTAGGAAGAGGAAGTGAGATGAGGGGGAGGGGTGATGACTAATACTGGGCTGGGCTAGCACCCTGGTCAAGATGAAGTCATAGAAACAATCAGAAAAAGATAGTGAAAAACTAGCTTGAGAGACAAGGATATAAAGTTTCTAAAGGTATAGTCACCAGAAATAAAATAAAAAGAAATAAAATATGAGCAGAAGTAAGCTAAGAAGTATAGTGGGTGGAGCCTCTCATCCCCTGCAATGGTGCATGTGAACATATGTGTGTTTGTTAATCTGCCATTACTCTCTACAGATGTATGGCCATATATACCAATATATATATATATATATATATATATATATATATATATATATATATATATATAAAACTATGTCCATATATACCTACATAGATGTATATCTGCGTACACATATGTAACTTGCTGTGTATATGTAGACATATAGGTGTAGACACATATATGTGTCGATGTAGGCATTTGTATGTATATATGCTCCTATATATAGTAATATATCTGTATATAGTGTTAGAAAGCTATACATATATACATACATATACATATATAGAGATATGTTGTATCAGTTTAGATATTAATATATTTACACACAGATGCATCTAAATGATGGTATACATTCTCTGTACAGTTGCATGACTGGACTGGATGATATGTTTCAGATATTGCCCTGACTTTATACAGTTGTATTGGCTTACTGTTAAACCATTGTAGCTGTGTTGCAGAGGGTCCTGTGGTCAAGAACTGTATGTGTTGGAAATTGCATTGCACAACATAGCTGTTATGGCTGTCATAGGGGAGAACATAGCAGTCATCACCAGGTATCCCTCATTTGAGCCCCCACCCCCATTAACTGTGCATAAGGTCAGTTATTTTGTGGTGGTGGTTCTGGTTGTTTTTCCTATTTGGTGATGCAATTCACATATCTATCCATATATATGTATATATATATATAAAAACTAGGCTGGCTTGAATTACCCAACCTAATACAATTCTACCAACTTACTATTGCCCATAAAGCCCTTTATCACCCTAACAACACTCCAACACTCTCCTCTCTCATACAACCCTACAATAATCTGAGGAACCTACGCTCTTCTCACAAAATACTGATCCAAATTTCCCTATCAAATAACTTAGCAGGTAACTCCATATTCTCCAACTCAGTTGGCAAAATATGGAACCAACTACCTCAATACCTCACTACAGTATCTTCACTCCCAATTTTTAAAGCTAAACTTAAACTCTTCCTTTCCAACCACTGGCTCTGCTCTTGTACCAACCCTAGTTGAACTTTTTGTCTTACTTGCCCTCTGATTCCTTTATCACCTTATTTCTAGTTCTCAATTTCTACCCTCTTGAAATTCCTCTTCAAACAAATACATATCTCAAATTTTTATTTCTATTTTATTTCTGAAATACAGTTTTCTAATTAATACTCATTATTCTGTTCTACGCCAAGCCACATTGTGTACTCTGATGCTTTTACAACTTGCAGTTGGATATGTTACGTTTCTTAAATACTGTTTTATATTCTTTTAATTTTGTATTATTTTAATTTTTTTGTATAAGCTTAACTTGTTTTAGTAGTTTATAGCGGAGCTTTTCTCCCCGGGCCTCCACTGAAAATGGACATATATCCAGTTGGACTAGCCCGGTAAACAAATGTAAAATAAATAAAATAAATAAAATATATATATATATATATATATATATATATATATATATATATATATATATACCATTGATGTGATATGATGTATGTGTGAGTCATACATTTATATGCACCTGTGTATCTCTCTACATTTACAAATCGATAACTGTCCTTATGTCCATGCATGATTAGTTCACAATATTGGCCTGTCCCACATTCATCTGGCCAATTGACATGGATGATGTCAGGCATGTGGTCAGTCAGGAATGATGATACATTATAGTTTCAGACATCATGTTGTTCAGATTATGTGTATTACAACAGATCACTGTTTAACTAGCAGCGTTTTACATGTATACGTACAATATTTCACATTTATCCCAATTTGTACCCACCTTTTGTCACACTGTGTCCAGAATGGTTGCAATAAGAGGTTGAGTGTTATGATATTAGTACAATTCCCCTTATGCAGATTGACTGTGCTGCATGATATATCTGGGATTACTTGGGATTTATGTATATCCGACATGGTGCAGTGTTAATTCACTATGATTGTGGTATGCAGGGTCTGGGGTTTGGGCCTTGCAGTGGCTGTCAACTCTGTTCCTAGGTTGAACAAGGGCGGTGGGATACAGGGTTATTAAGGCATTTTAAGCAGTTTTAAAGTGTATTTGCATGATTGTAAGCATTGCCAACTGCAGGTAACATCCAGTTACACCAGGTTAGCCTCAAAATTGCTTACGTTGTGTACAAAGTGCTTACCGTCGCACAAGCACAAACCTTCAGTTACATATGCCTACAGATAGTTTACATCAGATTTGTTGAGCCTATAAATTTAAACTCGCTTACCAGTGCTGACATATGCTTACTACAGCTTATTGCTGCTTAACCTAACTACTGCTTTATGCATTATGATACTGACACCACACATGTGCATTTCCTGCAGTACTCCAGTTTTTATATATATATATATATATATATCTTATTTCATATATATATATATATACATATATATATATATATATATATATATATATATATATATATATATATATATATATATATACTATTCCATGGGTTATGTAACATACATATTACCCATAATGTGGTTTGCTATGGGAAATGGTATGTCTCATTTCCTTCTCTGTGTCCCCTCTCCTTTCTCGCCGACATCCATGGGCCGGTCCCATTAGAACGGTTCATCCAACCCCGGCACGCCTAAGTCCATAATGTCATACCCATCATCTGCCCCTCCCACCTTTCCTCCTCCACATCAATCATCCTTCCTACAGGTTCCAGTCAAATCTAACCACACCACTACACATTGCCCACTCTCCACTTCTTGGGACCCTTTGCGTAAGTTGTCCCAACACATGGATCTTCAGGCTTCCCACACATTTAGTCCGTGAACATACATTACCATCTTTGCTTACCTTTGAGGCATGGTATGTTACCCCGAGAATTTTTTTAGCAGAATTTTTGGGTCATCCCACCAGGGACGAACATGTGTTTGTTTAAGATTAGACTTAGCAGGTTGACACTGTTTCTCCCACTCGTAGTATCCTGCCAGTAGTCTGGGAGGCAGTGCTGTGCTACGCTTAGCGGTGCGTATTATTTGATAAGCATGATATTTGTATTTTGGCATTGATTTCCCCTTCATCACTTGTTATATGTGTGTCTTGTATCCTTGAGACATATGTACGTACACTGTATGGGGTCCTGGGAACTTCTACACTTAATTACAATAACACCTCACATCTGGACTTACTGCAGTACACCAGTTCACATATGTATGTTCTGTAGTCAATTATGGCACATATGACTGTATACTGATGCCTTTCACAGGTTCAGTTTGGTTATACTATGGTGAGGACATGTTTACTACTACCTCATTCTTCTGTACTTCTGTGATGTCTTGGTGTATAGCTACTGGGACCATGGTGTATAGAGTCCTGGGTTTGTGACCTGCATGGCTGTTTATTTTGTTGCAGGGCTGACAAAAACCCATTGGATACTGAGTGATTAAGGCACTTTAAAGCAGTTGTAAGGCCTTAAGCCTGCTTACTAGTGCATACATATGCTTACTATTGCTTATTTGTGCTTACACCTGCTTACTAGTGCCTTATTCCATCTGACACTGATACGTCACATGTGCATTTCTTGTGGTACTCCAGTTCATATATATATGCTATTTAGTGGGTTTTGCAACAAAACTATTGGTTATAACATGATTTGCCATGTAAAATAGACTGTGCTACAGTGGGACAAGAACTGGGAGTGCCTGCTCATTGGTCGGATGCTCTACCTGCTACACTATTGCTGTTCTGCTTCCTTTGCATATTTCTACTATAATGTCATACCCATGTTTCCTTCCCCCAGCCCCCGAGCTCCACATGCACAGCATCCATCCATTCTTCAGTTGCTAGTCCAGCCATACCACACCTCCACACATGTCCCTCTCTGCACGTCTCTGTACTCCTCCAGTATACTGCCTCGACCCAAGCTTCTGCAGGCTCTTCATCCATTTAGTCCACGTACATATGAGCCTTTCCTTGATCCTCCTCCGATACTGGTGGAGACATCGATGTGACTCACAAGTTTTGGTTCGTCCCACCAGGGACAGACCTGTTGTTATGTCAAGAGTAGACTTAGCTGGTCTACACTGTTTCTCCCACTAGTAGCATCCTGCCAGGGGTTTGAGAAGCAGCAGTTTGCTCACACACCTGGCCAGCCTAATCTCCCGGTTCCATGGAACCGATGTCCCAGGTGTGAGATTCTGTGCATGAAGCACACCCACACACCCCCACAGCATGCACCATTTTTCATTATTTTCTTCAGTATTATGCAAGACTATGTCTCACAGTATGATTGGACAGGCACTGTTCTTTGATACACATAGACTGCTCAAAATAGTGTGATTGAGTAATGTACACGTTTGCTGGTATTAATCTACATACTTACGTACATTTCCTATACTGTTGAATGACTGTGCTGGATGATATGTTTGCGATAACAGCAGCTGAATGCGTATCTGCCATGGCTTAGTGGTAACTCACTTAGACTATAGTGTGCAGGGTTGGGGGGGTTGCAACCTGGGAGTGCAGATTATTTTGTTAATGGGCACGATGAGAGCTGTAGGCTACAGAGTGACTAAGGCACTGTAGAGCAACTGTAGGCAGGTATCCACTGGCTTGCACGAGGCTCAGCATTGCTGACCTCCGGTTACAGCATCTTACACTGAGTTAGCTTCTACATTGCTTAACAAGTGTGGGCATTGCTTACCACAACCCAAACAGGCTTAAACCCACTTACTCCTGCATACCCCCACGCTACTTTATGTATTTAGTTTATATTTGTTGACCGGGACAATCTGACTGGATGCTTGTCCATTTTCAGTGGTGGCCTGGGGAGTAGAACTCCATAGTAAACCCCAGCTACTCATTACAAGTAATACAGAGGTGTTCACATGCATAGAGAGTAACAGACTTAACATAGCTACGTACCGCATTCTTCATGCTAAGTTCACATTAACATGTAGGTATTATACATGCTTAGGTCAGGCTTACATGTCGGGTATGACTGTTAACAAAGGTCAGTTTAAGGTAAAGTGAGATTCCAGTTTAACAGTTCTGGATAGGTTACGCTCAGGTATTCAGGTTAGGTTTAGTTATTCCATACCTGTGTGGTAGAGTAGAAGAGAATAGTGAAGGGGTAGTTAGGTAGGTAGGTAAAGGGGGGACATTGTAACTGTATAGTGGGCTGTTGGAATAATTGGTAGGGGAGCAATAGGGAAGCTTTGAAGGATGTTGGGATTTGTATGTGAGGCAGGGCATGAGGTGTCGGTGTCACTAGCTGATGTAGGGGTATAGAGTGTAAGTTGGGGGGGGGGATTTCACCAGCTGGTGAGCATGTGCTGATCCAAGTGTGCTAGAGGTGTTCCTTCATGTGTTATTTACATGTGTCCCGTGGGACAACTGAGGTAATACATGTGGGTAGGGGGTTCCAGATTCTGCCAATATAGTTGGGGAAGAGGGTGTCACCTACTTGTAACTTTAAACATTAACAGAAATGAAAAAGGGGTTGATAAGTAAGTGGTGTTAATGGGGCACAAAGAGAGAGAGATAATAGGGGAAATATCCAGGGATGTGCAGGAAGGCTGAAGGGAAGGTCCATAGCTGACCATTTCTTCTACAGCAACAGCTGTGCATATACGCGGCATTTGGAGGTAGATTTGGACACTCACACCCCTAGGTGGAGGTGAGGACTACAATAAGAACTTGTGATGCCAATTAGATCGTCTTACATGTCTACAGTGGGGTGTTGCAACCATGTGTTCTTTGGTGTTGTTTAGTGGGTTTTGCAGCAACACATCTAGTTATACCGTACGTTGCCATGTAAAATAGACTGTGCTGCAATGGGACTCATACCTGGAATGGCTGCTCATCAGGCAGTAGCTCTGCCCAATTCACACTATTGCTTACATCCCGGAGGCAGTCCAAATAGAACCATTCCAGCCAACACCTGCATGCCTCGGCCCATAATTTCTGACCCATAGTTCCCCCCTGCCCCTCCTCTGCAGCACTCATCCTTACTCTAGGTGCAGTTTGGGTCTAACCACACCACTACACACTGCCCACTCTCCACTTCTCGGAACCCATCTCATACGTTGTCTCGACCTATGGGTCATCAGGCTTCCCCAGCCTTGTAGTCTGAGTACATACATGCCTTGCCTTGATAAATCATTGCACAGACGGGACTCTGATCACCAAAAAATTTTTGGGATGTCTCACAAGGGACATCCCTGTCTCTGTTTCAAGAATAGACTTAGCGGGTCCACAGTGTTCTCCACACTGGTTGTGTCCTGCCTGTGGTTTGGGGAGCAGTGGATTGTTTACTTTGTTTGTGTTTTTGTTTGTATG
>NC_056743.1:1165569405-1165619405 GCF_019279795.1 Protopterus annectens
GCCTAGTAATGTCCTATGACCTTATGAAGATTGCATATGTCAATGTTGCTGTCATCCACATGTGCTGTCTTGAGCTGCAGATGTATGTAGCCCTACAATGCTGTATTCCCATCTGTGTTTTGAGGTAATGTATTGATGGAGACTGCTGCCATTTTATTACATGTTCCTTCCATAACAGCTGTATTAATATGCCTGTTTTGGATTGTTGGCATGGGATGATGCTATGTATACTGTTGCCTTATTATGGCATGTGCTCTTGCCATAGAGTATATTAACATTCTACACAGTTAACCATTATTCAACCATCACAGTGACACTTGCAGTATAGCACATGTTTGTATGTGTATACCTAACATCATGAACTGCAATGTGACATACAACAATATTACATCATACTGATTACATGGGCACATATGCCTTATTTCACCCACATATTATAATGCTGCTATATACAAAAACATATAAGCAGGTCATACTTACTTGCAACCTTTGGGAATTCATTGTATGTACAACTGTGTTACTATTCACAAGGGGATTATTCAGGTGTTGTTTAACAGCATTGTGTGACTGTCAGCATTTATGTAATTAACTGTTCTGCATGCACCACATTGACCTCATTTGTAATGTGCCCATAGATGGTATCCAAGCCCTCATACACACCTTTCTAATGATAAACCTATAGGAATATGATGCATAACTGATGTAATGATGTGAGCTAGTTGGAGATGCACAACTCTGTTAACAGTTCAACCATGTGACATATGATATGATGCATTCTCAAGATTGTATTTGGTGGTGTTGTCACAAACATTTTGTTAAGTAAGTACCAAATCTTAAGGGGAATACAGAGATATGCATACACATGGCTGTTGATGGTACTACGAATACTCAACCACTTTCAATAGACAACCTGCTAGCTGACAGATCTGGCTCAAACTTCAACCCCCCTGACCACACTGCACATCACACAATGTAGACATACAAACATTTCTCAGCATATTTTCTAAAGAGAACAGCTTATCTGTGTGCTCTCTCAGGCTAATAACATGGCATCAATGAGCACTGAGAACATTCCATGATGGCTTATCAATAATTTAAAACACGACTTAGCCAACACAGTTGGATTCCTACTTAAACACAGCCTCCAGACAAGCTATTTTCTGGCAGAATGGTGGACAGCATCAGTCATTTGTCTGAACAAGGGGGTACCATCACCTGGCACAGGTAAGTATATACCCATAAGCCTGACTAGCCTTGCCTGTAAGCCAATGGAAAGAATCATTTATGGACCTTATCAACAAGGGCATATGTAATCTCCCAACTGTGTAACCAACACATTTTGTCATTGTTAAGGCTAGGTCATGTCTCTTAAATCTTGTTTACTTCTTTGAGAAGGTCACCAAGGCCATGGCTGATGGACAAAATGTATATTCCACCTAACTTGGCCAAGGCATTTGACACAATTCCAACCTCAGACAGTATACAGAAACTGTCTCAACTGGCCATAACCTAGTATGCCACCATGTGGGTAGTACAATGGATCACCACCAGGACACATATTGTCAAAGTGTGTGAATTCACCTCTAGCAAGAGGTCAGTGACCAGTGCAGTACCACAGTGTTCTGAACTCGGCCTTTTCCTGTTTGGTATTTAATTCACAGAAGTCAAGGCAAATGTAGCCTTTGTCCAACCTAATATGCAGATAATTGCAAATTGTGGACAATCCTTAAATCTAGTAATGGTGTTGATATAATGCAGACAGTATTAACCGACACAAATAATTGATGCCAAAGTTATAGAGACACACCAACATGTCCAAAAAAGTCTAATTATTTTTTTTTTTTATGAAAATATTCAAGCTAATTACAATATAGACAGCACACCTCTATGAGTGGACCCAGTGGTACATAATCTGTGTACTCAGGTAGATAATAATAGGAAGTTCAAACACCACGTCTCCAGAGTGTTGACAAATTCCTTTTATATGGCACAGCTCATGAGAATGGTCATGTCATCCAGAGAAAAGGACTTTATAATTCCATTGTACTCAACCCTCATCACATCAATAATTGAGAACAATGCACCCTTTTGCATGTAACTCACCACACATTTGTAACAGTTGGAGTAACACCAGAGATTTTGCACAATGATGATACAGGGTGTAAAAGACACGTCCTACATGTTAAGATTAAAAGGCATATTACTGGGTTCTGTCCCTTAAAGACTACTTAGGACCAATTTGTGTCTGCCCTACAAGGCATTCTACAGTTCAGCCCTGATGGAAATGTTATACATTGTTAAAACAAACTGCATAAGGGTCATTTGTTCCAAGGATGTTAACCTATCCTCTGACATAATAAATGATGTTGGAGAGACAGAAACATCTCTCAGATGCTATACCTTCTCTAGAATAAACGTGTTGTTTATGTAAAGCTAAGGCCTTTTCTGAACCTATTCAAGTGTAAACTACATCAATGGATGGTTAATGGTAAATGTACTCATGGCATTACACCCATATTCCACATGGAGAGAGGCAACTAGTCTTAGATAACATAGCATAGCCTCATAAATGTGTGAACTTTGTTCAGATAGCTATTTAACATTGTGAAGCTCATGTTAAATATGGTTAGGATTTCCTGCCATCTTGAAACATTAGACTAGTACTTTCCTATGAAACTATAAAACTATAAAGTTCAATTATATCCTAGGTACAGCTGTAGTGTGACTGTATAGCATCGCAGACATAACAGTACATTACATCAGTATTACTACATGATAGTTTGCATGAACACATATGCATGCATGTCAGGATTTCATGCCAGTATAACAATTCATTGTCAATGTCAGAGGGACAAGTGATCATGTGGCATACGTGTTGAGTTTTGATATGAGCTTCTACAGTGTGGTCCATGCATTGTTTGGTTTGTGAACAATATCACTGTGACAGCTTCCTCGCTTACTGATGCTAGACTTTGCCCTACTGTAGTTTCTGTGCACATGGGCATAGTTGATCCATTCCCATCAGTCTCACATACTGCTATACCATTCATTATAACACACCACTTCTTAATTCATTCATCAATTACAGATGCTTCAGACAATATCCATTACTATTACATGTGGCACATGCACGCAATACCCAAAAGTGTGTAGGGAATCCACTCATAACTTTGGGTTGTTTGTAAGTTTTTTTATCCTTATGGCCAATAGTTATGTCAGCCAGGAATGCTTTAGTCAAGTGTACTACATCAGGCACAGTAAGCTTGCAAACATCTTGTTGCCCATACAAAACTAATCTTTGGTATGTAAACCTAGTAGTAATTGATAGTGCAGACCTCCCTACAATGTGTTGTACAAGATGTATGTGTGATATATATTTCTATGTTGCACCCAGTAAATACAGCATGGGTTTCATTCTTGTACATGTGGCTTATGTGTCATGAAAATCTTTGAGTTGAACAGGACTGGCCATGAATTCAACACTGTCACACTTAACCCCTCCAAAGATAGTTGTTATTGGAAAATGGGTGGTAACTTCACCTTATACAATAATGGCAATCATTATAGTTGTGCACATCTTTTCCTGCAGAACATATATATTGACTTAAACTCACATATTCAGTCAATATCACAGATTAATGTTTGTAATATTTTAAAATTGTTTCTGATTGTGCCTGCATCTGTCAGCAGTTATTCATGAGTCTGTTGTTTATTGCTCCATGATTGTTTGTGAAGTATGCTGGCATTTCAGTCATATTCAAGCAAGTCATTTTGCAGATCTTCACAACATGCACATACTCCTTGCTGTTCATAGGTTCATAGGTTGGTACTAGGCTATCGGCCCTAGGGCCTATATAAGCCTAGCCATAACAATTCCCTGGATATTTCTTCCCACAATATTTACTTTACTTGTTTAAAATAGCCTTACTAAATGTTCTCTCTAGTCAGTGATGTTACTAACACAACCATTCATTGACATTTGCATGCACTTTTGTGTGACAGTCATATATATATATATATATATATATATATATATATATATATATATATATATATATATACTATCCAATGTAATGATATGAATATACTCGCACAGGAGGTGTAAGCAGTGGTATTACTGTGCTATGTACATATGTGCTTAATTTTATGCTACTGCTATGTCTTGGAAGTGTACATACATTGACATATCCTATCTTGTCTACATTACCATATTGTACATGTCCTCTTCCTCTTTCTTCATTCCTATCAATTACATCTGTGTTCATTTCTTTCAGCACAATTTTCCTGCCTAATTTATCAATGTTGCATTATATTTTCTCTTACTGATCACCCCAACATCCAATATTTCATTATGCAAAAACTTGCAGTGTATATTGCACTAAGTACCCTTTTCTGCAATGTGTTAATATTGCAATCATTGCAGTAATTTCACCCCTGGTAATCATTATGGCTCTCTGTGCAATCTTGCACCACAAATTTGCATATAGACAAACTTACATGCATGATCCCTCTGCACAGTTTCCTGGCCAGCTGCACTGTTGCTGGCCAGAAAATCTCACTTGTATTCGTGTGAACATGATGCATGGCATGCATATGCAATTTGCACTGCTGCTCATTGGGCAAACATGTAAACTCAATCCCTGGGTCATTGTTTAAAAAAATATCTAATAATGACTTGAGGTCATGATCCAGGTCACTTCTCAAGAGCTCATAAAATAATGAGAACAGTGAAAACTCACTTAACCTGTATGCTCATCTACGATTTTGTTGCCCTATTGTTTTCTAACATGAGAAATGTTCTGAACTGCTTCAGTTTGTAGAAGGCATTTAATTCAGCAAATACAAAAAGCTTCATTGTACTATTAGTAATTGGACAAATCAGTGGCATATACAATAAAACAGTTATTTATCTGGATCAACATGGAATTCTCTTTAGTATTATATGAGCTATACCAGAATGGTTTCTTAATGACTGTGGAAATATATTTTGTAAAATTAAACATTTAGACTTGCCATTTGTGAGCCTGCATAACCTTTTTTAAAAAGTATCACTTCTGACCATACAACCAGCAAATTTACAGCCAAAGTTCATAGCACTATTTGCAAAACATAGGATAATACATTTTTTGTGTTGAACACACTCTGTGGTCAGATTGCCATAAGCATGCACTCCGCACATCTAAGTAGCCAAGCTTGATTTAAACCCATGATGATTTGTAGGCATGCATTTGGTATGGTTCATCCTCCTGAAAGAATAGATATGAAGAAAACATAGAATTAACTGTTGTTTACTGACCATGAAAACAAAGCAGTGCATTTTACTAACAATGATACCAAGGTATGGCATTTTCTATTACAAGCATATTCACTTAGTCTTCATGCAAACTGTGGCCCTATGGTCCAATTACAAGTGTAATATGCTTCACTGCTTGGCATGCATCATATATTCAGTGCAAACTGTGGCCTTGTGGCATCTGGACATGTGTCACAAGCATACCTGTCAACCTCTTAGCACAAGAAATCTGGACAAAGCCTAAAATAATAGGAGGAACAAATGCCTAGAAAATAGGGACATATTTTAAATATTGTTATTATAAACATAGAAAGTTGCTAGAACAACAGAATTTGTGTTAGCATACATTTTCTGAAGGATATGATTTCTGAAACTCAAATGTGTCATTATTTAGTGATTTCAATCTTCACAGATTTGCCAGAAAACTGCACATTTTCTGAGGATCAGACCAAAAACATGGGACAAAAATCTGGACAGTTGAGAGATATGGCTACAAGTAATTCTGCTGGTGTCTTTTTATATGTTGTGCAGTGGTAGTCTATGCCAATGCAAGTAATATCACTGAAACAGGGAGGAGAGTGTAAGCCCTTTTTGTGGAGGTGCACCAGTCTAGGAGTAAAGTGTTATTCAGCCTGTATATGAGAAGATAGATGTCTTTCTTTTGACTGTTGCAATATTCTTAACATTATGGATTTCCCACCCAGGGCAGCCTGAAGTTCAGTCAATATACCAAAGCCTAATGATCTTGTATGCATTGCATGTCACACCCATGTTCCCTGCACTGAACGTAGCACATAAAAGTAACGTACAGAGACAGTTACCCAGAACTGAATTTCCCCAGAAAAGAACAGTCTCCACAGGACAAAGGAGTCTATGCACATCCAGTAGGAAAAAAACGAAGAAGAGAAAGGAAAAATCCTCAGCCAGAAGTGAATCCAAAACAAAAACTAGAACAAATAAGAGGGGGTTGGTGGGAGGGAGTGAATATTGCAAAAGTGAATAGGATATCTACCATTATAGTAACATTTTACACAACTGTACTAGGTTCTTCTATATCAGTGTTGCAGTATGCTTAACATTAGGCAGAGTAAAAAGCTCAAGAAACATAATGGGAGGTGGAAGAGAAGAGCCCTCAACAAACCCATAAAAATGGTTCTAGTAAAACCTGCTCTGGCTGTAGAAACTATATCTAATATATAATGCTTAGTAGAAGCATGCACTGAAGACCAAGTAGCAACTTCAAGGATGGAACTGGTTTCCAATCCCCTGAAGATGCAACAGCCTTAGTGGATTGAGATCTAACAGAAGTAGATAAAGATCTACCATGAAAAGAATAACAAAAGGAAATGCCATTAGATATCCAGGAGCAGATGCATTGCTTAGAAACAGCCAAAACCAATGTCCTAGAATGAAAGGAAATGAAAAGCTGATCAGACTTATGAATGGCCTTAGCTTTTGTATCTGTGCTTTGTCAGCATATCCAAGGTATGCAAGACCCTCTCACTAACAGATAGAGGAGAAGGAAAAAGGAAGAAAGTTGTACCAACTGATTCAAGGACAACTCATTTACTACCTGGGACATAAAAGAAGGTTTAGTAAGAAGGGGCACCCTGCCCCAAAAAAGACTGAATGGACATAATGGCCTGAAGTTCAAAAACCCTCTGAGCAGAAGTAAGAGCCAGCAACAAAACAGTTTTCTAGGTACAATGTTGCAAAGAAGCAGAATCTGCAGGCTCAAACGGAGCCAGAGTCAATTTTTCCAAAACAATTAAGGTCCCAAGGAGGAGGAATAGGTTTCCTTGAGAGGCCTAAGATGCAGAATACCTTTAATAAATTGTTTGACCTCAAATGAAAAGCTAGAAGAGGGTTCAAGGGCAGACAAGCATAAATGGATGGCAAATGGGCCTTTACAGAAGAAAAGTCCAGACCAGACTGAAGAAACTCACACAAATAAGACAGGACCAAAGGGACCCTAACTGGAAATGGGTTCTGGTTATGAGTATGGCACTAAACAGAAAATCTTTTCCATTTGGACATGTAAGATTTTCTGGCTGAGGGTTTTCTTGCCTCCTGTAAGACCCTGAACATGTCCTCAGAAAAGAGGTGCCAGAAAGGGGGTCAAAATTCTATCACCCACAGTGTCATTTGAAGAGTGGACAAGTGAGGATGGATGAGAGACCTCTTGTGTTGTTTTGTGTGAGGAGGTCCAACAGGTGAGGTAACTTGTGGTGACTGCCCCTGACCAGTTGCAATAAGAGGGGGAACCAGTGCTATCTTAGCCAAAAGGGAGTCACTAGCAAGATTTTTGTGGATTCTAGCTGAATCTTCTGTAGGAATCATGGAAGTAGTGGAAGAAGAGAGAAAGCATAAAGAAACATCTCCTTCCAAGAAAAATAAAGAGTAGCTGTCTTCCATGCTAGATGGCATGGCACTCTGAAAAAGAAGAGATGGAGCTGCCTATTCAGAGGGAAGGCAAAAAGATGTACCTGAGGAATACTCACCAATGGCCAATGGCCAGAAACATGACTCTGTGAAGCATCCATTCATGAGCCTGTGTTTTGGATTTGCTCAGAGAGTCTGCCACTAGATTGTGCTCTGAAGGGAGGTATACTGCCTGAAAAGTTAATTGATAACTGAGAACCACTTCCCAAGCCTGAAGAGTCATCCTGCAGAGGAGGTAAGATTGTGTGCATCCCTGCTTGTTGACATACTATATCACTGTAGTGTTGTCTGTGTACACCTTCAAGGAGCCTGGAGGGAACATGGAGTTAAAAGCTTGAAGGGCCAGATTCAGAACTCTCATCTTTTTCATGTTGATATGGTCTGACATCTGATGGGGGTCTAGAGACCCTGAACTTTCAGGTGACCAAATGAAACCCCCACTCCATGTCTGAGGCTTTGTTGAACAGTTCTTGAGAAGGAACTAGAGGCTGAAAGGGTAGGCCTAGGTTGACAGCAAACTATTGAATCCACCACTCCTTTAGACAAGAAAGGACAGATACACTGAAATCCAGAAGGTGGCAATGCGGCAGCCAAACTGAGTTGAGATATCATTGAAGCTTCTGCATATGCAGTCTGGCAAGAGAGACACTGAAATAGAAAAGGCCATGTATACCAGGGCCTGAAGAAACTCCCTGGCTGGCATGGCAGTGAGAGGAAGAAAAGACTGAGAGAAGGTTATAAATGACAAAATATTTGGAGGTGGAAGAGAGGCCAAAATTGGCAATGTCTGACTCCTGAATCCCAGATACACATGATTCTAAGTGGGAGACATGATAGACTTTTGGAAGTTGAACCCCAGACTTTGAAGAAGAGAGATTGTGAACTCTGAATCCTGTAGCAGGTGGCAGGAAGAAGGTGTCTAAGACAACAGGTTGTCTAGATAAGGAAAAATTTGAATGCCTTGGAGCCTGCAGAAATCAACCACAGGAGCTAGGCATTTTGTGAATACCCTTAGGCAGTAGAGAGGCCAAAGGGCAAAGCAGAGAACTGAAAATGAAAGGAAGAAACAGAGAAATGTAAAAACTTCCTAAAAAGATGGTGAATAGGAACATGAAGGTAAGAACCCTTCAGATCAAAAGACACTAGAAAAGTCTGGGGTAGTAAAAAAGGAAACAGGGTTTGAAGAGCAAGCATCTGTGCCCTCCTATCAAGGAACCAGGGACATCTTGTAATAAAAAAACCTTTTCCCACTTCAGAAGGAGGAACAGGTTGAATGGCTCCTTGGTTCACCAGGGACCCTAGGACCTCTGGGAGATGAGGATTTTGCTCTAGAGGAAGTTGAGGAATCCCTGAAAAATGAAGGTGAGACTTCCACACCATGAAGTAACCCTGACAGGATTAAAAAATACCCAAGAGCCTGAAGTGATGAGAAGCCAATCTGGAAGACAGAGGGAAAACTGAAGGGAGAAAGAAACCTGCTCTGAGAGAAGTGGGGCAAATTGTCAAAGAGAAGCAGGCTTATCATATAAAAGATGGTTCTGGGCCACAGAAATCTGAAAATCCATAGCAGATGGGGCACACCTACCACCCTTTCTAACATTCAGGCCTGGTGGGGTTGCTTGTGAATAAAAGCAGATCTAAAAGGATAATTTCTCTGGAACTTAGGGATAATAGAGAAAAATATGTTTAAGGTCCTGGAAGCCTTTGTCTTTCTCTTGAAAAGACTTAAACAGGTCAGCAGCAGCAGTCCCAAAAATATATTTAGTATCTAAAGCAATGTCCAACAACTTGGCTATAGTGTCCTCATGAAGAGACTAGAGACAAATGCAAGAATAACAGTTCATGACAGACACAAAAGCTGCAACCCTGGAAGAGGCATCAGCAGCATCATAACTACACGTAATAGAGTGGCGAGCCCACTTGAGAAGCAGAACCTAAAATAGATAATTGAGAGGATTTGCCTTCAGAATCTAAGTGGTTAGAAATAACCTGATAAACCTGAGAAATCAAGGCCAGAGCATATCTGGTCATGTGGGTCTGGTAATTAATAGCCCTAAAAGCCAAAGCCGAAGCAGTGTAAACTTTCTTACCAATCCTGTCTATTGCCCTACTATCCTTATCAGAAGGCAACAGTTTGGAAGAGGGCAAGAGCTTGGAAGGTTTGTTAGAAGAGACTGATACCATGACAGGATCAACAGAAGAACATTTAAATAAAAATTGACAGTTCTCAGGAATCTTATAGAATCTATAAGGTTTCTTAGGAACAGAAGGCTGAGAATCAGGAGCCTTGGAAGCAGCAATGAAAGTGTCTAACAAGGAAGCCAACACAAGAGGAACTGCCGATGGTTTAGGTGTATCCACCTGAAGTAACTTATAATATCTCCTCTGAATATCAGACACTTGAGAAAAATCTCACTTAAAGTATTCCATTATCCTAGCAGTTGTGTTCCAAAAGGAACTCAGGGCTTAAAGACTCCTCCTCATCAGAACCATGAACCAAAGGTGAAGGCACCTGTGAAGAACAGAACAAAGACTCCTCATCAGACACTGAATCCTCATCCGAGGAATCAGGTTCCCTAAGACATTTAGAAGGGCTAGAGGTCCAAGGAGGATCAGGCACCAAAACCAGGAGGCTTTAGGGCCATCAAGGCAGAAAACCATTCCTGAATAAACTTTTGCTATTCCCTTTAAAAATTCTCAGGATGGACAAAAATATGCTTCATCTTTTATTTTTTCTTGGAAGGGACATCAACTCTAACAAATAATGTAGGTTCCAACCCATGGTGAAATTCAATAACAGAACACAGAACCTCTTCATTGACCAATATCTGCAGAATCCATGTAGGACCCTTTGAGATAATCAACCACTTTTCCCCTTGATATCCAGAGCAGACACCTGCAAAGCCTCAGAGGATGCGCGAAAAGATGAATGCATGCCAGCCTCAGACAGGGTCATGGCAGAGTAATCCAGTGTAGATGCTGAACAGCTTACAGAGCTATTATCTGCTTGTAGAGGGACATGGGTAGCTAAATAATCCGGCCGATACTTCTTGGCCTTCTTCCTACCTAGCAAGAATATCTCAGGGTTAAAACATTCAGCCATGTTACCCTGGGTTAACTGTTAAGCCATTGGTTTCAGAATAAATGGCCAGGGAAGACAAATGGCTTATGAGTGTCCAAGGCAGAAATGCCTTACAAATACTACAAGATGTATGATTGTAGGAAGCACCCAAACAAAATAGACACTGTTCATGATGATCCTTATGGGGGATCTTCCTCCCACACTGACTTTTTCCCTTCTTGGATAACATGAACTCTAGGTAAGCAAAATAAAATAGAAGACAAAAGAAAAGAAGAATAACAACCTTAATGGGGCACTTTTCTGACAGATAGGTATTCAGAACAGAAACAAGGTGTTCAGACCAATGAGCAATAATGGTGTTCAGAATGGCAGCAAAGAAGTTCTGGATAACTGCATCAGTACATAACCTTTATGCCCTACATTCTGTGTGTGGAGCATATGTGTGATGTATGGCAGATACAAGATCATTAAGCTTTGGCATACTGACCGAACATTGGGCTGCCCTGGGTGAGTGATGTTTAACATTAAGAATACTGCAACAGTGATACAGAAGGATATCAACTTTTCTTCTGCAGGTTCATAGGTAAGTATTAGGCTAGCTGCCTTTGCAGACCATTTTAAGCCTATCCCATTTCCCTCAAAGAAGAGAATCAGACCCTACATGATGTGTTCAGATGGTAATTACCTTAATCATTATGCCATCTTGCAACAAAGAATGATGCACACAGGAGCACTTCATCCCCCTTATGCAGTGCTATAGTCTCAGCAATCCATTGTCCTGGAGTTAGTATAGAACCCACAACCTTCTCTACTAAAAAACATGTGTGCTACCTGTTGCCCTTGCAAACATGTTGACATCAATGAAAAACTATATATGTACAGTTTTGTGACCATCAAATGAAAAAGACAACAAAAATCTCTGAGGATGATGAAAAAGAAGGAAACAAAGAATGTCTGCTTGTATGAATTTTATGTTCATGTCCACAGGAGGTAATAATAAGTCTTCTTTAGAAAATAAACAGAAATGGAAGGAAGGTGATGACTGTTCTTATTTTGTGCCTTACTTTGTGAGAGAAGTCAATGAATATATGATGCATTCTGTGCGGATGACCTAAACTAATCACTGCCACAAAACTGAAATTTGAAATACCGCATGCATATTCATGGAAACTTCAAACATATTCACTGAAGTTACGTCACTGCAATCTGAAAATTATTTGTCATTACATTTCTGCAGAAGGAGGATTGCTGCTGGAAATAACAATCCTTTGAGTATCTTAAGTGTTCATCTGTAACTTCTATAACTTATCTTAAAATCTGACATGGAAATAAAAGAATGAAAGGCAGTATATAGTAGAGTGGGGATGTATACAATATAAGTTTAGTCTGCAGAAGTCTTAAAGAAACGAGGCAAATAATGGAACCAAAAAAGAACTGCAACAGCACTCCCAGGACTGTGGAGATTGTTTCTTTGTGTGGGAAAATGACAGAAGACTGAAATGTATGCAATAACTGAGAGATGTAATTTCACCCTGTTCATTTTTAAACTCATGCAATGAGTAATGGAGGCACTGCATATCCTCCTCATAGTACGGTGAGAGACATACACATATACTGTATGTGTACGTGGAGTGGTGAACACACGTGTAAAGGCATGTGAAAAAAGCTCAACAGCTGACCAACTGTCTCAGTGATAGGGAGTTCACCTGTGATACTGGTGACCCAGGATCAACTAGCAATCTGGAAGTTGGAAGGTCAGCTAGGGTAGGGAGTAGGTATGAGCAGCCAATGAGCAACTTGCCTATCTCAGGGAGAGGGGCTGGATCATTTGTGACACTATGCTACTCTTCAGCTGAACCTTGAGAGCAATAATAATGTTTCAAAAGGTTTTGTGTGTGTGTGTGTGTGTGTGTGTGTGTGTGTGTGTGTGTGTGTGTGTGTGTGTGTGTGTGTGTGTGTATGTGTGTGCGTGCGTGCGTGCATGCGTGTATGTGTGTGTGTCTGCATACTGGTTTGATATTCAGATCTTTTGATCAGGAATGTCTGTGGACATGTATTTACATCACTTTATGCCCTGCTCTTAGGAGAAACATCATGACAGACAAAAATATCTTTGAGGTTAGAATGGATTTTTCTAGGTCTGGACACATCTTCTTCCTCTTTGCCCAATAATGGATAATTCTTCCGAGAACTGTGGTTACAGTTTGATGATCCATTATCAGGGGTAAGTCTATCTGTGTACAAAGGAAGTTAGGAGAAGGAGAATCACTCTAACTAGCTGTGATGGTCATTCTGGCTAATGGCACTAAAAAGAGGGAGAATTAAACACAGGCAGCTGTCAGCCTTAAAGTGTCAAAATGATTATCTTTTTACATACTGGGTTGACTCTAAAGACAGGTAACTAACTAGTAATCTGGGGCACCATAAAATTGAAGGCTTTTGAGTGAGGCATCCTTGAGGTCACCTGCTTCTTAAGTTTCAATATTTAATTTTATTTACTCAGCTGAGGCCATATAATAATGGTTAACTTTCATTTCTAGGAAACAACGTACAAGTCCAAAAACCAACGAAATCCGCCAAACGCTCAATTCGGATAGAAGAAACAAGATTTATTTTAAGCCTAAATAAATCTTGTTTCTTATAAAATAAACAAAAGACAGTCACACATGCATGTAGGAGACTGGTCACTGTTTAATAACATAAAATGGAGATAAAAATATCAAACGACTGAGCGCTTTTGCCTTGAACTACCACAGGCTTCACCAGAGTCATTTGGAATCACACTAAAACCATCTTAAAGCACCCTCTTGACTCATAATTATGCAACCAATCACATCTCAACCATTAAGTTCAAATTAAATCAATTGGAATTTATTCCCATAATTTAAAGTCACAATGACCCCTGTCACTTAGACAAATGTTATGTACATCACAGCAACAAGAAAGATATTATAACTGTTTGTAAAGTAATGATAAAACTAGGTAAAAAAGTGAAAAATACATTCATTACACTAATTCTTAAAAATATAATAACACAAGTGCATTGGTATTATAGTTTATAGATTTGGGGCTTGCAAATATTGTAAATTTATCAATGATTGACCCTATGTTACAGTTAGTGACTACAGTTACTCCATCAAATGCCCGGGGAGATGTAACTGTAATACGACTATGTTAGTTTATCTTGTCACCTGTGTATCTTGTGCATCCTTCTACGTTGGAAAAACAATACGTAGTCTTAGGGACAGAATAAGCGAACACCTCAGGGCAATAAAAAATGGGGACCCACACAATGCTTTATTTACTCACAGTACTAAATGTGTCAACTTTAAAAGATTCATCTTTTTTCTGATTGACAAGGTATAAATTGATGAGAGGGGAGGTGACACTAGATTGGAAGTAGCAGTGAGAGAGACTAAATAGCAAATGAAGTTAAATGCCAATGTTTCACCAGGGCTTAATGAAAATATCTTATTGATTCCTATACTGAAACAGAGAGCTTGCCAAATTTGAAGGCTGGCCTTTTTTTAGTTTAAGAATTCTTTAGTTAGATAATTAAGAGGCACTATTTGGTGCTGTTTTACAAGTTGTAGTGTCAAATGTCATTCATAACAATACACTTGTGCTATTATATTTTTAAGAATTAGTGTAATTAATGTATTTTTCACTTTTTTACTTAGTTTTATCATCACTTTACAAACAGTTATAATATATTTCTTGTTGCTGTGATGTACATAACATTTGTCTAAGTGACAGGGGTCATTGTGACTTTAAATTATGGGAATTCATTCCAATTGATTTAGTTTGAACATAATGGTTGAGATGTGATTGGTTGCATAATTATGAGTCAAGAGGGTACTTTATGTTGGTTTTAGTGTGATTCCAAATGACTCTGATGAAGCCTGTGGTAGTTTAAGGCGAAAACGCTCAGTCATTTGGTATTTTTATCTCTATTTTATGTTATTAAACAGCGTCCCATTTCCTACATGCATCTGTGACTGTACTTTGTTTATTTTATAAGTTTTTTGCCTGTCGGCTTTTATTTTATTAAATCTTGTTTCTTCTATCCGGATTGAGCGTTTGGTGACTTTCATTTCTAGCTCATGTAAAATAGCTGGCAGCTTAGTATGGCAGCTTAATATGGTAAATTTCCTTCTTGTTATTACTGGTCATATTTGGCTGTTTTGTTAGTTTTTGCAGTTAACCTTTATTGACTTCTTCCCAATACATTTCCTCACTGCAGGAGAAGAAGATCATCCCACCTGACATGCAGAGATATACCCAATGATATGAGGAGAAGCTAACAGAATTAAAGTCAGAAAGTCCTGCTTTAGCCTCCATGCCATTGACATCCATGCCAGTCATAGGATCCTCAGAGGTTAGCCCTCTGTTGTCTCATTTTGTTGTAGAAATTGTGAACAGGCTGCTGTTAGCAGACTTAAGAACACAAAAGTCCCTTCTGAAATACAAGACAAAGACAACTAACCAGCCAAAAGAATAGAACAGGGAATACAAACCTAAATGCCCAGGGAGGAACAAGCCAGCACCTTTAAATATAGTCAGTGGAGACCATCACATGTCCAGTTGTAATTATGGACAACCATATATGTGTATGTCCCTAAACCTAGACTGTGTATATATTCTACTGCTTACCACTGTGTGCAACATTGCACCTACACCACAACCTACCAGGAGGCATGTGCATAGTCTGCCAATTACCATGGCTTGAATATCTATCCCACTGCTGACATAATTCCATTCTCAATATATTGGCACATTCCAAGGAACCCAGCTGTCGTGGAGCCTGTTGCACATGTCTACATGACATTATCTTCTCGTGATCCATTTCATGATATCTTAGGTGAGAAATATTCTAGATATAAATTTTTAAATGTTGCTTGGTCCAGGTGGCTTCAAAGCCAATAGGGCAACTTGACAGAACAGCAGACAAGATCTGCTGTTTCAACATCAGGACTGTATTCTTCATCTAGGACTTTGATTTGTGCTTAGCAACAAGTTTGCTTTATTACCACATATAGAATAGTTTCCCAACTCCAGTGGTATAGATTGTTAAAGCCCTGACTACAGCACAGACAAAAATATTTCAGGCAACAGCTCTGGCATTGAAAGGCTCTTTCAGGGTAGACCGCAGATGTCCTTTCCAAGGGAATGGGGGTGGGATTGATGTCTACAGTTACAATCCATCAAAGGAGGAGTGGAATGGGACAAGCATTTGGTGCACAAAACTATTGCCTGCTAGTAGCCTTCATTAACAAATGTATGGCAGCATAAACATGCATGGGAAAGGCATTGTGGGCCCTCATGGTGGCTTGGGTTGCTTGTCCCCCACTGCCCAAGGGTTGAAGTTATATAATACAAAATGTCCTTATTGCTAGGATGTTGGGAAAGGTACAAGTAGCCTTCATGGCTGCCAGTATTATAACTACTTTAGATGGTTTTCACTCCCTCCATATTGTATTGTATTCATACTAGGAGAAATATTTTGCTCCAGGTCACACTGTTTACCTTTGGTTCTGAGGTATTTACCAATTTTTCTTGGCCAGAATTTGCCATACTCCTCTACCAATGTATGGTGCTGTTTTCTTTAGTATGGAAACCTCTATTTTCTCTTTTTACAGCCAAGTTGCTCTTCAAAGGGATTTCAAATTAAAAACTCACAGCTGATGACTTAACAGCATATATAATGACGCATTGTACCTGCCTCTTGGCAAGGCACAGAACATCAAAACTGAAACATCTACATCACACAAAGCATGCCTCCTTAAAATATAGCACAAAGCAAATTCACAAAATGCTATAGAATAATTATTTTGCAAGCAGGTTTCAGCCATATGCATCCTACAGATAGTACCTCAATGGTTATATAAATGCTGGGAAAAAGTAAAGTTTTAAAGATAAAACTTACCTTTTCCTCTTTTTGGATTGCATAGACTCTGAGACTGGGCATGACAATGTAGCCAGTTTTTTCATGACATTAAGAGACTTTCAAGGTGACACCCAATGTCTGATCTTAGAAGTATGCAACAAAGTGTAGTACGCCTGTTTCAGTAGAGTAATGCAAATTTTATATTGGACAGTTTGGCTGAATATATATGTCAGCTAGTTAATGAAGCCAGTTTGAAGGTTTTGCATGACAGTAATATCTTTCAGGTAGCTATTACTTCATGAAGAAATGCATCAGAACTTCAAATGTTAGAGTGCTAAAAAAATGCAAGGAAAGCCAAACTCTTCTCATGTACCTTAACCAAAAAGTATACTATATGTCGTTTGGATTTGTTGGAGTGCTTTACCCTTTGGCTGTTTGATTCTTCCCCACTAAAAAGACTGGGATATCTACTGGGTAAGCAAATCTCTTCTACAGACTGAGAATGCAATTATGTTACCTCAGACTAGCATGTGAAGCTCCACAGATATTGGTTCAGTATGTTTATTGTTACAATAAGCAGAATGTTTTGCAACAGGTTTGGCATCTTGGAGAAAAATATATAAATGAAAGGTGATCAATACATGGATAATGATTTTTTCAAAATATACTTTATTTTAGAGATCACACTTTACAAAAGTGGTTAAGAAATGTCATAGATATAAAATAAATATAAACTGATATTGCCTTTAGCATCAAAAAATGATTTTTCCATTAGGAAAGCAAATGTTTGCTAATGGTTAGTCGGCAAACTATAGTGAGTGGGGTTTGCCCTGCATGTTAGATTATAAAATGGAGGATACTAAAGTTGAAAGTTCTTCACAGACAGGATAACAATTAAACAAATAAATGGTGAATGTAAAGAAAAGACTGATGAAAATAATTGAAATAATTTATTTGTATGGTATATGGGAACGTGAGCTGGTATAAAAGATTGCTTTTCCTGATAGTTAACGGACTAAAATTATCACTTGAATAGAGTGTTCTTTCTTTCTTTATTGTGTGTTGAAGAGTGATGTTAGGAGATGAACAGTGGGCCAGATTTAATAATGCCTACTCTAAGTGTGCACTAGGTTTACATGGTCTGTATTCAAGAACATCCCTACCACATTTTGTGTGTTTTATATAGTCAGTCAGAAAGATTATACTAAGCGTACATGTAGTCTACACTTTGTTGTAACCTTTATGAATGCCCCTCAGTATTTAAAGCTACAAGCAAATTGGTAGGAAAAGTGAAGTAGGAAGAAGAAGGTGTGAGCTATGCTTGTGTTGTCTGTTCATTCAGAACGGTGTACACTTAGTGTACACATAGTGTAGGCATTAATAAATCCCATGGAGTGTTTTTACTAATTGTGGAAAATTGACAAATCCTTTGCAGATTCAAAATATTGACATTATTTTTTCACATATTTAATTATAGCAAAGTGCTTGCATATAGTGTTTTTTTCATTTGTTATATGTTACAGCAAGATCTGAGGTAAAAATAAAGAATTCACTACTTATTTTGAAAAGTTGTTCCCTATTTGAAAATGAGTGAAAAAAAAACTATTGCAGAGTCATAATGTGGACTGTGGCATAATTAAATTAAACTATTTGTACAGATATGCTGATTTTTCATTTGTTGTATGTTTAGGGACATGAGAGACAAATAGTGGATTTCATTAATTGAGGATACACAGTTTGAACTCTTGTGGAAGGAGAACTGTTGATAGACCCATAGTGGCAATTATACAGCCAGTAAATTACTCAATACTCATATGAAAGGGGAAGCTACTTAATTTGAAATAGTCAAGACTGATCATCTGTGTGGCCTTTTGAGAATATGAGAGAGGATACACAGGAACACACCGATGCATGGTCACTGTATTTTTATTTACTACACATCGAAAAGTTGTCTAAGGACTAAATGGTGGCTTGCATGTATTTGGTATATACTAATGACCATTGCATAGTTATAATATTAAATGTTTTCTTTATCTTGGATATATTTAATAAGGTATTTAAAACACTAAAAATTACCATGTTTTCCTTAAACTCTGTGATTTACCATATCTAATATATCCCAATTTTTTTCTTTCAGGTGTTTAAAATGATATTGCATAATCACATTCTGTATATTAACGCCTTTTGAAAAAGATGGTATAATGTTAAACTGTGGACACTGCAGTAACTTCTTATTTTGTAATTACACAGACCAAAACTTCTTAAGAATTGTTTCAGAAATTTGACCGAAGTAGGAGATTATTGTATAAACAAGTTATTAGGTTAACTTTTCCTCTTTGGGGAAGTATTAGACTTAAGTAAACAAGTGTTGTGAATACTATATTTGGTAGTAGTCTGTAATATGTTCAATGTATAATCTGAGATTTATTTTTGATTAGAGGTCTGTTTAGACTATGTGGTAGGTTGTACATGTACCCCTTCTGAAAATAGTGGAGAGTTAAGATTTATTTAGTTATTTTTCTGAACGATTTTCTTCAGTACTGATGAATGCTTTATTATATATTAATAGGTGATGTCAGTAGGTCTGATTACACCATGAATGTGAAATTGATACATTTGGACAGCAGTAGTAAACATGGACTCAGGAAATCATTAAAGGACCTAGCACAAGCCATACTGCATTTTGGTAATGTTACAGGAAATGTCATTGATACAATTCTTTCAAAAGCAAAGTCTTTTTAGATGATTTGTTGTGCATCAATCATGTGACTGTTTTGAATGTATATATGTTTTTTGGCTAGTGTAAATGGCAGCTGTATTGATAAAGCCTTCTCGGCAAACTGCAATTTGTGGTTGGTATGTTTAAAAGTGTAATGATGGTGCTGGCATTTTCTTGAGATTGCTGCTTTTTATGTATTATTTGTGTGTGTGTGTGTATGTGTGTGTACACACACACACACACACACACATATATATATATATATATATATATATATATATATATATATATATATATATATACACACACACACACATATATATATATATATATATATATATATATATATATATATATATATGAATCTACTTCAGTAGATCGAACATATTACAAGTTCGAACTACATATGGCTGAGACCATATGTTCGAACTTGTAATAGTTCGAAAACCGAAGTAAAAAAAAAAAAATTAAACTGCTGTAGCAGGGGGGCTATGCCCCCCTGCACCCACCACACCCCCTTACTTAAATATACCAACTCTGAGATTGCACTACATTGTGGAAATGGGAAATCTTCCCGTTCTGCACTGTACACGGATCTCCATTCAATAGTCTTCGAACATTACCCATATATATATATATATATATATATATATATATATATATATATATATACATACAGTGGATATAAAAAGTTTACACACCCCTGTTAAAATGCTAGGTTTTTGTGATATAAAAAAACTAGACCACAATAAATCATTTGAAACCTTTTTCCACCTTTAATGTGATATATAACCTGTACAATTCAATTGAAAAACAAACAAATCTGTTAGGGGAAAAATATAAAAAATAAAAAACGTACAATAAGCTGGTTGCATAAGTGTGCACACCCTTAAACTAATATTGTGCTGAAGCACCTTTTAATTTAATTAAAGCATTCAGTCTTCTTGGGTAGGAGTCTATCAGTATGGCACATCTTGACTTGGCAATATTTGCCCACTCTTCCTTGCAAAAGTGCTGCAAATCTGTCAGATTGCGAGGGCATCTCTTGTGCACAGCCTTCTTCAGGTCACCCTACAGATTTTCTATTGGATTTAGGTCTGGGCTCTGGCTGGGCCATTCCAAAACTGATAAAGCCATTCTTTTGTTGATTTGGATGCATGCTTGTGGTCATTGTCGTGTTGAAAGGTGAAATTCCTCTTCATCTTCAGCTTTCTAGCAGACGCCTGAAGGTTTTGGGCCAAAAGTGACTGGTATTTGGATATAGGTTCATAGATTAGTACTAGGCTAACTGCCCTTGCGAGCCATTTTAAGCCTAGCCAATTATCCATTGTGAGACTCAAACCCTGCACCTTGTGTTAGTAAGGCAAATACTTTAACCATTAGACCACCCAAATGTTCATAATTCCCTCTGCCTTGACTAAAGCCCCAGTTCCAGCTGAAGAAAAGCAACCCCAAAGCATGATACTGCCACCACCATGCTTCACTCTGGGGATGGTGTTCTTTTGGTGATGAGAAGTGTTGTTTTTGTTCAGAATGTACCTTTTGGAATTGTGGCCATAATGCTCAACCTTGGTCTCAGCAGACCATAACACATTTTCCCAGATGCTTTTGGGAGACGATGTATTGTTTTGCGAATTTTAGCCAGGCCTGGATGTTTCTCTGTGTAAGAAAAGGCTTCTGTCTTGCAACCCTACCCCGTAGCCCAGACATATGGAGAATATGGGAGATTGTTGTCACATGTAGTACACAACAAGTACTCGCCATAAATTCCTGTAGCTCCTTCAGTGTTGCTGTACGTCTCTTGGCAGCCTCCCTGGCCAATTTTCATCTTGTCTTTTCATCAATTTTGGAAGGGCGTCCAGTTCATTGCAACGTCACTGTTGTCCCATATTTTTTTCCACTTTTTGATGACTGCCTTCACCTGTGTTTCATGGTATATCCAATGCTGTGGAACATTTTTTTGTACCCTTCCCCTGACTGATACCGTTTAGCTATGAGATCACTTTGATGCTTAGTGAGCTCTCTGTGAACCATGGCTTTTGCTGTAGCAGGCAACTGAGTACATGTCAGAGAAATCCTACTAGGACAGCTGAACTTTATTTGGGGTTAATCAGAGTCTCCTTAATTGATGGCAGGTGTGTATCCAAGAAGACTGAATGCTGCAATTAAATCAAAAGGTGCTTCAACAAAGTATTAGTTTAAGGGTGTGCACACTTATGCAACCAGCTTATTGTACATTTTTTATTTTTTAGATTATTTCCCCTAAGAGATTTGTTTGACAGGTTATAGGTCACATTAAAGGTGGGAAAAGTTTTAAAATGATTTACTGTGGTCTCATTTTTTTTTATATCACATAAACCTGGCATTTTAACAGGGGTGTATAAACTTTTTATATCCACTATCTGTGTGTGTATGAATATATGTTGGTGTAGATTCAATAAAGCCTACATGATGTGCTAAGATCATGTGCATGTCGTGGCACACCATGCACATGATAGCGTACCATTTTGCATTCAATAAGCAGCTTTACATGCTGTGTAGAGCTACACAAACCCAGTAAATATTGTGGCATGCTAATTACAACATAAGCAGCATAATTGTATTAATCAACCAATCCAAGATGAAGGAGCTATTCAACAAGCTATAAAGCAATTGTGCAGACTTTTGCAGGTTTTGCCTACAGATTCCAAAACCTATTGGAATAGAGCTATGGAAACTACTCTACACAGAAAGAATGTTAGAGGCTGCTGTCCTTTTATTAATGTGTATGTACAATAGGCCCAAGTCTATGCTGCTGCTGCGAATAGGCCTTGGCCAAGAAGGAGAAGGGTGTTTAGACCCCATTTAACTTTTCATGGTTTGCATGAGGTGGAAATTGTAGATCGCTACAGGGTGGATACAGACACTCTGCAGGAACTCTGCAACCTCTCTCATCCTCAACTGAGAGCAATGGCAAACCAAGAGGCACCAATACCTGTGGAGACTAAGGTATGTGCAGCACTTAGAATATTAGCTATAGGAACCTTCCAGAGACCAACAGGAGACATGCTGGATGTGTCACAGACATCAGCATCCAGGATTCTCCATTAATTCCTGAATGCTATGCTTCAACCTGCCAGTGACTACAGTTTCCCTGTGCACCTGAAGACAGAGACACAACTATGCAGGAGTCCTATCCTTTAGCACACTGAAGTGTTAGGTGCCATAGACTGCATGCACATTGAAATCAAAGCACTACCCAGGGAACAGGGGAGGGTGTACATAAACAGAAAGGGCTTCCACTCCATTAATTGTCTCATCATGTGTAATGCTAAGGGAATCATACTGAATGTGTGTGCTGGCAACTCAGGCAGTTACCATGATTCACATAGCACAACTCTCAACTCTATCATAAGTTTTCGAAGGGGGATATCCAACAGGGTCATTTACTGGCAGATACAGGTTATGCACGTGAACCTTGGTCGATGACTTTCATCAGAAATGTACACACACCAAATGAAGAATGCTATAATGAGGCACATACTTAAACAAGAAATATCAAAGAGTGTGTCTTTGGACTAATGAAGTCAGAGTTCTGGTGCCTAGATATATCTGGGAGAATCCTGCAGTACAATCTCCATACTTATGCTGACATTTTCACTGTCTGTGCCATTCTTCACAATATTATTTTGAGAAAACATCTTCCACAGGAACACCAAGGGGAAGTGGCATCCCACCACCACTGGCAAGGTCATCACAGCCACACACAGGTGAGGTGTCAGAGGGGGAACCATCAGCTGCTGTGGTGTAGCAGATGTAGGTGTGCACAATATGCCCTTGTCCTGCCCAATAGACAATGGATAGCACACATGCTCACCACCTAAGGGGATAAAACCTTCATCCTTTGCATATAACTACAGTAACATTGATGCCAGGCAGCACTCACAACCTTTACTTGCCCATGTAATAGCTGTGTACTGCTAGAACCACACAAAGTCTGCCCTAAATTAAAACTCTTTTAACTGCTGGACTTCCAAGGTAAGTGCTGAACCTGGAATAGGAAAATAAATAGCTAAGTACACAAATGAATGGCATATCCTTGCACAGTGTTACTTGCTAATGTAACAAAGTAGAAAGTGGCTGATTGTTTCTGCAATGACATCAATATGTGACAGCACTGACATATCAATATATGTGTTCGCTATCAATTAATAGGTCTCATGCATCAAAAATTCAAATATTACAAAAACCTGTTAGAGACCAGTACAATTTTCAAAACAGCATCACAAACACATATATACTAAGCACTCAGTCAGCTATGCGCCCTGGGCATCAGACAAAAGACTTATGTATCCCTGAATACAAAAGTTAGAAATTCAAGGATATGGCACAGTTATCTTTATTTACACAGGGTGTTGTTTTGGGGGGTAGGAGGTCAATGCTGACACAAAAGGAAGTGAGTGCATGTCAATAAGAAAGCAGGCAGTCAGAAATTTTGATAAAGTATCAAATGGCCACTGAGACAAAATGAGCTGTAAGCCTCACAACTGACTCACATAACTGTTATGTGTATGTGTCTGTATGGGCACTCAAGGTGAAATGTATGTGTGAGTGTGTGTGTGTGTGTGTGTGTGTGTGTGTGTGTGTGTGTGTGTGTGTGTGTGTGTGTGTGTGTAGGCATTCAAGATGAAATTGGTGTGTGAGTGTCTGCAAGAACACAGCCAAGCTCTATGCTAGCTCTACATTCTGGTATGTCAGACAGGTATGAGCCATGCATGGTAGAGGTGACAGTTCATCACTGTTGTCCCTGACCATGAGAATTGGCTGTGCCAGGAGTTGCACTGGCACATACATGCACAAGGGCGATGGATTGCTGCCACCTGAATGTGACTGGTGTCTGGTGGATGAGGTTTCCTGATAAGTATGCCCAGGACCATGACCCTGTGATCTACCTCATCTGGGAGTGGACATCTCAATCACTGATGGTACAGTGGAAGTAGTGCCAATACGGGAGCATGATTAGGCATGGCCACATTGGCTAACATCAGATGATGATCCTGAACTATGTCCATGTCAATGCCATCTCCCTCCCAGCAGATGTTCCATCACAGATATTGCCTATTTCATTGCGTCATTCATCCAATCCATTGAATCTGCAGTGTAGTGGAGGCAGTCACATGTCAGCCTGTGCTACATGTACAACCCTAAGCATGTTCTCTGATGCTCTTTTAGAACTTATTACACCTCCATGATTGCCCTAAACATATGTCAAGTGGCACATAAAGACACTCCAGATCACTACCCCTAGCAACCCTCCTGAGTGCCTCCTCAACCATACTCTGGCCATGGCCAGAGTCAACCAGCACTGAAGCCACAGTAACCACACTACCCTGATCAAGTATCTCACCCTCCACCTGTCCAATATCTGAGGGCACACTGGAATAGGCATGCATAGGCCTACTGGCGGTGTCTGATGGAAATACAAGGGATGGCTGGATGTCAAACTCAGTGTCAAGTTCAGCCTCTCCACCCCCTGACTGTGCCTCTGTTTGGCCACCATCATCATTAGAGTTAATTGATATTCTGACATGAGGTGGTAAGAGTCCTACACTTCCACTATTAGCATCACCTGTGATAATAAGCAACAAACGCAGGAAAGAAATTAATACATACACCACAATTTAATATATGATAAACTAACACTTGTGTCACTATCACAGATGGTCCAACGATACACACGTGCTCATGACACCCGCCTTACACGTATGGATAAATGCATATTTCTGACAAATGGTAATCAACAATCAAGTAAAATGTTTGGCTTACCATGTGCGGATGACTTTTCACTTGTTATGGTGGATTGTTCTGGAAGAAGTTAAGCCAAAGTTAAGGACACAATCTTCACAATTCCAATAACACAGGCAGACAGACTTTTGCCTATATGTCCATTAACTATACTTTCAACTGAAACTTGGCTGACACATCCACACAAAGCCCATGTGTAATGAACAAAAATGTTTTGTTAATTGTATCAATTTATCCTAGGTTCAGTCCAAAAAAAACATGAATTATTACAGAATATTTTACTATACAAGAAAATGTTATAAATTGATATATGTAAGCTTACCTGAAAACTCCTCCTGGCACATACTTGTCTTCCCAGAAACATCAGCACCAACATGAATGACATGTTGTTGTGCACTTTTCACTGAACTCTCTGACAGTGGGCAGTAACTTTTCATCTGGTGTCAGTGGTGGCTCAGTAACAACCCCCCTTAGCCATCTGTTCTTGGGCTACTGCAGCTGCTCTCTTACGTGCTGATAAAATCATATCAGTGGCCCTATGACAGACTTAATCATAAGTCTTGCTGCACCCTGTATGGCATGTACATCGACTATCTGGTTCCAAATCTGCATTCTGTCAGCCATTTCCCCACATCCTCTCTCAAGCAGAAAGGCACCATAGCACCTGAATGATTGCATGATGAGATCATTTTCTGAGTCATTGAAAGGGGGGTTATGTGGATTGGTATGCTTGTGTGCCATACTCCTATGTGACATAAAACAGAGAAGGATACAACACATAAATATCACATAAAATTAAATTCCTGCTGATATATGTATACATTTTCAACATTAACCACTGAAGATACACAGTTCAGTTACTAAAATTCATGGTTATGTGGTTGCACCATATCACACTCACACACAAACCGATTTGTTTGATCCAAAACAAGGAATAACAATGGAGCAATTCATTTTTTTATAACATAAAGAACTGCATGACTACACAATTTCAAGACCAAACCTCATCAAAACAACTTCTGTTGTGAAAGACACAAATGGTAATTGGTTCCCCCATCCACAAAACACTTGGCAAATGACATTTTGTGCCAACCAAGGTGAAATACATTAGTCGCTTGTTATAAATGCTTAAAACAATTCTCATAAAATGTGTACACATTTACAAGACAATAGTCATTTTTTTATGATTGCTGGTCACCTCTCCCTGTGGCCAGCACTCCCCTAGAGGTGTCTATGAGCTATCTTAGAAGCCTAACACAACAGTGTCATTGACAATATAGGACATGCATTTCACTAAAATAACACAAAAGAGTGTAAGATGACCAGATGTGACAACAACACTTGTGATAAAAGGTAATAAGGCTATCTATCTCAGAAAGTAAAATGCCTAACAAAAATGCCTTTGCTAACAGTGAAATTATAAGAAGTGCATACAGATAAAACTTTCATTTTCTAGTGTATATATATATATATATATATATATATATATATATATATATATATATATATATATATATAAAATATTTTCCTTGTAACTTGAAAAAAAACTAGCATGTACTGGAAAAATACAATCATACCTTAGCAATATCAGAAGACTTATGTGCAGATAAATCCAAAGCAATAGCAGTCTTCTGTGTTCTCCACATACACAACTCTTCTCACCTTCAAGTTCCCTAGCTACACAGTTACCTTTTTTTAGTGTAGAGTCTGGCCTCTGGGCATGATGAAGATGTAAATGAGATGTGAATACATTAGAATTGCTGAATGCCAAACTTTTGACTTTGTGTCGCAGATGTAAACAAAGTGTAGCCAGCACCTCAATGTTAGTTACTAATGGATTGCAACTGTGAATGATTAGTGGTAGGGAAAAGGAAGACACAACAACAATTCAGACTACATTACATGCAGTGGGTGTGTCACCCAGGATACACTTACAAAGTGTAGAAGTAACTGTAGCAAGCTTTTAAATGGAAGTAAACAGTACACATTTCTAATTTTTGTTCATTATAGCCAAACTCTCCTGCCTTTGCTGAAAGCTGTTTGTATTTTACTGTCATGTTATCATACATTTTAATGACAAATGATACAAAATGCCTTATAAATTACATGTCTGAGACTACATCACAGTTAAGGGAAGAATGAACACAATACAAAGAGAAGACAGAGCTGCATTTGTGCAAACAATATTAATTGCTTGTATGATCATTCATTGCAATAAATATGTACGCAGCACATGTACAAGCAAGTAAGAGTGTACAAGTGTATATTTCTTCTTAATTCTGTGGAAGAAATGGAACTTGCTTGTACGCGCAATGATTTGCATTCCTGTTGCAGTGTTGTTTCTGTGGCAAAGACAGATAAGACACCCCCAGTGTATTTTGTAGTGTCATTAGTCTGACAGCTCAAATCCAGACTTGTGCAAAAATTCTGTAAGGTGTGTTGAAAAATGTTTGTAATGTTGTTTCTGTTTCCTTTTATAATTTTCTTATTTATTCCTGTTTTTGTTAATATTACTATCTTCACAATGCATTGTGAAAATGCATACAGTGAAATGGCAAAATAATTTAAATTTTTGTAAGTTGCTTCTATGACAAAGACAGCATAAATTAAAGCTGTGAAAAACATATATGTGCAGCACATCTGTTAAACAAGATTAATCACAATGCAAGTAGTATATGTAGATCAACGTTCAAGTCCCATGTCTATCTTTTACTGATAAAAAAATAATAAATACATTTTATAATAATAATCCATGTTAAACTCTTCTAATCTTGTTTTTGCACTTCTCACCTCTGCACAAACATGGTGTAATGGCCCAGACAACAAGCAGACATCAGTTTCAGAAAGGATGCATCATTGCATCTTTTGCCTTTCATCTCACAAACATGCTAAGCAGTGTTGCACAATGGTCACCAAGCTTCCCCTACACCTGCAGGTCCAGAACACCTACAAACTGTAGGCAGACACTTGTAGATTTTAAAAAGGATACATTATTGCATCTTTTGTTGCCGCTCATGCACACAGTCTAAATGGCGTTGTGTGATGGTCAGCAAGGTTCCACAACATCTGTAGATCCAGAACACTTGCAGACAATAAGCAGACACTTGTCAGTTTCAAAACAGGCACATTGTATCATGTGTTGTTTGCCACTGTGCAAACACTCTAAGTAGAGTTGTGCTGCAGTCAGCATGCATACATAATAATGACTGTGAAAATATACAGCTGCTGCCTAGTTGTTCCTGAGTCAGCAGATGTAAGTTAATGGCTACAATAAATGTGTAACTGTGGCTATTAGTACAATTATGGTTCTACAATTACACATTTATTTTCTGAAGTTTCATGTCACACACATATATGGTTAAACACTCAACTCTTTAATGTATATGTGTAAATAATGAGCAGGTATGACAAACAAGGTCTCAGTTGCAATGAGCATTCTGCACAATAATGACTGCAACAGATACACTGGAAGCCCAGCCTTTCCTGTGGCAACTGATATACGTTAATTCTCACAATGCAGGTGAGCCAGGGTTATAACCTAGCACACTTCCAATTTTATTCACAATTGTCCACTCAGTTATAAAAATAAAGAACAATGTAAATGTAATTATTATAATTAACAATAACTATGTATAGTACTGCAGCTCATATGAATTACGTGTGCATGTGTGACTGAGGGTATACTGACGATAATGTTTCTGTAATTAAAATTGTGTTTTCTGGCTTTGGATCCTTGGATGCAATTCATAATTCAGTGACAGTCATATACACATAAATTTATAAACCAGGACCTTGTCAGGTCATACATATACATGGTTAACCCATCACTCTGTCACATGTGTATATATAACTAAAGAGAATGCCTGACAGGCACTTCTTCTGTGGCAAGGATGAAAAAACACCTATGTTGAACTATATGTTTTGTCTATTTTACATAGGTATGAATCCCATACTGTACAATTACTAGTATCAGTATGTAAAGTCACCAAAATTGTGTCAGGTCATAAAATATATACACACAATGCATGTCTGCAAAGTTTAAGCAACTAACAGGTACAGCAGCAATCAACCATTAAACTAATGGCAACTGTCACAATACCCTTCCTAGTTCATAAACTGCCTTCCTTTATGTTTGGCACTGTTGGTCTCTGCTTAACACTACACAAATGTAGTTGGCATGGTTGCTCAGGACTGCACAACAGCTGAAAATGTGTTATCCAGAATTGCCAGGAAAACACTCTAAACTGTTGCTGTTTGACCTGTATGGACAAGGCAGGAGCTAGAAGGGAAGATGCCTAATTTAGGGATCAAAGATGGGGTGTAGAGGAGTCCAGGATATTCAGTGGACTCCTTGTAAAGTGTCACAGCTGTAGGCTACTGCAGGGAGACTATACCGGGTTCCAGTATAAATCAGAGGCTTGGAATAGTCTGGCCTATGCTGTCTCCAGTGCGAATTCCATTCCACACACTGGAGAGCAATGCAGGTACCACTATAATGACCTGAAAAGGTGCAAGCAGGAACAGCTAAACTAGTGGCTGGATGAGGTTTAGGACTGCTGAAATCCCACAATCGTGTAAGAATACAGATAAAGATACTTTAAATTACATAGAAAGCTGGATATAGCCAAGCCTGGTATGCATAATGCTCTTCTCCTTTTCTCCTTTTTTATTTTACATATGTCCAGGAGATAGCAGCAAACAGGGATTCCCATGCTGAGTATTTGGAAAGACTAAGAAAGGGGTATGTATGCACCACAAAAGAATATTATTTTATCTAAAATATTGTTCTTCTATATATTATTAGCAAATTCAGCATGCATATCTTAACTGTAAAAACAAGCATGCATACTTTAGCCTGTAGCTCAAGTCATCTGTAGGAATCAAATGTAATAGTGTGCTTAGATGTTCTGGGTTCAACTCCCACACATAGCAAATATGTGTTAAAATAATTAAAAAATATTTCATAGTAATTTCAACAAAATTGGCATACATGCCATGCTGTTCACTTAATCTGTATTACTTGATCAAACATATGTGCAATATATTTATATTGTAAGGATTATCTTGAAAAATCATCAGTCATAGTTTGTAGTTGTTAAAAAGTATATTCAGTGTAGAAATGAAATTATTTATATTGCAATAATTTACTGTATGTCACATATGATGGCACCGATTATCTTCTCTTTTTGCCTCTTACCCCACCTGTTATCTCCCTTTTTTATTTTTAATGTGTTGTCACAATGTTCTTATGACATCAACTTTTGACAACACACAAAATGATTTACAGCACAGGGAGGTAGGCCAACCAGTGCAGCTCAGCCTCTTCCCCCTCCAGCGGCTGCATCACCTATGCCGAGTATATCAGGAACCCAACCTGACAGTACTGGCTCTGCAGCCCCTGCATGACCTGGGCCCTGAACATGAGGTAGCGTTACCCAAGCAGCTGGTATAATGGTAAACTCCAGGACTTTTGGCAGAGGAGATGATTTTGTCACCTGCCAGGAGAAGCCAGGCATTTTCTGTGAGGTCATGGAAAGTACTACTGGTGCATGCCTCAGCTAGATAGAAAAGATTCTCACTGGAATGCAAGGCAAAAGAAAACAGCAAGCACTCCAACTACAAGCTAAGGAGGGGGACAGTGATGACAGTTCTGAGGGTGAGGACTAGAGTCTCACTGTCCCCATGTTTTACGCACATGGGCATTTAATGTCCCATCCCTATCCCCAATCATGGTGACCCCCAACCTGTTGTGTCCCTCACCATCCCTGTATTTTGTCTTGTTTGTCTAAATCCATTTCTGCACCTATCCTACTCACCCGACCCTGACATATCTACGTCCCTTACCCAACATTCCTGTCTTACAGAAGTAAAAACACAAAAATGGGTACCTGTCCCAAAAAAAAATATATATCTTCCCATACATAGCTTGCCACTTTGCACGTCTTCACAGTGCACTTGATTCAGTCCAATTGGCTATACATTACTGTGTTGTTGTCACCCATCTTTGTTGAGGTGACATTCCAAATTCATTCGATAGTCTATCCGTGTTCATATTACACTGTTGAAGAAGTGGATAGCTATGGTTCTTTCCTAATTCCTCCCTGCATATTCCTATATTGCTTCCCCTTTGTTCTTTCCCCTGCTTGCCCCCATTTCACCCCTTTCCTATCTACCTCATTTTCACACCTTTAACCTTGTCAAAAAATAGAATCACACACCACACACATGAATAAGACATCCCCAATGAAGCCCTTCACTTTTTGTCTTCTGTATTTGTGCAGTGTTTGGGATTGTGCACCAATGCCAAGTGATGGTGTATGGCACTTCATGTCTTATAGCATGCTGCGATTACCTCTGCACAATGCTGCTTAAACCTAATGTGTTCAGTAAACACACAGTTAATGTAGAATAAAGGCACTAACATAAAAAAATCAGATAATATTTATTTAGATTGATGACTGTATAAATATGTAACTCCATATGTGTACTGTTGATATAAATCACTTGAGTACTGTTTCTTTTTATACAGTACTTCACTGTAGTCATTCCCTCTCACATTTCAAATAATTATTACATTTAATTATTTAATTACACCATATGAATACATATGTAAAAAAGTTAGACAAAAGCTGGATTTGAACGTTGTATCATCTGGGCTCAAAATAAGAACAAGCTGCTATTACACCTGCTGCCTCAGAATCAGCTAAGCAGCAGCTGCTTTTCTTCCACTCAGTACTGTCCAAAGTGCTTACTGCTGTGCCTCTCTGCTAAGCATGTTTGCAGAGAAGAAAGCAAACCAATGGAACTCTCATAAGTTTCTCAGTGAAGCAGACTCCCTCATTTGCTTATTTAACTTCATTCAAACTGGGACAACAGAACACATACCTTTTTAAGGTTATGCAATTTATTTTACAACATTACCAGTATGAACTAGCTGTTAACACCACAGTGTCTGTTAACTGTGTCTACCATAACCAGAGTGGATAAGTAGTTCTCACGTTCAAGAATCCTTAAATGTGTATCTCGCATGTGCAAAAACCTTGCCATCAATCACGCAAATTAGCTGCTCGGCGGTGCGCTATGGAAAGGGCTTATTAGCATGTATTACTTATGTTCACTGCCCATTTAGTCTTCTTCCCATTAAAATCCATTTAAAAACACAACTAAAGGGAAGGCACTTTTTAATGACTGAAGTAAAGTATACAGGCGGTGCAGTGGTGCAACAGTTAGCATTGTCACCTCACTGGGGTCTCTTCTGTGTGGACTCTGTCCTCCCAGCATTTGTGTGGGTTTCCTCCTGGTACTCTGGTTTCCTCCCACATTCCAAGGAAATGCACCAGGCTTCCTTTGAAAATGGGTTCTGCCCCAGTTGTACTTCTGTGTAAACAAATGTTAAATAAATAAAATAAACACATATTTACACTCAGTCATGTGTTACCTGCACCCATGCACTTAAAACTTGGTATATTAGTACTAGCTCCCAAATGTCAACCATACTACAAAAATAAGTAGCATGGCTGCATTGTTACTTACCATGTACACCTTTATAATGACAATACACATTCAAACTCTCTTATACATGTAATAATGGTGACAGCAGTTCTTAACAGATATGAACATATGTGCATACACATTTGCCCCCCATGCTGATCACAAAAATGTGTGTGTGTATCTGTCATAGTTTGTAGTTGTTAAAAAGTATACTTTTGCAGCTGCATCTCAGTTGTGCTGCATGCATTCCTGACAACTTTTTTCATGTGGTTTGACAAGCTGTCTCTTAGATCATTCACTCCAATGGAGCTCAGGATGTTTGCAATGTAACTTCCAATAGGCGGAGCCTAAGCCTTTTGACAGAATCAAATTATATCCTCACATTTCAAACAAATGTGCATATCTCTGAAACCATAGAGGTTACTAAGGAAATATAAATGGCAAACTCTCCAGCACAAACTATTTTTATAGTTGTAGTGTTCTTTAGGTTCTAAGTCTTAAACTGAATTTTATAAGTCACAGTAAACACAGTAACTATTACATTTGTAATATTTTGTAAACAACTTACAGTATCTCAGTAAACACTCAAGTTACAGGTATACTAGCAGCAGCATTTTATTTGTCTAGTTGAAAGCTTTCATATGAGGCTAAGGAGTTCTGTCTGTGTTACTTGGTTGTTGAGATATTTAGAAAAATGTGAAAATTGTATCTATATAAATTAATATCATAAAACAGCAGCTAATATCTATTTACCTGCACTAGACCAAGGTCAAATATTAATGCAGCTAAGTTTGCCATTGTATAAGCTTTAAGATGAAATCTTTTAAAACTTGTACATAGCATGGCTTTTAAATTATTGATGCAAATATGAATAAGCAGAATTTGACACCTAGAGACATCAGTAGGAGTTAACTGTAGATGCACTTGGAGGTGTCACTCAGATGCAATGAGTTATACTTGCACATTGGAAATACAACAGGAAATAGTACATCCACACTTTACACACCACTCACATAATAGGATATGTAAACCACATTATATAATGATGATGGCATCATCTATAAATACCACTTTGACAAGGCAAAAACATACTTCAAGGGTGCTACAATGATTAAATTATGTGTTCAGCAGATGGGAACCAAATACTTACATATGTGTGTTAATATAGCACAGCAGTCACATTATGCGTGTGTCTCTATGTATGTGTAAATGTGTGCACATAGTCAAAGGGCATCAGTCTAAATCCTACTGTCATCAATCCTGTCCCATACAGAACTAATATCTTGACAGTCATACATGTCTACCCAGCAGTGTCATGCAGGCCTCACAACATGTTCTAGCAAACATCCATTGAGGATGCCATCCACTAGAAATTGTCCAGCAGCAGTGTAAAAGCCAAATTGTGCTGTAGCACCTGCATTAAGAGTTCACTAGATGTTATACCTAGCTCCGTAGGGTTTCCAATCACAGCACAGTCAACTGGTGTGTGTATGTGTGTGTGTGTGTGTGTATTTGTGTGTGTGTGTGTGTGTGTGTGTGTGTGTGTGTGTGTGTGTGTGTGTGTGTGTGTGCATGTAGTCCAAAAAGCATAACTCTGTATCCTACTGTCAGCAATTCAGTCCCATGGAGTACAAATATTTTGACAGTCGCACATGCCTACACATCTATGGCATACAGGCCTCAAATGTCTTCTCTCAAACATCCAATGATGGTGTCACCCACTATAAATTGTCCAGCAGCATTGAAAAAGTCAGACTTGTGCTGTGGCAGTTATGTTAAGTACTGAGTATGCTAGCTTGTGTACCTAGTTAGGTGGGGTTCTAATCTCAATGCAATCAACTGGTGTGTGTAGTCAGAAGATAGTAACTGTGTATTCTACTGTCAGCAATAGAGCCCATGGAGTACAAATATTTTGACAGTCATATATGCCTGCCAACATCTTCTTTCAAACATCCAGTGATGATGTGATCCTATATAAATTGTCCATCGGTGTTGCAAAAATTCAGACTTGTGCTGTGGTGCTTGCATTCAATACTGAGTTATTTAGCTTGTGTACCTAGTTAGGTAGGAGTTCTAATCACACTGCAGTCAACTTGTGTGTGCTCAGTTGATTTACATTCAAAAGACTATTTAAAACAGCATGTGAGACACTCCTACCACAATCTTCTTCTCACAGACACTGCTGATGTCATTAGCTATAAAATGTTTAACAGTATGAAAGGCAGACTTGTGCTGTGGTTCTTGTGTTAATTACTGTGGTCTATAGATAGCTGGGTAGGGGTTCTGCTCTTGCTGTGGTCAACGTTTTGTGTATGCATTCAACAATTAGTATGGTGACAATTTTAGAATGACATGTCTGTCTATAGCTATGTCAGACACTCCTCAGAGCATCTTCTTCTAACATACACTGATAATGTCATCATGAATAACATGTACTCTGACAGTATTCAAGACAACCTAGTGTGTGACAAAAACATTAAGTACTATGCTCTCAAACTTCTTTACCTAGATATATAGGGTTCTAATCTGACAGCAGACAACTTGAGTGTGTATGCATCCAAATATTACTTCTGAGACAATTTTTCACTGAGATGAAAGTCCACATCCATATCAGCATACAGTGATGCTATCATACTTCATAAAGTGCAATGTGACTGTGCTAAAATCAGACATATGTGGTGGTGCTAGTGTTACATTGCATGGCATTCATCTTCTATACCTACACAGGTGTAATGTTCAAATCAGACCCAGTGTAAAGCTGTGTGTGTGTGGTTGCTGGTACATTAGGGCCATTGTATAATCTTTAGAATCAGTCTTCATGTAACTACCACTTAAGAGAAACTTTAATGTAGCCCCATGCATCTACCATCCTCTTTTTTCATCTGGCCACATTACATCCTTCCTACTGAGTAGTGGAGGGTATCCTCATGTCAAATATGCTTACACACATGATGAAGCACAGTCCTTCCATGAGCCTCTGCAAGCCATCTCTAGACCACTGCAGGTATAATTGCTGAGTCTGTCATTGTGTGGTGCAAATGTCCCATATGGACAGTGGAATTATGGAATGCAGTTCAACAAAGACACACATACCAACAATACTATTTCTATCATCCATCATATAGATATAGGGATTTTGTTTTAAATGGTATAATAATGGCTAGGATTCTATCTGATGTTGGCCATTAGCTTAATGATGTCCTTTGACCCTATGAACATTTGACATGTCAATGCTGCTGTGTTTGGCACATGCTGTGCTAAGGTATGGATATACAGTATGCCTATAAGACGGTCTTATAATCTGTGATGTGAGCTAATCTACTGATGATCACTGCTGTCATTTTACTGCATTCTCCTTCTATAACAGCTGTAGTAATATGACTTCTGAGAACTGTTTAGATGGTACGATAAACTTTTATGTATATTGTTAGCTTATTAAGATGTGTTGTACTGGAACAGATCAACATGCTACACAGTTCTACATCCACTACACAGAGACAGTTGTAGCATGGCACAGGAGTGAATGTGTCTACCTACCATCATTAAATGATCTGTGACAGACATCAGTTTAAATCCATGCTGATTACATGGGCACATAAGTCTTGCTTCATCCATGTGTTGCAATGTTGTGATATAAACATAAATATCACACATTTTGATTCAATTGCATCCTTGTGGAATGCATTGTATGTGCAGTTGTGGTGCTATTACCTAGGATTAGTGATGTGGTCAGCAGCACCATTGTGTGACTCTTAGCATTTGTGTCAGGAAATGTTCTACATGAGCAACAAACCAACTGATTTGTAATATATTCTAAATGGCACCAGGTCACTCAAACACAGCTTTCTCATGAAACACATATAGGCATATGTTGTGCAATTGATGTAATTACATGACATTGGTGCAGTTGTATGATTGTGTGAACCATACCAGTGTCTGTCATGTGATGTACAACCAAGGTTGTATTTGGAGTTGTTTTCCCAATTTCTGTATTTCAATAAATGTGACATGTTAGGGGGAATACACAACTAAGCATAGAGCTGTTTGTGGATAGCACCAACCATACTCAACCAGAGAAAATAGAGAATCTGTTAGTTGACACTTTGTCTCACACATCACTCCCCTGTCACCATCAGCCATCAGCCAAAGTATACATGCAAACATCACTCAGTCTTTCTTCTCAAGAAAGCAGCTCATCTGTGCATTCTTTATGGCTAATAACACAGAATCAATGGGCCCTGACAAATTCTCAGGTTGCCTATAGCATGACTTAAAGTCTGACCTAACAGACTCAGTTAGATCCCAAGTACAACACAGCTTGACAGACTGGCTATGTTCTCATAGAAGGGTGTACAGCAGCAGCCATCCATCTGACTGGGGGGAACATCACCTGATGCATGGAGTTATAGACCATACACCTGACTCTTCTCATCTGTGAGGCAGATCAATGAGCCATCGTGGACTTTATGAAAAAGGACACATATAATTTCTCGGTTTTGTACCATGCCCATGTTTGATTTGTTCAGGATATATCATGTCTGATACACATTTTTGATGTCTTCAAGAAGGTCACTGAGGGCATGCATGAGGAAAATACTCTTATCATGTGAAACTTGACCTGGCCAAGGCATTTGACACAAATCCACAATCAGGTATTACAGACAAAGTGGCTCAAGTGGGCATAAACACCTACATCACCAAGTTGGTAGACAAAAGGCTCATATGTATGACAGATAATGTCAAAGTGTGTGGTCAGCTCTATCTAGAGTACAGTGAGCAGGTCCATATGTCAAAATTCTGTACTAGGCCCTTTCCTGTTCATTATTTAAGTCTCAGAAGTCAAGACTAACCTATACAGCCTTTGTTTAACCAGCTTTGTGGAGGACTGCAAATGCTGGACAGTTATTGAATCCAAGATTTGTACTGGTATAATGCAGACAACATTGACACACACATCTCCTGCAGGCTCTGCACCACCTGGGTGCGGTCACGGAGATGAGCCCATCATCCACCATTAGTTCCAGAGTATGGTGCGCAGTGTCATCCGCTCTGAGTTGGGAGGCCATATACACCAGATGGAGGGCTGCCTGGCTCACCTTGAGTAGCAGACTGCCGCTCCTGTCTATCCCCAGCACAGCCACCAATGGGGCTGTGATGGTGCAGTCATGACTGCCTACAGGTGGGAATGCCAGTCCCATGGTATCCATATGGGGGTTCATGGACATCTGATTCCTAACACTCTCCCTGTCCAAGGTGTTTACCCCCAACACATGTGTTGCGCACTGCCCCTGTCTGTATTGTCTGTCTTCCTACCCAACCAACCTCCACAGACATGCCTACAATCCTTCCCCAACATCCCACTCTCACCTTAAGAAAGGAAAAAGGGCATATGTCCACAAAACAATCATTGCCACATATATAGCTGTCTATTTCACACAAGTATCCACTGGACACATGTAATCCAGTCTAATTGGCTTGACTACACGTTACTCTTGTCCTCACCCCTCTCACTGGGGTTTCAGTGTCCAAATTTACCTCCAAATTCTGTACAAATGCACAGCTGCTGCTGTATTACAAATGGACAGCTATGACCTTTCCAACACCCATCCTGCACATCACTAGCTACCTTTTATATTGTTTTTCCCTTTGTGTGCCCCTTTCCCACCACTTTCCTATAACCACTTTTTCTTTTCTTTTAAAGGAATTATCATGGGTGTAGTGAGTTTGCACAATGCTAAGTGAGGCCAAAATGGATTAAGCATCTGTACGGTTAACTGTATGTTGGCATTACTTAGCATTGCGTAAACCCATGCAGACCCACTTAAATTCACTTAAAAGTGCTTTAATCACTCTGTCTCCAGTAGCCAATGTTCTGCCTAGCAACAAAGGGAACCAGTGCTGGCAAGTCTGAAACCAAGGCCCTTGTACACTACAGTCAGAGAAATGCACCACTATACCATTTGAGCTGCAGGAACTTCTGATGCTTTTTCAAACATATCACGCAGTAGAGTCATTCAACAGCAGGAAAAAGCTTTGTGGAATCACTCAGGTTTTGTATATATACATATACAGATATATGAATGGAGATGCATATATATGAAAATATGTATATGTATATATATATATATATATATATATATATATATATATATATATATATATATTTTATATATATATATATACATATATATATATATATATATATATATATATATATATATATATATATATATATATATATATACACATGCTCATAACGTGTAGTGCACTCATATCTCAGAACCATGCCTCTCAATCTATTAGTGCAAGAAATCTGGACAAAGGCTGTAAAAATGGGGGGACAATGAGCCACAACTATTGCTCTTAGAGATATGAACAGTTTTTTGAGTAACAGGCTTTGTTTCAGCATACATGTTCTGAAGGATAGGAGGTCTGGAACTGAAATTATGTCATCATTTCCTTTCAGAAATCCTCAGATCATCACAGTGATTGACCAGAGTAATTAGAATAATTTGTGGAACAGAGACAAAATATGAGCAAAAAACTTGGATGTTCTGCAACAATCTGGCCAGTTGAGAGGTATGCTCAGAGCCCCCTTGTGCAAGGAATCAGGACCAAGCCTGACAAAGTGGGGGGAGACAACCATGAAAATAGGGACACATCTGAAATATTTGACTAGATAAGCTGAGACAGTTGCTGCAGTAACACTGTCTGTTCTAACATATATTGACTGAAATAGCACAACTCCAAGACTCAATTGCTTCTCATTAGCTAGTGCCTGAAATCCTCACATCATCCCACTGATTTGTCAGACATACGGTACATTTATGGGGACTAGACCAAAGATATGAGCCAGACAACTGGACATCCTACGAATATCTGGATATAACATGACATTAGGGAAAGTACACTGAGCTGCTTAGCATGCCACCAAGCATCGTCCAAACTACAGTCAGACTGACACAACACTACAACACTACCCCAAGTCAGCTATGGGGAATTACACATGCATTTGCAAATATCAGGGATGTAACAGTAGTGAAAAAGCTGTCACTAGTGTGAGCCTGTATACCCACAACCAATTTAACCACAGTCACAGTGATATACTGGTAAGCCAAATGAACAGTAGAGTATAATGACTGTGTGAACATAAATACCATGTTTGACACTCACAAACTACCCCTACATATACTGACCCAAGTCATGGTGTAGTCTGACTCCTGTGGTCATATGGAACATGTCTCAGTCTGCCACTACAAGCATATACAGCAATCGACCACCAGAAACTGGAGCAGCACACAAAGTCAGATAGTAAAGGAACCATGACAATTAAATGTACACCCCTCTCTACACAGCACAACAGACATTTACACACTACACTGCTACACAATCCTGATAGTTTGCTAACAATTGTTACACATACACAGACCCCTCAACTCTACAGATTCCCATAGAATGTCCAGGCTCTGTCCTCATATATATGGCTCTTCCTCATAACATGTCTGGCATTCTGCTACATCACTGGAATGATATCAGGAAGGAAGGCACTAACTAATGATACACCATACCTATCAACCTCTTACTGCATGACATCTAGAGAAAGCCTGACATAATTGGGAGATAGAGGCCCAAACACATGGGCATAATTGAAATATTGTTGTTATAAACTGAGAAAGTTGCTGGTGTTGCAGGGTTTGTTGTAACATACCTTAACTGAAGGATATGAAGTCAGAAACACAAATGGAAGTTAACATTTACTGACTGCAATACCAAGGGTATGCTACTGATTTGTCAAGAACAACAACTGTCGGAGGAACAGACCAAACATAAGAGTCAAACCTCTGGCCATTCTGTGGATAGCCCTACAGTTGAGAGTTATGTCAACCACATAACACTGTCAGACTGAGACCCACACAGAATATCCATGTCTACACAAACCCTGTTAAACTAGCATGAATCCAAATGTATAACAGCAATCCTCACATTTTGTCCCTAAGTCTGGGACCTTCTCCCCCATTTTGTTGGGCTGTATCCACATGTTTTGTTGTAAGAGGTATTTCCAACTACCCTCTGTGATGCTGTTGTTCACACATCTCTATGATGTCCACCTCACAGGCAAGAAAAAGCAGCAACGCCCACATGAAGTACTCAATTATAGAAGTGTGTTGCATGCCATTGGTTATAGGAATAATAACACAACTGTTATGCATGCAATTAGCAAGTGGGGGACACCAATTGGTGCACAGGCCATCACCTGCTCATGAGCATTACCTACAAAAGGCAAGCTGCTGCCTATGCAAAACAGGTCTATACCTCTACATGGGTAGACAGAGAGAGAGAGAGAGAGAGACAGAGACAGAAATAGAAACAGGAACTGGAATCCAAACCAACAAGACTTGGCAAAATAAAAGGTATGTCAAACAAGTAAGCATGTAATGAAATGCAGTAGGGGATATGCAATAATTGGATATAGGATGTTAAACAAATATGTCTCAACAAGACTTGCCGTACTGATATATTGCTGATCAGCACCTATGGCCATAGCATCTGGGTCTGTCTGCAGTGACATAGATCACAGTTCAGGCCCCTGAGTCACCCCCAGGAAGGTATGTCTCACATATGACTACTACTGGAGTGTCTGTTGAACAATACTGACTGTGACACTGCTAGGCCAGCTACTGGGATGTCATAGATATCCATGTGCTACTTGTGAATACAACTATGATATACATGTTTGTCTCACAAATCTGAGAGACCTATACAGGGTATTTGCATAGTGAACTACTGTTGCAGACGTGTGTTGAACTGCATGTGATATACTGAGCTCATACCATTCATCTGTCCAGTGTTATGCACACTGACTATATGCGTGCCTCACATTTATAGTCATTTACTCACAGAGTTGTGTTATGACTGGCAAATCATTGGCAAATCTGTGAAGACTGACATTAGAACATACTAGCACACATGTGAGTGCTGGACATCCTCCAGGGTATTTCTGTGAATGCAAAGGCTTCTGTGCTATCAAATGACTTAAGTGTGTTACAGCAATATTAAGAAAGTGTCACTAATTTTGGCCATTGCCCCCATGTCCAGATGTCCTGCTCTAACAGGTTGAGAGATATGACTGAGCAGCAAGAGTGTAAATACAATGTACCATACTGACAAAGAACAGAAATGTATTCAGGTATTACCTATGCACATGTATGTATAAGTAGGTGTACCTGGAAGCCTCATAACAACAGACACGGGATGCAAAATGTCAGGTAAATAAGCTGTACATGTTGTACACATGTGTAATCTTAGTTTCCATGCATCCAACAGACTTAAACTTTTACAGCTACTGGGTGTTGCATTGCCCTGACATTGACATGGGTACTAGAATAAGCATGATTATCAGGTTAAAATTGGAGCGGTGTCTAACTGCATTATGACCTTGTGTTCATGCCTACTACAAATAACTATATGAGCACTTATGTAGCTGTATGGATTAGCAATACCTCACTTGTAAAACCTGCCTCCACCAAGATAGAGTAATCCCCTTTGCTGGACAGTAGCAATACACAAACTGCATAACTGGTTGCTATATTGGCTGTATAGGGCCAAGCAGGAGCAGGCACCAATTTGGAAGCAAGTCAACCTTAATCTGAATGAGCATATAAGGTCACAGGTGAATTACTGTAAGGCTAACTATGAGTGCAAATTGGACACATCCACCAAGGCCAATCACAAGGCCGTCTTCACATATGTCTTCAATCTCAGAGGAAACAACCCACCCAACCCTGTAATGATGGTCAATCACACCACATACACACACATACACACACACACACACACACACACACACACACACACACACACACACACACACACACACACACACACACACACACACACACCATAGTTATAGCCAAACCGCTGCAGGCAGTTTAAGGGTAAACATCATTCCCCCTATCCCACCATCAGTATAGGTGGATATGCACAGCACTAGCACCCCTCCCCTCATCATCAGGGAGCAAATGCATAATGCCTATTCAAAGTCAACAAAAGTGAGTCTCCATGGGACCTGATAACAGTCCTGTCTGCATCCTACATGAACTCAGGCATATGGTCCCAGCTCCATTAAATGCTCTACGAGTTAACACTGTTAACATCCTATCTACAAGGTAGATGGCCACTGTCATCCCTCTACACAAAGGTGAATGATGAATGGTGGGTTATGCAATGTACTGGCCCTCATTGAGGGGAACATGACACATCAGGACCAGGAGTGCAATGCAGGTTCATATTGTGCTGATAGATGACAGGAGTATGATGTGGTTGTAAGTGGTGGCTAATGATAGTCAATGTTGATGTGCAGGTTCTGTAAATAACTTTGACCAATGTATGAGGTCCTGTGATGTGTTTCCCTGTTTATGTCTTCCAGGTGACATGCAGCGGTAAAGACAACCACTGTATACTGCAGCAGAAAATGCAGCCATCATGGATGCCATCATCCAGCACCATGTGGTGATGTTTGGCCATGGCCAACACAATCTGCGAGAATGGACCACCCTGTTGGATGACCTTGTCCACAGAGTTAACAACGTGGGCCACCATGGATGCAAATACAATCAGGTCAGGCATCAAGCAACTGACCTGATACATTCTGCCCAGCAAAGAGCTGCTGCTGTGGCCAGTGACCGTACCGCTACAGGTGGCAGTCCTGCCACACAAGCCCCACTTACAGCAACAGAGGATCTCTTTGCCAACCTTTGGGCAGGCCCCATAAACCAGTCAAGCCAAGAAACACAAGTCGTGGAGGTGGATGGCACCCCAGCAAAAGGCAAGGAGTGTCCAGGTAAGGTCCCAGTGCACATCAATTGAACACTGTAGTAGACATACTAGACTCTGTAGAGTATCCAGATGCATATGTCAGCTCAAACTGCATTAGTGGGTGGGGTTTTCTAATGCACACAAGTACACCTCTATGGTGAAGGACAGCAAATTGTGTACTGTTAGAACTTGTACTATACATCTGCAGAAAAGTAGCATTCATCTTGTACCAATGTCATATGTGAGTCTGCTGACAATACCTCTCCCCTACAACTACATGGGTCCCTCTGGTTTGGATGTGAGTCAGCAGCCTAAAGCCAGTGAGTATGGGATTGTCCTGTTGTGGCTCAACACTACTCCAGGCATGTTACCATGCACACAACTGTCAATCTCAGCCATATTGCGATATGTGCATGTTCACTTGTGGTGGGGTTAACTGCATTGCATTAGAATGGTCATCACATAGGGCCTATTTGTAGGACATGTAACATATGTGTAGCATACCCCACAACCTGTCATTGCAAGAAATCTGGACAAAGACTGACAAAATGGGGGGCCAAAGGCCAATGACTAGGGACATATTTTAAAAATCAGTCTTACACAGTGCATATAAAAGGTGTACAGACCCCTGTTAAAATGCCAGGTATTTGTGATATACAAAAATGAGACCACTATAAAACATTTCCAAACTCTTCTAACTTTTAATGTGACCTATAACCTGTACAATTCAATTGTAAAACAAACATATCTGTTAAGGGAACAATTATGACAGAAAAAAATGTACAATAAGCTAGATGCATAAGTGTGCACAGGCTGAAGCTAATACTGTGTTGAAGCAGCTTTTGATATAATTACAGCATTACGTCTTCTTGGGTACACACCTGCCATCAATTACAGAGACTCTTTGATTCACATCAAATAACGGTCTGCTGTCCTACTAGGATTTTCCTGACATTTACCCAGTTGTCTGCTACAGCAACAGCCATGATTCGCATAGAGCTTACAAAGCATCAAAGGGATGTCATTGTTGAAAGGTATCAGCCTGGAGAAGGGTACAAAAACATTTCCACAGTATGGCATATACCATGGAACAGAGTGATGACAGTCATCAAAAGGTGGTGAAAAAATGGGGCATAAGTGATGTTGCAAAGAAGTGGACATCCCTCCAAATGTGTTGTAAGACAAAACCCAAACTGGTCAGGGAGGCTGCCAGAAGACCTACAGCAACACTAAAGGAGTTGCAGGAATCTGTGGCAGGTACTGGTTGTATACTACATGTGACAGCAATCTCCCGGATTTTCCACATGTCTGGCCTATGGGGTAGGGTTGGAAGATGGAAGACTTTTCTCACACAAAACAACATCCAGGTCTCACTGAATTCCCAAGAACAAGTCTCCCTAAAGCATGTGGGAAAATGTGTTATGGTGTAGTGAGACCAAAATTGCACTGTTTGGCCACAATTCAAAAAGGTTTGTTTGGCACAATAGCAACACTGTGCATCACCAAAAGAACACCATCCCCACATTGAAACATGGTGATGGCAGTGTCCTGTTTTGAGGTTGCTGTTCAAAAGCTGGAAGTGGGCCTTTAGCCAAGGTGGAGGTGATTATAAACAGTTCCACATACCAATCCCTTTTTGACCAAAATCTTCAGGTGTCTGCAAGAAAGTTGTAGATGAAGAGGAATCTCAACTTTCCACGTGACAATGACCCAAACCATACATCCAAATCAGAATAAGAATGGCTTCACCAGTAGACTATCACATTTTGGAATGGCCCAGTCAGAGTCCACACCTAGATCCAACAGGAAATCTGTGGGGTACCCTGAAGAGGGCTGTGCAAGAGATGCCCTTGTAATCTAACAGAGTTGGAGGGCTTCTGCAAAGGACAGTATGCAAATATTGCTAAGTTGAGATGTGCCATGCTGATAGACACCTTCTCAAGAGGACTGACTGCTGTAATTAAATCAAAGTGTGCTTTAACAAAGTATTAGTTTAAGGATGTGCACACTCATGCAACCAGCCTATAGTACCTATTTCATTTTCTATACGTTACCTCTAACTGATAAGTTTGTTCTTCAAATAGATTGCACAAGTTATAGGTCACATTAAAGGTGGGAAACATTATGACATGATTTATGTGGTCTCATGTTATAAGAATGTTAACAGGGGTACGTACACTTATTATAGCCACTATAAGCTTAGAAGGTTGTTAGGGTAAAAAGTTTTGTTTTAACATATATTTACTGCAGGATTTGAAATATGAAACTCAATTTATGTCATTAATTAGCGACACCAATCCTCAGATCATCCCAGTAATAGGTCAGACAAACACAGGATTTATGAGGAACAGATTAGAAATATGAGCCACACATCTAGACATTCAGTGAAACTCTGTACAGTTGAGAGGTATGTTCTGTAGGAGTTGTCACTGTGCTATACAGGTGAACAGCAATAATGTGTATAGGGCTACAGTGTTTGCTAGTTGAAAGCTCATCACCTACTAACACTACTCATGTATCCCACAGGTGTATATTAGTAGTAACATTAAGTGGAAAGGGCTGCAATGCATGATGTTGAGGGCCTGTCCAGAGTGTGTATGTTGTGGTCTGACTGTGCCGTGAATATCACCAGTTGGCTATTGTACAGTTTGTGCAATGCCTTTGTGCCACCTCACCTGTATATGTGTGTGTGTGTGTGTGTGTGTGTGTGTGTGTGTGTGTGTGTGTGTGTGTGTGTGTGTGTGTGTGTGTGTGCGTGTACCAGCAAACCTTATAGTGCAGGTATTAATTTACATATAACTAAAAAACTCTTTAAAAAATGTGAAAAGAACTAACTTCCTCAGAGTTCTGAGGAAATTCGTTCATATTAAAACGAAAGAAAGCGCGCAACTAAAGTATTTGTGTGGACAGTCATTTTTTTAGTCTTCTTTCTTCACATTTTGTTTTAAAGCGCTTTTTAGTTATTCATGAAATTTGGTGTTTTTTCTTATTAATTTACATATGTTGTCTTCCTCTCACAGGTGGACATGGTGGTTGTGAACGCTCCCACTCAGAATCGGATGTCAGTGTCTCTGCAGACTCTGATAATGATGGTGGTCACAGTGGGGCACAGGTGGGGTTGTCAGGGGCTGGATCTGTGCCATCAGTTGGCATCCCACAATCATCCACAATGTTCCCGCACACAGTCACAATGCCCACACATAACCCATCCATAGCAGCCACAGATAATGGACAGTTAGCAGGTGGTGGCATGGAACAGGCTAGTGTGATGACTATGGCAAGTATGCGTGTAGCCACTAGCCATAGGCAGATTGCAGGTGAGGTCCCAAACAGGTGGATGGACAGTGGAGCTTGAAGGAGGACTGCTGCCCATCAAGCTGCTGTTGTAAGTGCCACAGCAGGTGTCACCAGACACATGTTTTGGGCTGTCATGGATGCACAGGCACATAGTGAATGCAACACCAGACATATACTCAGGGTCATGGATGCAATTCTTCCTGGCTTACATGGTGACATACATGACCTTGTTGAAGCCACATGTCAAAATATTGAGGTCATGAATAGATGGTGGGGTGAGTCCTTTGCAATCCTTGACTGCAGCATGTTTGTGCTAGAGCATGTGGTGGGAGATGGGTGTCGGCCACGTGGATGTAGGTCAGCAAAAACATCAGCTGAGAGTCTATGGGCCCATGCACCTTCACACTACCATAGTGGCAGTACCACCAGCACTACTGGAGAGGGGATAGAACCAACAGCTTTCTGATCTACCAACTATTAAAGATGAGTGCGCTGCCTATTTAGCTACTGGATACTGAAGGGGGGTGCTGTTCATACCACAGTGGAGCAGGCCATGGGCACTTGGTCCTGGCCAGTCCCATCGGGGACACAGATGCATCTGGCCTTGGGCCTGGTGGTGCCAGTGAGACCCCTGGCAGGACCAGTTCCTATTTCCATGGCCAGAGGTGGTGAACTGTACACCCTTCCATGTACGGTCCACAGCTGTCCAACATACCCATGTGTAGGGCAGCCACATGGTGTGACTCTGTGCATACAAACACACACACACACACACACACACACACACACACACACACACACACACACACACACACATCATCACAGCCAGGACATCTCCAGATACACACACACCAACTCTGAATGGCCCATTCATAGAACACCCCTCCAAACACAAACACATGATGTCGACTATATGGCCCAGCCTAGGCCCCTGGCAAGCCCACACAACACCCTGTGCATATGATGATACCTGTTCCACATCCCTGTCATCCATACCACTGTTGCAAGGATATACTAATATGGTTCTGATGCACAGGGTGGATTAAGTACAGTTTAGTTATGTAATGCTGTGTAAGGTGCAGTCAGCTGGCATGTGTAATGGGTACACTTCAGAGTGCATGTACCTTTTCAGCTACGATGCATTGTTGGTGTTAGTAATACTGACTGAATGTAGTCTCATATGCTGCATTCTGTTTGTGTTTTATGTGTCTGTGTGTCAGCAGGAGGTGGCCCTGCAGAAATTAGTAACTAGGGGTATGGCAGAGTGGTAACACATCGATCATGTAAGAGCCGAGGTACAGCTGTATATGTACACATCTACCAGGTCTGTGTAACAGTTATTGCATATGCCACAGAGCTTAAAGGGATGAGGGGTGTATACAGGTAAGTCTATGGTGGCTGACATCAGCAGCCCTTGTGAAGTGGACAATGGTAAGTGTAGTGAGTGGAACACACCTCAGATTGGTAAAACCCACACCCCCAGAGGATATTGTGTTGACCAAACACACAGAAAATACTGTTCCCACACACACATACACACACACACACACACACACACACACACACACACACACACACACACACACACACACACACACACACACACACACACACACACACACACACACACACACACACACACACACACACACACACACACACACACACACACACACACACACACACAGGATCACAGTTGCCAGTGTTGGTTTTGGAACCCCTACCCATCTAGTTAGTGGTACTACAGTGTTATGTGGTTATTGCAGGTGGCACAGAGCTAATAGTGTGATGACTGTTCCAAGGTACCTGTAAAATGAATCACATCATGTTCCCTTGTGAGGTATGGAAATGGGGTGTCTACTGGGTGTAGAAGGACTCATTAAACTGTCACCCACAAGTCTACACAATCACAAACACTGCTATACACACCAATGTGCACACATTTGCCAGCACTGACATTAGCATCACTGCCTATCATGTTATTCATTCAATACTGTTACACAACTGTTGCACATGACACGGGGCTTAGAGGGCTGAAGAGTGTCCACAAATACCTCTGTGGTGGATGTGAAAAGCAGCCTTTGTAAAGTGGACCTTGGGATGTGTACTGAGAGTACCATAGCCTAAAACTGTAAATCACAGCCAATCAATGGTTATAGTTCACACACACACACATACACACGCACACACACACACACACACACACACACACACACACACACACTTGCCAGAACAGAGATTAGAAACCCTACCTATGCAGTTACTGCTAATACTGAGATTAGAACACCTACCTATGCAGTACTGCTAATACAGTGTTATACATTTATCGCATGCACCATAAAGCTTACAAGGTGCAAACATTCCCAAGGTAATTTCAAGGTGAAAAACATCACCAGGCCTTGTAAAGTATGGCAATGGGTGATTTACTGGGTGAGAATGGACCCAATATACTCGAACCTACAGTTATACACACTTACACACACACATACACTCACACACACATTTGCTAGGACTGAGATTAGCAGCCCTGCCTATCTTGTTAGTCAGTCCATACTGTTACATAGTTCCTGCACATGGCCCAGGGCTTATTGGGATGAAGAGTGTCAATAGATACTTCTATGGTTGATGAAGACAGCGGGCCTTGTAAAGTGGATATTGAGATGTGTACTGGGAGTACCACGGCCTAAAAATGTAAAACCCACCTCCCCCAATGGATATAGTTCTCACTCAGACACATACACAGGATACAGTTCTTACACACACACACACACACACACACACACACACACACACACACACACACACACACACACACACACACACACACACATTTGCCAGGGCTGAGAATAGAAACCCTCCTTAACTAGTTATTGCTTATACAGTGTTATGCATTTATCATGGAGCTTATAGTGTGAAGAGTGTCCCACAGTTCTTCTAAGGGGAACAACATTACCAGCCCTTGAAAAGTATGAGAATGGGCAGTGTACCGGGAGAGTGAGGCCTCAAAAATGCTGTATCCTATAAATATACACACAAACGCACATTTGTCAGGACTCGGATTAGAACCTCTATCAATGTAGTTAGTGGTACTATAGTGTTATGCAGTTACCGCATGCACCACAGAGCTTATAGGGGGAAGAGTGTCCCAAGGTACTTATATAGTGAATAACATCACAAGCCCTTGTAAGGT